>NC_136589.1:45597094-45837094 GCF_910589615.1 Taurulus bubalis | reverse complement strand
TCTGACTACGTCAGTGCTCGGGCCCTAATTATGTATTTATAATTATTGGATTTGCATGCATATGTCAATTATTGAAAAGTACGGAAAGTAGATCAATAATTATTTATTTAATAAATGTTTTCATTATAAAATGACAATACAATTTAGAGTTATTTTCATGAATACATTCATTTTTGTATTGCTAAAATGTTATATAATAACATTTTACATTGACAGAATGCTACAATGTTCGGATACCTGTAACAAGGTTACTCCCACCTCTCCCTGAGCATGTTATTATCCAAACAATGTAAACTAATGATACACCTTTCTTTGCAATATGCGATACCATTCAGTGACTAAATATGTACTTACGTGTCAAATGATGACATCACCAAATATAACATGTGTTGCATTAGCACTAGTGTGTTGATTCCTTGGAGTGTCGATTTTTCAATTATTAAAACATAATAAATGAATAGTGTTTCGACAGAAGAAAAATAACTTGCACAAATAAATACACAGAGATGAGAATGAAATCTGCCTCACTCGACCTGAGCGCTGCTATTCCACTGTCCCCATACGCGCAGGCACACAGAGCTGGACAGGATTGGACCGCCAACAGAAGGGACTGCAAGACGTGAACCAGGACCAGCAGATACATCCTTCATCCGTCAAACCACACACCCAGACATGCACCTTGTAACTCCATATTCCCAGTCCTCTCCAGTCTGAGGTGTGTGTCCACCCTGCAGTGTGAAACTGAATCCCAGATTAGCTGGGATTACACTATTTACAAGCGGAGTGTAATCCCATGCCTCACTGACAGAAGAACAAATCACAACATCAGGTCCAAGCTTTTCTTTTGGGGCGTTGTTGACAATTTGATCCACCGACCCACCGTGTAGTGTTTGCTATTGAGCTGTAGACATCACACAGCGCTCCTGCATTCCTCCGTTTATTCAAGGCTGCTTCAAAGGACTTCCCTGCCACCAACACTATCACGTATGTTATCATGTATTGTGTATGCTGCGGAGTGACCTTCTAATGGACCACGTGCCAGAGGAAGAACGATCCCCTCACTTTCATTACTCTGACATTTAAAGCTAGACTTTTTATATTAACAGACAAATACAACTGATTGACAGATAGCTGTGACACTGTTTACACTAACAAGTTGGAAAACTATTCCGACCTGACTTGGACTTGTAAGCATGTCTGCTGTACGTCTCCTACTCCTACGATGTCTGTGCGTCTGTGTGTGGAGCCAAAGTGTTTGTGAAGTACTGCTGTAGTGCTATCGCTGGCCTGTAGGTGGCGCGTGCTGACACGCACAGAACTGCTGGCGCTGCGGCTCTGCGATTGGACGACGTCTGCGCCTCCCCAGTAAGAAGAGGCAGGAGCTGGACTGCCCACTTCTCCGCCGGCCAGCCGCACGCCTCCGCCATCGCCTCGAATGTCTCTAAGAAGGACTGAACGTCGTCCGCCTCCGCTCCGTCATCTTGTGCAACGTCACCCCCGCCAAGGTGGAGGTGTTTGGCGCCGAAGGGGCTGCAGCTGCCCGGGCGGTGAGCTGTTCAAGGGCGTGAGTCTGCCTCTCTGCCTGAGCCTGGAGCGCCTCCAGGAACTGTCGGTTTGCCTCCGCCTGGTCCCGCTGCATCGCTGCGATCCCACCCAGCATCTGTCCCAGCACAATGATCGTCTGGGTCAGCAGATCTGGGTTTTGCTTGTTCCACTCCATGTGCTTTTTTTTAAAGGGGGCCCCACGTTGGGCTCCAGTGTAACGTGGTCTGTTACTTCCGAGTTTCCCACCCAGCATGAAGGACACAAGCAGACCGTAATATCGATTGGCAACGCTACGACGCTCGGTCAGACTGGGTTTCTGGCTCCTTTCTCCTGCTCCTCCGTCCATCCTATGACTTATACAGGGACGACACACAAAACATGCAATCCACTCCAGCTGAGGCCAATTAGGCCTCATTCCTGGCGCCTGTTCCCTGAGCCGCTCCTCCTCTCCCCCTCTGCAGCTGAGCCTAACCACGACCCCAGCCACCACAAAGAGCGTCTCTTCTCTCCGTGGAGGAGCAGGAGATGATCACGACTACATATGATGAATTTAAGACCATAATCATGGCAAAGTCTAATGCTGCGTTCACATCCAAAGCGTAGCGAATATTCGCAACACTCCCTGTTTGTGAACGCAGCATAATAGTGCCTCATCACCCAAATCAATCAGATTATATTTATTTAAATGTACCTGCTGGCGAATTAATATATACTTATGAGGATATATAACTAGGAGTTTGTATATGTGTATGGGTGGATCAGTACCGTAATCATTTTCTACAATAATGATATGTATGGTGTACTAATAACACCGTCATATAATTATGAGTTCTTTCAACACATCCATAAGTTTCTGATAGTCTGCATAGTCTGTGAGACGGGCAATCGGCTGCGCCTGTGGTGATCAATGTCCGCGGCTTGAGAAGCTTGTCTGCAGAATCGATAGCGCTCGTACAGGAAGTCATCCTAATATGAGAACGGATCTTGGCAATCTGGAAGAATTCTCTCCCTATAAAACTAATATAACTAATATCGCTCCTTCATCAATGAGGAAGTGAGCTGCCGTTTTTGTCCGGTGGGAGTGGCCAGCTTATCCAGTGAATTTCAGTTAGCCTGCCCGGGAGCAGGTTAAGGGATTTCGATGTGTTGCTATGGGGATTTTTCTAAACTTGCTTCGAAGAACCGAAAAGCCTGACCTATGTCATCTTATCGGGAAAATTATCCAGCTAACTCAGTAAACCATCTACGAAGAATAGGGCCCTGGTAAATTTCCACTCGGCTCTGTTCTAGTTGCAGACCAGAGTGGGTCCAGACTAGTGATGAGTCCTTTCGTGTTGAGGCTTCGATGCGCGTGTCGAGTAATCAGGTAGATTTTGGTGAAGCGCGTATCGAGGCTTGTGTCGATGACGTATGCGGTGACGTTCGAAGCCTTGCGAGCCGGCCGCACCACGTGACTGATTCAGAAAATGTTTCGTGGGTTTGCCGTGCGATTTGAAAAATAAGGGGCAGCGAAACTCAATGGATTTCCCCCTTCCTCTCTGTACCCAGCTTCATGTGCGCCTGTGAAAGGGTATTTTATAAAGCAGGCGAAATAGTCTCAAAAAGCCCAGCACTGTGGAAAAGTTCTTATTTTTACTTTTTAAAAATTGGACACATCAACTAGCGGAGCTGAGGCTCGAAACACCGATCCTCTGACTGAAAGTTGGATATTCTAACCACTGACCCACAGTCACATCACAACCCTCCCAATTTGTTTTGAGTTTTGATTTTGACCCCGCCATTGTATCATAAAGATAGACACAATATTAATAAGTTAATAATTGATGTATTGGCGTCACAAACATAATTTATTCAATTTAAAGCTTCACACACCAAAGCCATGGTGTCGTTATGATCACTCTGCCTGTTTTACATGTAGTGTCCACTTGGTGGCGCAGTAGAGCAAATGAAGCTCCATGAAGCTTCGGCCCATGAGCGAACCAATTGGATGGAAAGCTTCAATGCTTCAGGAAGCTTCATCTCGCCATCACTAGTCCAGACTATGTAAAGGAGTCTGGTACTGATGCCATCTTTTTTTTTGTTCTGGATTAAATTAATGGCAGAATATCCTGAAAACCTGCAGGCAACATCCAAACCATGAATGTGAATACAGATCGCGATCAGTAGTGGTGCATGCTGCTGGGTGTGAAAACCATGAGTGTGTGTAGGGACGCAAGGACTACTATACATGTCAGTCAGTGATCACTTCCATCATGTATTAGAGCAAATTTAACATCTTCTCTGAGCCATAGAGTATAGTCGTGGCCGGCGATCTCAGAGGCAGGGCCGCTTGATGACAGAGGTGGGCCGGCTCAACGCCGTCGGCCTACCAGGGATTTCCCCGGTGTCCCACATGACCAGTCCGTCCCTGCTTTGGGGTAAATAGGATGTCTATGCAGCGAATAGGTTTACAGTGGCGCTCCTTAGCACCATCTATCATCGGGGAGTTTGAAAAGGAACAAACGCGCCTCGGCCCAAAATCAGATTTTTTTTTTGCCGTGAGAAATTGGTTGTGTGGCGTGAGTGCGTGTGAAAACATGCAAAAGCGTGTGTCACATGGCGAAACCGTGAGAGTTGTTAGCTCTGACAATGTAAGTCATATAAACTAATAACTACTTCCGGCTTTGGACCGGCATCACGTGACCTGTAGCTGCGCAGGAGCCGAGTAGTGTGGTCACACGTTCATCTGGTGGCTCGCTGCCGTTTAAATGCGACTGCTGTACATCATTGCATTGTAAATCTACAACACTAACTACTATGTATATCGTGGCAGCTACGTGTTCTCTTGCTATTATTGCCTGTTAATCCGTTACCCCGGCATCACGTGACTTGAGGTTCCGGTCTTCTCCGGGAGCTGAGCCGTAAACAAGCGTCCGGCGGCGAGCTGCAGCATGGCGGTGGAAGCGTGGTACATGGACAGCTCCGAGGAGGACCAGAGAAAGCCGCACAGACTCAAGCCCAACGAGCCCGTGTCCCTGGACGAGCTGAGGGAGCTCGGCGTGTTTTACTGGAAGGTGAGCGAACGTCACTTTTACCACAGAGTAGCTCACTATAGTCAGCCTTTGTCTATACTTAGTTTATTGTATTTGTTTGTAGCTGAATGCTGACATCTATGAAACCGACCCAGAGCTGGAGCGGATTCGCAAAGACCAAGGCTACTCCTACATGGACATCATCTCCATCCACAAGGACACTCTGCCCAACTATGAGGAGAAGGTAACCCCAGCACTGCTCATTCAGTCAGACAACATCTCCTAATAATTCTCAATTGATATTGTGCGTGTCTGTCCTCTCCAGCTGAAGATGTTCTTTGAGGAGCACCTGCACCTGGATGATGAGATCCGCTACATCCTGGACGGCCATGCCTACTTTGACGTCAGGGGGGAGGATGAGCGCTGGATCCGGATCGCTATGACGAAGGGGGACCTGATCACCCTGCCGGCCGGCATCTACCACCGCTTCACCCTGGACGAGACTGTAGGACTAGGACACACACACACACACACACACACACACACACACACACACACACACACACACACACACACACACACACACACACACACCATTGATTGGGTTGTTGCTGCGGAGAATAACACCCGGCCTGCTGTTTCCATACGGCAGAATACAGACGAGAAAAGGAGCAGCTGTGTGAAAACGTGTTTGTTGCATATTGAACACACAGAATACATTATACTCACTGTGCATGACGCTCCGTTTGTCTCTGCAGAACTACACCAAAGCCATGAGGCTATTCGTGGGGGAGCCGGTGTGGAAAGCTTACAACCGGCCCGCCGACGACTTCGACGCCCGGCAGAAGTACTTGACTTCTCTGCAGGAACCCGGAGAGAAAGCGGTGTGATGCTTTCACCGGGAGGGGGGGCTCTAATGGTGGTTCTGGAGAGCAGGGTCTGCAACCCGCTTTGAAATGTTCTTCTTAAACAGTGTGCCATAATGAACATTAAAGTTAACATTAATCAATTCGTTAACGCTAATCAGAGGCCGTCACATTCCTGTTGATGCGCAGTATATTTCTACTTTCATATTGCTCATCATGTACTTGTCTGTGCTAGTGAGGTGGAGCGTCTGACAGATTCACATACGTTTTGTATTGTATGGAACATAAAGCTGCTGCCAATTTGAATCTGTGCCTTGCTTTTTTAATTTTTTATAAATGATCTATCCACCAAAGTTGTTTTAAAATAAGTTTTATTTAGGATAAAAACAAATTTAATATACATAAATATGATCAACACAATATGTGATAATTAAAGATCCACTAGGACAAATCAATAAAAGATTTAACAAGATAATTTTTGATATAATCACATCAACAGACAGGAAGAGAAAAAAAAAACCCAGCTCTGATATGTACAGTTTTGGATTCCTAATATGTTCCAGTTTTTGTTAAGTGATCAGGATACGATGCAATCTTTAGGGTTTATCTGTTTTCACTGCAGGAGTTCATAACGCTGGCAGCTGGAGTCCAGTGGCCTTCGACTGTTAATCCAGGCAGACTGGCGTCTGCAGGGGAAGAAGCTTTGGACCTCTGAGGTGGTTTGCTACTGAAGCTCAGGATAATGCCCGCGTCCAGACTCACATTATGAGCCTGCAACTGCCTTAAAACCACAGCCGGTCTGTAGTGCAATATGTGTCTGTTCTGACCTTGCGGCGCTTAATGCGACAGCTCCCTCTGGTGGTGGGACCGGAATTGTTTTGGTAAAAAAATGTATCATTTTGACGTTCGAGGAAAATACTTTTTTTGCTTTCTTGCAAAGACATCTTCCAATGAGAAGATCGATCCCGCTGCGTGCTAAATATGAAGCGAGCAGCTGGTTAGCTTTAGGTTGTCTGTCTGTACTGCAGGACGTTAATCGGCCAAGAAGCGCATATGCCTTGGAAGATTGGTAGAACCACCTCCTTCTTTGCAATGTTCTCAAGTGACAAAGAGGAGGAGAATATGTAAGCCTAGTCACAAGCCAGCCTCCCTACAAATAAATTCATCTTTTATGAATACTCGTGCAGACAGAAGTTCCAGTTGATCAAATTCTGCGGCCTTTTCCGTATCCCAATCGCATTATCGCAGCCCGAGCTTCATATTCACGGTACACACACGAGAGCTGTATCGATCTTCTCTTCTGACTCGCTGCAAGTAAGCAAATCTCCCAAAATGTCAAACTATTTAATCTGTAAAATGAACATCGACTTCTATGCACACAGAGGAATTTAGGTTTTTTGAAGAGCCATTTCCTTTGAAGAGAGTCAATCCACCAGCTTGTGTGGGCTTTGTACTCCTCTACAGAGTGTGTGTGTGTGTGTGTCTTCTCCCGGTTCTCGGCCTGTTAGACCAGTTTGAGGCACTGCGCGTTGAAGCTGTCCCCCTCCCGGCAGGCCACGGCCTCCAGCAGAGCCTGCTTCTTCTGGGTGCTGCGCGACGACTCCAGCTCGTACATGGTGGTCAGGTTGAAGAGGACGCTCTCGTGGAGGTAGAGCGCAGGATCCTGCTGCACCAGGCCCTCCAGCTGGCCCAGGGACTCCTTCAGGCGGCCGAGATAGAGCAGGCAAACCGCTGCGTTGTTGTTGGCCTGAGAACGTACAGAGGGGGGGAAAGGGGTTAAGGAGGGTGTGGATGAAGAAATGCACCCTCCTAAATTGACCTGGTTTGAGTCTGATGTTGAGCTTTCGGGGCGTCATTTTGAATTTCACTTGAGCTGTACAAAACAAATGATACTGTGGGTTCAAACCGGGGCTCACCTCACTGACAGAAACCTGCAGGAATCAAACTGTCAAAAGATACGTTATATCTGCCTTCAAAACTACAAATAGTGCTTTTGTGTTCTGGTTAAACCAACGAGACACAGCGTGTTATTTAGTGAGCTTTAGAGGTGCTGGCAGGCAGATTTATTTTCTCTAAGGAGAGGGCTCGGCTAGCTGTTTGCCCTGCTTTCAGTCTTTATGCTAAGCTAAGCATGTCCTGACTCCAGGGGGCCAAATAAAACTAATGATCCGCGACTAAAACAATGAGTACGCGCGACGACCGAAACATGCCCGATTCTGTTTTATGAAATAAATCCCAATCACTGAGGAACCGGGCGCACAAGCACGAGCCTCGCTTCTTCTCCTGCAGTTAGCCATAACTGGGTGTGTAGAGACATCCTTATTAATCCGTTTGCCTCTGTGCTTTGTGCCCCTCCACCCCTCGTTTGCCCCCGTGAGCCAGAGGAACGGCCGGGGAAAGAGGTGCAATTTCACGGATGGTGCGCGTCGCATCGGCGCGGTTCTCCAGCGGCACCGGAGCAGCTGTCATGACACGGCTGTGGATATTTATAGCGCCCCATCCCACTAATTCATCACATGTATCTGCAATCCATCGCCGCGGAGATATCGCAATCATCATCATTAAACACTAGAAGGATGATCGATGAAGGATTTATAGAGCTTCATGTTGAAGGATACTTAACAAAATGGCTCATAATTTAGCATCAACTTTAAAGACCAGTGACAGGGAAGTGACCATTAGTCCTGTCTTATAACAATAATTCAAAAATAAAAATAAAGATTTTGATTGACATTTCACAGAACTCTGAAGATTGCAAAAACCAGTGAACTACGTGAAATGTCTCTTATAAATACCAGTTTGCGTGGCAAAAGACGGACGCAGGTTTTCACTCATGAAACGAGTGTCAATCTCATCGTCTCCCTCTCGAAAAAAAACAAATAAGCATACTTCCAAAAGTGTATCAACCCCGTCTCCCATTCATCTCACAACGGGTCATATAATAAATCCGACACTACTATAGATCTGCGGATGTTTTGTGATGAGTACATGACATCCGCCTCACTTTGAATCATGTTTCTCACATTGACTTTCTGCAATGTGTTTGTTGGCGTGGCAGCACTTACGACAGGGTTTTTGGGGTCAACTGTCAAGACTTCGGCAAAGGATGCGTGCGCCTCAGCGTAGTTGTTCTGACTGAGGGAGACAAAGGCCCTGGAAAACACAAACACACAGTACATTACATCTTCTACTGATAAAAAAACGTGTGTGTGTGTGTGTGTGTGTGAAAGCAGCACGTCATTCCAAAGCCCTCCTCTAGTTTCAAGCTCATTTGGTTGGAATATTTTACAAATCATCTCATTCTACAGATCACTGCTTGGAAGTTGATGTTTGTACTTTTCTACAATGGGCAGATTGTATTTACAGACATTACACGGCATGTTTCTGTGCACTCATATCACACGCATGTGCAATATTCTGTCCATCCGGGGAGAGGGATCCTCCTCTGTTGCGCTCCCTCAGGTTTCTTCTCTTTTTTCCCTGTGAAATAGTTATTACTATCTTTATTTGGGGGAGTTCTTCCTGTTCCGATGTGAGGTCCCGGGACAGGGATGAACCAACAAAAACAGAAAAAGGGTTCAATGGAATCATGTGCTCGTGCTACAAGCTAGTCTGGAGCCCTGTTGTCTCCTGATTGGTCCGTGCTCCACACCTCCTCGGGCCACAGGTGTGACCTCTTGAGCTTCATCGCACGGCAGAAGGAAACGCAAGGCTGCAAAACGCCCCGAAGGAAGCGCAGCTGCCACGGGGCGGAAAGGAGCCGGAGTAAACGGGCAGTGTACGAAGGTGCTAAACGGGTACCTGTTCATCAGCACGCATGTGGTGTGACCGGGCTGGCTCCCCGTCATCTGGCAGGCCTTCTCCACGTCCTGGAAGTACCTCTCTGCCGTTTTTACGTCTCCAATCTGGCCAAGAACAAAGCAAAGGGCGGCACATTAACCACTGATCTCTGTGTGTGTGTGTGTGTGTGTGTGTGTGTGTGTGTGTGTGTGTGTGTGTGTGTGTGTGTGTGCGCGCTTTGTAAAACTGCGCCAGCGCAAAAGTATTAGGATTAGATTTTATGATCCCTGAGGGAAACCTTGAGACTTATTGCATCAGTAAAGAACACATACAGGAACACTGCGAGAGGGAATAATGGTGACAAAACAAATATTATCTCTGATGATGGTGCGACACAATGGCGTTGTAAAGTGGGAAGAGTTCATTTGGCCATTCAGGTTTCCAGAAGTAAAAGACCTGCTCAGTGACCACTGAAGGCCCAATCTTCTCAACATTCTTACCCACATGTCTACTTGAGCTTCTTACACCTGATCGCAATCAGAGTCCTTCTGAGGAATATTTGGGGAAATGAATATCAATGTCTGTCTGTCTGTCTGTCTGTCTGTATATATATACAGTATTTATCCCAGCAGAGGATATAGATTTCCTAACTGGACCGTTGTGGGCAATGAGCAAGACTGTTTTCTGGCAATATTGGATTTTATTTTATTTATTTCATAATGATGATGTCAAGTATTTGACATACTGGATCAACCAAAAACAAAAAACGTCTCAACCTAGACTGACTTGTGTGTTTCGAGTCATCTTGCTGCAGGATTTGCCTTTTGTTGAGCTTTAGTTGCATAATTAAATATTATTGAATCAATTATTAATTATAAGATATTTTTTGTTGCACTGCATCCTCTGTCTCGCTTGAAGACTTGAATCTGATCACATTTGAGGTGAGGTTTATGCAGAAATACAGACAGTTCTCAAGAGTTCACTTTCTAACATACATCACTGTATGTGTGTGTGTGTATGTGTATGTGTATGTGTGTACCTGCAAGAAGATGCGTCCTATGCCACTGAGCAGCTGCACTCCCTGCTGGGGTTCATACTGGATGATGGAGTGATAGGTCTCTACAGCCAGAACATAGTCCTGAGACAGTGTGAGAAAGATAGAGAGAGAGATAAGTTAGAGGCAGAAAGGTAAGGAGGGCGAGTGAGGTAAAGAAGAGCAAGAGAGTTCAGGTGTGGAGGGAGGGAGCGAGAGAGGGAGAGAGAGAGGGCATTAATCAAACATATGGTGTATTAGCTGGGCGATGTGACCCTCCTCCCCACTGCACCGCTACACATCGCTCACATGGTGACTGGACTGCTGAGCGGGACGACAGAGAGGTCAGTGAGTGGTGAGTGGTGTGTGTGTGTGTGTGTGTGTGTGTGTAGAGCGAGTGTGTATTGGGCTGCGACAAGGAACAGAAAGAGTGTATTACGGTGCAGTTTTTAAAATTTCCAAAAATCTCATACAGTATACAAGACAAAAAAAGTGTATCAATGATATCTCTTCTTACTCTTTTCCACGGAGCTCCTTTGTCCATCCCAAAACAATTAAAAACTAATAAACGAGCCACTCTGCTGCACTGGGGGACATGAACCCGCCCACTGTAGTTTATTTTCACTCAATCCAACATTCACCGTCCTGGTGCCACAAATACTCCCCTCAACACCAAATGTGGATTAATCCGCTGCTAAAAATGCACATTTCCTTGAGTAACATTTCCTTTTTTAACAAATGACACTATATATTTATGTTCTGTTTTTCAGATATATTTCGGTCGGAACCAGGGTTACCAGACAGGGTAGGGGAAGTATTGAGAGATGGACTCCCACACTGTTGGTTTGTCTTTTTTACTGGGATTTGTCGACAATAAAAAACTAAAATGAACGGTCAATTTGACATTCAGAGCATTAATCTAGCAGCAAACAACTCCGGTCGATGTAAAGATGTAGTGTGGTAATGTCTGCCTGAGCAGAGTGAAGTCGCTCTCCCTCTGCGTGTGCTCTGATCAGAGCTTCTACCTGCTGTGTTTACAAAGCCAGGCCAGAGCTTTCAGTGCATGTTAGTCTCTCTGCTGTGCCCCACTAGCTCACTAATGGCCGCCGCTACGCACTGTGCTCATGCGGTTCACAAAGACGGTGAAAGGAGGAGATGTCGCAGCCTGTCATATCATTGGGGTACAAAAACACAAACAGTGAGGCGCAATGCGCTTTTCCTGAACTTAACCAAGAAGGCAAAACGTCTCCCGTGTGCCAACGTGCACTCCAACATGATTATGGCATAATGTTGTATGTTGATTTTTCACTTCATTCAAAACAGTCTCAAAGTAATACTGATGAACTAAATAGGCGAATGGGAATATCAGAGAGAATATTGGCTATTTCTGTATTGTTATGCTTCATAGTTGTTATCGGCAAAATCAGACAAAACCATGCTGGCTCTCCAGAAACTCCTTCAGCTTTAAATCCCCCGGGGCCTTTGACAGTGACCGGCCGCTGATCGTTTTTCTTTAATTGTTTTTGACCCAAACAATTAAAGAAATAGTGTAGTCTCAGTTCTCCCCAGAAGATGGCACTGTGGTTCTCTGAGTCTGATCACATCGACAGCCCAACCCCTCTCTCCCTCTTTGACCAAGAATCCAATTAGTGGTCAGTCTTGGGGGATTTCACTGTGAATCCTCCACCAGTGTGGCATCAGAGATCTCTCCGTCTCAAACGCAGACACACACACAACCAGGCAGACGCACAGACACACAGACACACACACACACACACACACACACACACACACACACACACACACACACCGATACACGCAAACCTGAGCTGACAAACGTAGCTCGCACACACACGCACGCATACCTTCATCAGCAGCAGACAGTTGGCCATGGAGTACATGACCCGGCTGAGGCGAGACCTCCACAGGTTTAGAGACACTAAAAACAGGGAGAGAAGAAGAAGAGACAGACAGGAGGATTTATTTCGTAAAAAGGGTGACTTCCTATTCATTCCGACCTGCTTGTTTGGGGCGTCCCTCTAACAACACCCCACTCCTCAATCCATTGCTCTTATCCCCACATCCCCCTCATTAAACCTCCTCCTCCTCCTACACACCAGAGTTTATTTTAAGGCGAGGTGGTGAAGAAGACACTGCGGCACACTCCACATCCTATTTTCCCCTCAGACAGTGCACCCTGTGGAAGAGTTAGAGTGCAGGCCTTTTAGTATTCATCGCTGCACACATGTGTGTGTGTGTGTGTGTGTGTGTTGGGGAGAAGCGCTAATCACTCAGCGGGGGTCTGATGTGTGAAGGCAAGGCCCTGCGTTATTGACTTGACTGTCGACTGTCTGCGTGGAGAGAGAGAGAGAGAGAGACAGAGGGCACAGCTATTACACTGCTTTTAGAAAGGGGGAGAAACTGTCAGAATGGGGGCACCCTCACACGCACATCACTCTGCCAATTTTACCAATTATAAGTGTGTCTTGGTGCATTTAGCTCAACTTCACCAAGTGGCTTGTTGTTGTTGTTGTTGTATATCCTTGAATTAGCTGATTAAATGGCTTATAGTTAGAAAAAAATTAAATAAAAATCCTTCCACAAAGTTATTGGTGGAAGGACTCGCAGACTTAAGACTCAGAGAGCGCTGCATAAGATGCACCGCTGCGTCGGAGGAAGTCGGAGAGAAGGGGCAAGCCTATTTACATCCTGCCGTGCGGAGGCGTGTCTACCTGCCTGCCTATTTCCCCAGCGCACTTTTGGATGCGAGTGGATCGGATCGGATTGATCCACATCGATCCGCTTGGTGCGAGGAGGCCGCTTGATATTCAGCCCGAGAGCCGAAGCAGCGAGGCGCTAAACACTTTGAGGGCGCCGCATTGGTGTGATTGGAAGTGTGTTTTTGTGTGTATGTGTGGCCGAGGTATGCTGCAGTCCTGCACCAGGTGTGCCTCTGACTCTGAGTGTGTGTGTGTTTGTGTGTGTGTGTATTACCCTACTGGGGCCCATGACCTCACTCTCCTCCCACAGTGTGATGCAGTCTCGGACCGAGGCCAGGTCTGTAGCCAAATGTCTGTGTGTGTGTGTGTGTGTGTGTGTGTGTGTGTGTGTGTGTGTGTGCTTACCTTGCCTGTTCTCCTGTGTCAGGGTGATCATACTGCCATCCTCAGCCAAGCCTTTCTCCAAGTTCTCCAGAATCTGTTAAGGGGGTAGAAAGATTCAAACCTCAGAGAGAAAGAAGGGGTGTAAGTCGTTCCACTGCCAGCGCTGAAGGATTATTTTAATGTGTCTTGTATTAGAATCTGCATATTCAATAACTACAACCACATTTGTCCGTTTACAAAGGTGGGCTTTAAGGTTTGCATGCATTTTTTCTGTGGGCCTGTATAGCTTTTTATTGTGTGAATACTACAGAGCATATCTTTATGTTCATCCAGAGGGTGTGTGTGGCTGTGTGTGTGTGTGTGTGGCTGTGTGGCTGTGTGTGTGTGGCTGTGTGTGTGTGTGTGTGTGTGTGTGTGTGTGTGTGTGTGTGTGTGTGTGTGTGTGTGTGTGTGTGTGTGTGTGTGTGTACACTAACAGCCAAGCAGACGGTCTTGAGAGTGTGCAGGCGGTCCAGAGCCTCCTGGGGCTTGGCCAGGTACTGGGGAAGCTCGGCATACAACAGCCGCATGGAGAACGGCACCATGGAGCCTGGACAGGAGGGAGGGAGAGAGAGAGGGCGGGAGAGAGGGAGAGTGAGGCAGAGGGAGGACAAGAAGAAAACAGGAGATTGCAGGGGGAAAAAAAAAATGTGTGAAGAGAAAGGGGGGTGGGGAAGTAGGAAACAGGGTGGAATGAGGACATAGCAGGAAAGAGAAAGAGAGAGGAAGGCGGAGAGAGACACAGAGAGCGAGATGAGAATATAAACCTATCCACCCACACACAGACAGCAGCAGCACACAGCCCTGGAGGCAGGAACCTACAGATGGCATTGAGCTACGTATGGCTGCTTATTAAACCCTCTCATCTCTCTCTCTGTGTGTGTGTGTGTGCTGCACAGCTCCATCACTCATCTCTCTGCCTCATCCCTCTGTCTCTCTCTGCCTCTACATCATTCACACCGTCTGACACACACACGCACACGCACGCACGCACACGCACACACACAGACACACACACGCCTATATTCAGGTGAGTTCCTGGGCTTTGATCAGGATCTCTTTGATATTGCCATCAGACCTGACGCTCAGCTAGCTGGTCCATCTCTGGCTGCCGCTCCCGCAGTCTCTCCATCTCAAATGTCTGTCTCTGCGGCCTCCATCGGCTTGTGCTGTCCATCTAAACCCGATCTAGAGCACAGGACACACCAGATCCACCCCAGTGTCTCCAGCACCGCCCTCTGTGGCAATGTTTTTACCTTCACGCTGACTGGACAGCGCTCCCTCTCGGTTTGATCCTATATTTGGTCCCTCTCTCTTGGGTGTCATTTAGTTTCATCAGCTTAAAAATTAGGACTTTTACCGGCTTTACAGTGCCTGTTAAAATTAACTGCTCGTAACTGAGAGGGAAAACAACCCTCGAAGCCACAACATTGTACAGAACCCCGTAAACGGAAAAAATAAATAAATAAAAATAGGCCCCCCTGTGAAGTTCTCGAGCAGGAGTGGCTATAAAGCAATAGTGAGAAACCAGCACATGCAAGAGGATGCACATGAGCATGCGAGTGGCTGACGACATACGAACAGCTCCCAGCGGATCAGCCTTCAGGATATATCTCGCAGTCATCAATCGGTTTAAACGCCATTGCCTCGATCGGTGAACTTGCTGGAAAAAGTTCTACGTGGATTTTTTTTGCTCTCAAGTTTGATGAAATTTGTGCCAGTTCTGACTTTGAAGAAGAGTCAGTACGTCTAAAAGAAAGTAGTTAATAATAATAATATAAATATATTATTATATTAACAATGTACTAGTAAAAAAAAAATGGTTTCTTCTTGTTTTGGGCAAAACGTAAAGACCCAGAAAGCCTTTGTATTTATTTTAAAATATTCATCAATATTTAGATAATTTTCCAATTAAAAAGACATATTGACTGTAAAAGATGGCATCAGCACTTTTTCTTTTGGCGGGTGTCAATCATGCAACAGACAGTGAGTTCCACTGCGTGCAGAATGCTGCATGCACGTCTGCACAGTGAGATGTTTTCACTGCTCATCCTGCAGTCAGTATTGGACTTTTGAGAGCGTTGCAAGCCTGCAGAGCTGGAGTTATTCAAAGCTCTGAACGGGATCGATTGGGTTCAATGCGAAATCTTTTTATGGGGCCCAAAATCCAGAGCTACCACTGAGAAGCTATAATAATTTAATTCCGTGAATGAATTGAGATACAAATACAGCAGTTATACTTTTGCAGAAAGTCACAGAAAATGTACTTTTCATTACAAGAAACCTCCACAGGTCACCTTGATGATTTTGAGAAATGCCACCTTGAGATTCCCTTCAACACTTCTCAGAAGGACTTGGACTCCCGGTCTGTCTCAGCGTAGACACACGGTATGGAAGTCAACATGGACTAAAGCGTGGATCACTTTTCATTGCTTTGACACTAAATGCATTCAATGACCACATCTTTTCTAAATGCATCAACGGTTTCCTCTCTCAGACTCCGCCACCACCGAAACTTACAGTCCATTATGCACATTTCCATACAGGAAAACGCTCAACTCATTTTCAAAACCAGACGCAAGACAAACTGTCTGGAAATTAGGAATGCAATCTACTCTATTCTGCGTCATCTTCTCCTACTACTACTTACTGGAGCTTCCTTTGGCTTCATTGCAAACTATTCACTGTGAATATGTCAAAAACAATAAAGACTGTTGAAGCATATTGCAGTATTTATGATTAATTTCTGTAACATACACCGGAAGATAGTGGTTCTCAAAGTGGGGATACTTTGCCGTATCAGTAAAAAAAATGCATATCTACAAAAGAGCAACATTTGCGCTTATATCCCTCCCACGTTGGCTCTGGACCAATATAAACTTGGATATGCTTGTGACACATCACGTCAATCTATCAGAGATCAGCTGCTACGCTTGGCATGGAGAAATATTTCAGCCAGTCCACACCGTCAAGTGTCGCAAAGCCCGAACTAGAGGACCACCCAAACAGAAATCTTGACACTAGACACTGCGCTTCCTTGGGCCAAGCTGGGGCCAAGCAGGGGCCAAGCAGGGGCCAACATGACCATTAGGCAGGGTAGGCAACCTAGGCTGGGCCCCCCCCAACTATAAGGGCCCCAAACAGCTGCAGATTATTCATCATGGTAACATGTATGCACATACCTCGAGGCACCGGCCGAGGAGGTGGCGTAGCTGCCATCTTTGACTCGGGTCTGTTAATGGATCCTAAACCTGGCTTCTGTCAGAGAGTACAGGAACCGACTCACTGCTTTAATCACACCCTCAACCTTGTTCTTACAAATGGCATTGACGTGGAGCATTTAGTAGTGTTTCCTCAGAACCCTCTTTTATCAGACCATTGCCTTATAACTTTTGAGTTTATACTACCGGATTGTACAGCGTTAGGCAAGAGTTTCATTCAAGAGAGATCACATTACTCCTGTACTAGCTGCTCTCCACTGGCTTCCTGTAAGATCGAGAATCATATTAAAAATCCTTCTCCTTACCTACAAAGCCTTAACTGGTGATGCACCATCATATCTTAAGGACCTTATAGTGCCATATTACCCCACTGGAGCATTACGCTCACTGAATGCAGGGTTACTTGTGGTTCCCAGAGTGTTAAAAGTAGGTTGGGGGCTAGAGCTTTCAGTTATCAGGCTCCTCTTCTGTGGAATCAGCTTCCACTTTCAGTCCGGGGGGCAGACAGTCACCTCATTTAAGAGTAGACTTAAGACTTTCCTCTTTGAAAGCGCTTATAGTTAGGGCTGTTTCAGGCTTATAGTTAGGGCTGGCTCAGGTTTGCCCTGGTCCAGCCCCTAGATATGATATGCTGCTAAAGGCCTAGACTGCTGGGGGACATATTAGGATACACTGAGCTCCTCCTCTCCTTCTCTTCCTCTTTCGCTCCTCCTCTCCTCTTCACCTCTTCTTTCTCTCCTTCTGGATAAATGATTGTCTCTTCAATGCACATTACTAAGTCTACTTTCTTTTTCCATGGATCGTGGCTGACTGGAACCGGTCCTGCCTGCTGCCATGGCCCTGCTGATGCCCCTCCTCTCTACCTCCTTCTGCTTAATGGATCGTGGCTATCATGGACCATGACTACTACTCATTATATGAATACTTTCTGTCATATTCATGGAATGTGCTGTAACTCTGTTACATTATTCATTCTGGTCACATGACATCTATTGCTTCTGTCCATCCGGGGAGAGGGATCCTCCTCTGTTGCTCTCCCTCAGGTTTCTTCCCTTTTTTCCCTGTGAAAGGGTTTTTACTATCTTTATTTGGGGAGTTTTTCTGACCCGATGTGAGGTCCCAGGAAAGGGATGTCATGTGTACAGATTGTAAAGCCCTCCGAGGCAAACTTGTATTTGTGATGTTGGGCTATACAAAATAAACTGAATTGAAATGTACAAAATATTGAATTATGCTTTTCACTAATTCACTGTAGCTGGAAATAACTCACAAAGGGCCCCAGAAGCACTGTGCTGTCGACTACTTGCTGTGTTCTTCTACTTCAGAGGAAAACATTGTAGTACTACAGTTACCTGACAGAGAAATGTTACTGGGTACGTTCCAAATATTACAATTAAAAATGAATGATGTATTATTAGTTATATAACTATTCAGCAAAAGAATGTAAAGCTCCTCCTGAAACAGATGTGAACTAAATGTAAGCACATTGTGCCGACGATGCGTCTCTTGAGTTTCTTATTCTCCCACTACCGATACCAACATGCCCAGTTGGATAAAGGGCGGAGAGCAAAGCAGCGCTTGCCTTATGGCACAATCACTACATCTGCCCAACAAAAAAAAACACCCAGGTTGCGGTTACTCTCGGTCAGCAACACCAGTGGAATTTACAAATAACCGCCTGCTTTGAGACAACCAGCGGTGCACGAGTGCCAAGGCGCTACTGTTGGGAGACAGACGTCGTCAGCGTTGAGAGTTGAACCGGAGATGCTTCTTGGCTGCATCGGTGCGTTTCGGGTGTCAGATAAGCCGCTGTGCTGCGCTGCATGTCTGTGAAGAGAACTGTGCGAGGGTTTAGAATAAAAGTGAAATGAATGTTCACACTCCAGTTTGCCTTTTTGTCCGGCTTACATTAAACCAGTTGATCTTTTCTAAGCAGCTGGGAAGGTCAGCGTTTGACCACCAAGTTAATTTAATTGAGCCGGCGAGATGATGCGTCTCTCCTCTTACTCTATTGATAATAAAACATGAAAGGGAACAAGACTGAAAAGGAAAGCGAATGCTGCTCGTCAGGTAGTATTCAGGCCTTCATATTTCTGGACTCAAATATTGCACTCAACTTTTCATCTGGCAATCAAATACATAACTGACAAACACTGATTCCTTCTCGAGTCGGTGAGTCGATTCCTTAAAAAAAAGAAAAAGATTTCGGAGCGTGATACACGGGCGGTTGTCTCTTAAGGCGCCCGAAGAGTTTGATCGCGGGGTAATAGATAGTCGATGCAAGCGTCTGGGCCGGAGAAACATTCGACTCGTGATGCGAGGCTCCACAACTCGTGCCAGTTTGTCTGCGAGCACCTAGCGGGTCACAAAGCGTTTAAATTGAGCAACGGAAAGTCAATCGGGGCTCTCTTTAGAAGGCTGTGCCGTGTAGCTTCAAGTGTGCTGTCTTTTTTATTTATTTTTACTATGCGTGTGTGTGCAGCTGTGTCTCTGCTACCGCCTTCACTGTGTTAGCCCGAGGGGCGAAGCAGATCCGAAGTAATGGGAATACATTAGAGAGCAATTCATGCGGTGTAGAAGAGAGGAGAAACAAAACCAAAGAACTGCTGGAGACGAGTAGAGTTGTTAGAGCTTCACGACGATACAGTCTAATATCAAGCTCCTGGCAGAAACTTTCCTTTGCATATTTAATAGGACAGTGGTGGTGTGCTTGTGTATCCAAAAATAGAAAGAATAAAAAAGGTTGGAAAAATCTGAAATCCTTTTTTTTGGGAGACGGGCTAATAAAGCATTCAGAGATAAGAGTTTCAGAGCAGCTTTTCAGCGCTATCATGAATACTACAATTCAACCTCCAGTCAGCGTTCAGAGAGAATTCATTGAGCAGCTTTTGGGCAAAAGAGATATGAAACAATGCATGAGTTTACAATGGGAGAGTTTCTAGATAAACGTGATCAATACCAAAAGATCGATAACAATGACTCCAAAGAGTGTGTGTGTACGTACCTCTCCTCCCAGGGTAAACACTGGGGTAGTACTCGTAGTAGAGGTCTGGATGGTCCAAGTCGCCAAAGGGCTCACACTCCAGTTCAGCGTTTTGGAAGAGGTTCAGCTTGGTGAGCAGGGCCAGCCGCACAAACCAGAGCTGACACACACACACACACACGCACACACACACGCACACACCGTTATTAACCAATGTGTACCGAGCTGAAAGAATCCAAACCATCGTCAGAAGACAACCGGTGGGTTCCACCTCTTTTGTTCACCAAACAGTTTACCTATAGTCAACCGAAGCCTGCTTGGTCAGTCAGTAGGGTTAAAAGTACTCTTTAACCCTTTAACATCCATTATGGGGGTTGAACACCTACATGGAAACATTGACCAGCAGACCTTTGGAAATGTAATATCAAGGATTAATGACTTTGTTGAACCGTCAGACTGCTTTTGAGGGAGGGGGAAACAATATTTCCTTGTTGTTTCAGTTTACATTCTCTGCCACGCGGGTAGGCTCATCGGTCTTTACATACATGCATATTTATGGAGCGTTCTTTAGCACTTGCAGCCTATTCAGCATAGTGCTCATGTCCTGTGGGAGGAACAGCGGGCGGTAAAAGGTTAACAGATGCCCAACCGTCATCATTTTTCAATGATGGATATTACATTAATAAAACAAATAAAAAACACACAACTAAAAGCAAAAACACATTTTACAAAAAAGCACCACACGATTAAAACCTGGATTTAAAAAAATGGTGCCTGGCTGTTGAAGAACCCAAAGCTAACAGTAATCTGCAGCACGAGGCAACAACATGGTCGATTAACTTAAAGCCTCATGCACAGAGCCTACCACAGGGGTGGCCTTCTTAATGAGCTTACGCAGCCATCCATCTTCTGGAGAGAGCGCCACAAACCCAGGCAGGGAAGTGTGCAGCAGCAACACTGACAAAACATATGAAAGGAAAGCACATCAAAACTAACAACGCCACATATCTGCGAGCGTGCGTTTCGTGTTAATGGTTGGCTCTGCCACACTGTGCAGATGTATGTAAAAATAAATTCTGTCCTCCTATCCTAAGTTTGAAAACAAAAGAAATGAATAAAAACATGAAATCAACTTTTTATAACAAATAATATGGTATTAAATAATCCGTGAAATGGTTATACAATCTCAGTTGGGACATTTCATTACATCATTCTTCAAGCGCAAGCACACTATTGGGTTTATTTTCAACTAAGTGCAACATCCATTTCATCTTCAAGTGCTATTTGGGAATTAGTACATTAATCTGTAGAACAAGACAAGTCTTGGCTTGCTCTCCGACACCCACCAACATGCAGATACACCGACGAGTGGACGGACGGGGAGAAAGTGGCTGGCGTCTTACCTGCAGTGAGTCGGTGGTGTGGGAGGTTGGCTGGCCGGCCTTTCCATATCCCTGACCATGAGCTGTCAGCAGCCGGCCCGTCAGATCCACCGCAGCCCGCCAGTTTTTACTGCTCTGCAGGGGAGAGGAGAGAGACACGGCACACTGATGGAACCATAGAAGAAGAGCTGGGGCGAAAACGGATGCATGTGGGTACCGTTATCACAAACACTCTCCAGAGGACGCATCACTAGCAGGGCATCACTTAGAAGAAAGCACGTTTAAATACTTGTTTCAAGTATTTAAATGAATCTATTGAACCACCCACAATTGTATATATTGTTTTCCTCCAAGATGCCCATCTCCAGTGTCCTCACACAAGGACGAATGCTTCAGCAAACTTCAAGGATAATTCCTGTTTATTACAACTTGGCGTCTTGCTTATTATCTGTCAGTTATGATAACTAGCGCAGTGCCCGTTGGCAGCGTGCCCGGGCCTGCTGCTGCTCATAGCGTTGTCGGGGGCGTACCCAGTGGTTGCGCATGGCTGTTCTTAAAGCGTGCTCATTTAATGCATGCTCATTTAATGCGGGCTGATGGGCGACTCCTGGTCCCGGACATGCTGCGGGGGGGTGAAGAGGAGCTCGTTGGACACGCGAAATTCATCCAGCAGCAAAAGTGGACTGCAATGAGTCTTTAAAAGCCTCGCTGTGGAAGACTTGCTCAAGTCCACAGAGCCCCGAAGCTCCGCCCCCACACAAAACGCTCTTCGCTAACTTATTCAAAGTTGAATAGTATTGACTCGCTTGTCCAAATTGCACTGAATTCCACGTTGCATTCTATTGAATCCTCCAGCAAAACACCCACCAAGTGTGGAGGGGAAGGTAAGCGAAGGACACACAGACAGACATTGTTTGTAAATATTTAAATATTGTACTCCCCAAGTTCTTTGCCGAGCTCTGGGAACGTGGCAACAACCAACACAACAAGGAGGGAGAAATTCTCTCTACAATCTACTTACTCGCTTGTTCTGGAGCTTTCGGCCGAAGCACACAGTCCTCAGCACCAGATTGAGTTTGGCCAGTTGCCAGTGACAGAAGTCTCAGCAACTCTTAAGGCTTTGCCTAAAATCATTCAGAAATCACTACATTTAATATCCACCATGTTCTTTTGAGTGTGTGAACCTGAATGTGAAATGGGAACTCCATGTAGTGCCCATCACGCACTAATCTCTGCTTACAATTCCACATATTTATAGATGCAAAAACCATAGTTGTGACTACACTACAGCCGTCAGTAGCTGTGCTTCCCTTTTTTCCGTAATTTTGATGTCCATTATAAAGAATCCCATTAGAATAGAAATGCTGTGTGGGAACGGCGAAATCTGATCAAACGGAAAAATTCTCACAATTTAGAATCTGGAACTAAAGAAAGTTTGTTGATGAATGAGTTTAACGAATATATATGAATTGACTACTTGTTTCAGCTTTGTCTCCAACCCCGTCATTTCTTTTTGAAGTTGCTGATAGTTGGCGAGTACAATCGTATTATTACAGATAGGATTGACGGGCAGATCTAAAAAAAGAGGACGCACATTGTAATGAGCCCAAATTGAAATGTACTTTATCGTTATGTTTATTGTTACTTTCTCCTTTAATCTTTTTTTTTTCAAATTTCAAACCACACATCCCCAATGGGGAAAAACTAACAACACAGAACGTATTTAAAAGAAAAAGAAAATTCTCAGTGGAACAGTTATGCAATAAGAAAAAAAAGCAGGACTTCTAAAAAGGCAACGTAAAAATAAGGAACAAAAATAAAAAAGGCAAGTGCCTTCTTAAGGCCTTGAATTTACATTTAGAACAGCTGAGGTGCAAAATGAAGGGACGTCCCGTCATCCTATTAATCATCTTTTACGACAGCGTCACTTCCAAACTGATAACGTGACATCTGATGCCACGAAAACAAAAGTCACGACACACAACACGAGAGGCAGGTGTGGGTGTAAGTGCACAACTGAGAGAGTTTCCACCGGTGTGAGGAGCTGCCAGCCATTAAAGGCTGGAGGATAAAACAGCGCCCACTCACACAAACACACGCACAAAAACACACACACGCACAAAAACACACACACGCCTCGATATTAGCAGCATCTGCTTCCACAGGAGGTGGTACAATAGGTAAGAGGGGGGCAGTGGTGGTGGGAGGATGTGGAGGAGGGGGGGGGGAGGGGGGGGAGGCACCCCACCCCATCAACACACATGACAAGGTCGGCTCGCCGATTGGGTCCTAAGTGCTGTGCCATTCATCACAGCCGGGGAGCTAATTAGGAGAGAGAGAGGACGAGAGAGGGCCCCTCTCTCTCTAGTCATCTTTATCATAGAGCTCATCAGCCTCTTCCCTCTCTCTTGGTCTGCTGTAGCTTTCCCTTCTTCCCATTCATCTTCTCTCCTTCCCTTCGTCTTCCTCTCCTCCTCCTTTCTTCTCCTGCCTGCACTTGCTGCCTCCCTCCCCTCAGGATTCTCCCATACTTCCTTCTCCATCCATCTTGACGCTTCCTCTTCTCTTTCCCTCCATCTCCTCCCCTTCCTTCTGACTCTCCTTTCCGCCTCCCTTCTCTTCCCCGCTGTCGATGCTCCCTCCCCTATCGCTCATACCTCTCCTCTCCTCTCCTCTCCTCTCCTCTCCTTCCCTGTGCCAGTATCTGTGCTGCCTCTGAATCTTCATTAGGGGGGGAAATGAAGCTGAAAACGAGGAGGCAGCCTCGATGGCCAAAAGCAGCTGCAGTCACTCACACACACACACACACACACACACACACACTCTCTCTCTCACACACACTACAGTACATCGCTGCCCAGCCAAAGGGCATGAGAAGACAGGTGTGCGAGCGCGTGTTTCTGGGTGTTCGTGTGAGATTGGGATACGGCGTTAGAAGGGAAAAATTAGGGAGGTACAGCGCACACGCACACACACACACACACACACACACACACACACACACACACACACACAGGATGGAGTAAATTTGGCCATAGTGGAAGGAAGAACCCCCCCCCCAAAGAATTGCCAAAATAGTTGGACGAAGTAAAAAGGACCGATGGGTAGCCGAGCGGAGATGAGCGGAGAGCTGAGGGCCAAGGGAGCTGCGCAGAGGCACCGCGAGCAGCCAAAGTGAAGAAAAAAAGAAAACCCCACAACGCTAGAAAAGTGAACTTCAGCTCAGGCCTTATGTAACGCTGCAGCATTGCTGCTACGCATAGCGCTATGGGCTGATGTTATCTCACAGCAGCCTATAACCAATCCAAAGCAAACATTATGGGGCAAATGGAACGCAGGAGCTGCGGTTCGAGGAGACGGCAGGCAGGATTTGTGTTCTGGGAGGCGAAGGTCACAGGGTTGGTCTCCATTAAGGACGGCATGCGCCAGGTAATGACGGACGTCTCTGCTGCGCTGACTTCTCAAACGGTTGAGCCTGAGCTCTGACCCGTGCTGATGAAAAAAAAAGATTAATCACAGACTGCACTGTGTCTTCAACATGCTAATCTAACATTTAGAAGTCCTGTTGCCGGCTGTTTGAAATTCATATTCTCATCGGATGCGATATCTTTTCAGTTTCACCGGGTCAACTTTGCTCAGATCGCGTAGTTTTCCCCCCAGACCTGGTGTAGCCCACTTTATCCACACTGTGCCGTGCTAACCTCTGATCAGATGGCACGGCACGCAAGTTTTGCGCACGTACACAGGCGATTAAGATCAACGCGTTGTTCAAAATCAAAATCAGAATAGTTTATGGTGCACATACAAGGACTTTGACAAAAGTGTACCAGCGTAACCTACAAAATGGCACAAAACAACCTCCACAATGCCAAGGAGAAATTGTGATTATCTGTTACACAAGCCCAATGTAAAGAAAAAAAGCCAAGTATTACATGCATTATAAAGATAGTAAGATTGAATATTCAGAACAAAAATTGGATTTAGCTTCAACATGTATACTCAAATGTAATGTTTTTTCTCAGCCCACATGTTTCTTCAGCATTTAAAAGTGAATTGATCGTCTTTGTATAATCCCTGGACGTGAATATTTTTGACAGTCGTGTCTGAAAAGCGAGCACGGCGTTCGCCACGTTACAGAAATACAGATGTAGCGCTAAAGCGCTTTGAGCGACTAGAGAGTGTAAAGTGCAAGTCCATTTACCATATTTATAAGCATATTAGTGCCAGCAGGTCTGTTTAAAATAGTGCAGGGAAGAATGGAAAGAAAAAGAAACCGCCACAGCTAGCTGGCTGGATGAAGAGCTGCAGAAGCCTCTTGGTGAGGTTTGTGTGAACCAGGGCACCGCCAAAAAGACCCGGGAACAACGCCTTTGACCAAGCCACACCGTCCCATCGGAAACACTCGCAACCCGACCAGCAGAGTTTGTGGACGAACCGAGGATGGTCTCGGTTCCATTTCTATAGTTGGGGGACAGACGTGCATTTACTGCGCCTCACATGCCGACATGCTTACAATGACAATGCTAACATGCGGCAGGTAACGTTTACTATGTTCACCATCTTAGCGTAGCATGCTAACATTTGCTAAAACATTAGCACATAGAGTTTCTGAGAGCCACGAATGTCTGGAAGAGAAGTTAGTGCAAGTCCATCTAGTAGAAAACTTTGATGAGCGAGTGTCAAAAGAAGCTAAAGGGATCACCAAAGCCATCAGGATGCATCCTCTGGGCACCATAGACGTCCGAACCAAATGTCATGCCAATCCATCAATCAGCCGGTGAGATAGTCCAGCCTGGACCAAAGTGGTGGACCGAGCGGCCGCCATCAGCTTCCCTCAGGCGAGTCTGCGTCTCCTTTTAGAACATACAAAGCGCTTTATGATAGGTTGTCACCAATGCCATTATGCATACAAACCACGCTGTCGCTTCCCAGGTTTGAATGATTTCAATTAACAGAAAGGGCGTTGGGAGGACATAAAAATAGAAAAACAATAGGCTGATGGCGATTAATAATTTAGCTCAGCTCAAATGACTAGGCAATAGGGCATAATCAGATCCCCTCAAATCAGATGAGGAGGCATTACCATGATGATTTATTGCCAGGGATATTAAATGAGGAATTGACTGCAGAGGCCTGGTGAAAAAAGTGTGCACTGGGATTATGTGGGTGTCTCCAGCGCCACAGTGGGGAAGGGACACTTCCTTTTGTTTGCTGCTGTTCGTCTTTGAGGTCGGTGGATATTCCACCATGCAGTTCCACGCAAAAACAAAAGACAATCGGACAATAGGAGGGCGATAGGGGAGAAGGAAGAGGCCGGCTGTGACCCCGCAGAGGGACAGTGTGGTACTGTGGTACACTGCGGTAGTGTGGTTCCCAAGCTGACAGCCACGGCTCATGATGTCAGCGGGACGTGGACGGATGACAAGAAGGCCAGGGTCACTCACTTCGTGGATCTTCGCCCTAGAAATGGCGAGGGGTTTTATATTACTACTTATATTATACTAGTCTCTTTTCAACCGTTTAGAGCGCCTGCAAGTTTTAATAGCCAGTGTATTGACAACATATTGCAAGAGGAAGTAACACAACATACTGCCTTATTCATGGACGTGACTTTTTAGCCGCGTCATCACCGCCACAAGCTCTTCACAGATCCAGCCCCTTAACTTTGCTATCAAAGTGCACCAGATTGATGCATTTAACATGAAAGTGTTCTTTCCTAAATGCATGATGTTTCCAAAGTTAATGGATAATTATGTTAAATCATCCTGATGTTAATATTGTCCAAAACCATCTTGATTATGACCTACCTTCTTGGATTTAAAGAGAGCTGCATTACAGGAAATAACTTCATCGATTGAACTTGTGATCGGCCATGTATTACAATGCCACACACACACACACCACACACACCACACACACCACACACACCACACACACCACACACACCACACACACACACACACACACACACACACAGTGTGTCGTGAGTTTAAAAGGGGTGAGGCTTCTAGAACGTGTTGCCGATCTGAGGTTCAGCTTTTTCCTTTGGTGAGTAAAAACCTGCACAACAAAGCTCGACGAACAAACGAACGCCCACTTGTTCTCTTCTCTCGCAAAAAGCCTCTAGGCGAATCCGACTTTTAAAAAAAAACGTTCTCACACCAGCTTTGGTTAACGCAGGGAAATCGGTGCTACATCAATCAAGCCCCTGCATTTCCGATTACACTGTGTGTGTGTGTGTGTGTGTGTGTGTGTGTGTGTGTGTGTGTGTGTGTGTAGGAGAAAACATTTGTAACATGCTAAAAGTGCATGACAGCCATTGCAATAGTGGCAAACTTTGCTTTGATGCCTCTGTAGTTGGTCAACAGACGCTTGGACGCGGGGATGGGAACATCGTCCTCGAGCTGGAGGACGGCCTGCTCGGCTACCGGGCCGATATGAACGTCCCGCAGCAGCCATTTGGCCTCCCACAGGCGATCGCTGGATCCTTTAAACAGTATTGCTGGGAGACGTCGAGACACAAAACCTGCATAATATATCATGTGAAGACAACGCATTAGCTCGTGGGTCGGAAGAGAACTCCACATAACACTCCCTGAGACGGCTCAACACAGCTTCAGACTTCTAAGCGACACTCCTCTGGGTAACATTAACCACTGATTGACTGGTGTGCTACTGGATCACTTTTGATGGTTTGGTTGTCAACAATAACAGAGTGTCCCGCTCGCCTTCTCCTCCGAGGGTGCTGCTGAAGAAGACTGCGTTAAAGAGAACGTCTGTCTCGGGCCTGATTTGAATGCGATGTCTCCCAAAGTACATCACACACAAAGTTTTCCTGCAGCGCTAAAAGACCCGGAGATGACTCTGACCGATTTGGTATAGCCACATTGTTTCCATCAGTTCGGGTCTTTTTGTACTGACAAAAGCAATTGCTGAGATCTGGGAACTCAGGAACGTCTCTACAACAAAGTCCGAAAGACAATCAATAGGGCTGAAACACCTGGAGCAAGGGGTGATGATGACACACCCAAATACAAGTACTAAAGGGAAGAAGTGTGCATGAACTAAACCAAAAGGAACACAAAGCTCAGGAGAGAGAAGTTTAAATTGTGTTGCCTTCTCACCTCGGCACATCCGGCTAGTCACTGACTGACTACTTTACGTGTACAAAATACTCTGTTTTCTGCTTTTATTCCGGAAAAATACATGAACCAATGTGAATATTCCCCTATACACGTTTGATGATATGTGCATATCCCAAAAACCTGTTCATAGTTGATATCGAAGTCTTTCACAATGTATAAAAGTAGGTGTGTGTTCTCCGTCCTGACAGAAATGTGGTCTGTTTTTTGTTTGGCATGCATCTCTACGTGGAACAAATCAGATTTGGAATATCGGTATGCATGTTAAAAGTTGTCACTGGTTGGAGTGGCCGTGCTTGGATGCATCTCTCCGTATCCGCATCCTCAACCTTCCACACATGGCTTTTTTTTCACACATTATTACAAGCAGTCAGATAAATCTGTCTTTTTATTATCTTGAAAGTGCTTTCAGATGACAGTTGTGTGCCATAAGTCAGTAGGACTGCAGGAGCATATCAGTAGGAATCAGCATATACCGCTAAAAACAACAGAGGCGACACCATCGGTCACTTTTAGATCTCAGTGTCACTGTAAGAAGTCGGAAAGTTCATAGTTGTGATCACCAATAGGCATGATGGTTAAAAGTCACACCCTCTGCACCTCGGCAATAGGTCCGTCTGAGCATATGGCTGCTGCCAACATCAACAGAGCGAGGTGAAAACCACCACCGCTCAGGTTTTAAACATGCCCTTCAGCGCTACGAGAGCTGACGCTGCAGTACCCGGAGCCTGGCTCGCAGATTGGAGCTGGTTGGAGGAAATGACAGCTGCGTAAAAAGGTTACGATAATGACAAGTAAAGGTTACCGCAATGATATCAAAGTGCGATGCAGCAGCTGGGTCGTTGCAGTGATTATGGGGGTGTGTCTGTCCGACTCAGCCAAGGTGGGTCTCTCTCTCTCTCTGACTTGCTCTCACACACACACACACACACACACACACACACACACACACACACACACACACACACACACACACACACACACACACACACACACACACACACACACGTATATGCTGGCCGCCGGCCCAGACGGCGTCACACTGTGGGAGGGAAGAGAGGTTAGAGTCTCCGGTGGATAGTGCAGAGGGGGGGGGGGGGGGAAGATGGAGGGGAGGGAGGAAACGAGAGGAGGGGGTGAAGAGATGAGGGGTGACTGCTAATGAGAGAGACAGATGAGGCCAGCCCAGGGTGGTACTGAGCCAGATACCGGCCCACTCTGCTGACCGCACCACAGAGGTCACGGCAAGGGGAGATGTAGAGGGGAGGCCAGGACAGCCAAGCAGACTACAGTCCTTTTAGCATCCGACCTCAAAAGCCAACGGCTTCTGAAAGAGATACAAGATAGAAGAGTTCTAGGAACCGTGCTTTATTTTGCACCGAGTACATTAAAACCAAGTGAAACATCTGTTTAAATTAGTGCAACCAGTCAGTGTAAAAAGTGGGCCAGGAGTGAAATATGGTCACATTTTGCAAATGTATCATCAAATGCAAAACAAATAAAAAATACATTACAAAATTTGCTAAATCTCACTGGGTAGGATATGCGTGACACGGGATGGCATAGGGCCAAACAAGGATTGGAGGTCGATGAGAGTCGAGGCCGTAAAGTGATTGTTATAACTATTGTAAATGTGAATGTTTCTGGAGACATAAACTTCCTGATGCTGCGTGAGGAAGGACCCCAAAGTTAGCCACAACTTCTGCTCAAGGCTGGGATTTGTGTGTGCTAGTGATTAGCACTAGTGCCCGTGATTAGCAAAAGCGATTCACAGGCTAATTGAGAGTTTAAAAGCTACTCTTCACTAATACTCCTCGTCAGTCTACACAGCCATGGTACGTTGGTTTTAAGGGGGGGGGGGGAGAGAGAGAGAGCACAACTGGCTCCATACATGTCAGTCACCTGCCTCCAGATCAGCCAATAGCTAAATTAAATGACAATACAGCTGTTTCAGCCAGTAGAGTGCAGTCACAATGCATATTTATAACGCCATATTTAGACTTGGACCTGAATCCATCAACACTACTGCTAAAAAAAAAAAAAATAGAAAGAAAAAAAGTGGTTTGGGGGTTAAATTACTCTTGACTTAAGTTACAAGCCTCTTGTGTGTTGGGAGTGTAATCCGTGTTCATTTGTGCATGTGTGGACAGAGGGAGTGTGCGGTGGCAGTGGGCGCAGTCACACTCTGGCTCTGCAACATGACTCATATTGCCAGCTCATAGCAGAGCTCTACAATGCGCACACACACACACACACACACACACACACACACACACACACACACAAAGCTCTATGAACTGACTATTACCTTCCCCCAAGCAAAGGGCCGCACACAGAGGATGATAACAGCTCGTCAGCTGTTATCATAAAGTAGGTTTAAAACATGCACGTGCACATACATGTGCAGGAAGGACAACACTCGTGCTCACGCTTATCAATCAAAGGATCCCCGGTTCTGTGTGATCGATCAGCTGACAACATCCAGCTGCGACAGTTGACACTTTTAGTGGCCACGATCACCGACACGCCCACTTCTCTGTACATGTCCGCTCCGCTCGTGCGCATCCTCACTTCAAGTTCCCCTCCCAGCCCACAGAGTCGCATCCCTTCCCTCCGCACAGCTAGTATCTGCAAGCTTGTTTGATATAAGGAGTTGGGATATATTTCACAAGTTATTGATAAGTGAATCATATGAATTCCAGTGGATGTGGTTGTAGGTTGAGAGGGCAGATGGCGTCCGATTCACTTCCTCAGCGGGAGTGACTCAGTCAATGATTATTATGTCAGCAAAGCAGTCACGTGGGGGCGGCTCTGATCCCGAGTCATGTCTCGGGATGCACCGGGGCCCGAAACTCTGCTCATGTATTCGTGCTTGTGAAAGCTACTCCTATACAATCGCTATAAATGGTAAACAGACGTGTGCTTGTGCGGCGCTTTTCCTAGTCTTCCGACCACTCAAAGTCATTTCCCACTACAAGTCATCATTCACCCATTCATACGCTGATGCTACCATGCAAGGTGCCGTCTGCCCACCCTTCTAAATCATTCATACACTGCAGGCGCAGCCTCCGACATGCGTGTTGGGTTCAGTGTCTTGCCCAAGGACACGTCGACATGTACTAGCGTACATGTACCCGCTCTACCACTGAAACACAGTCGGTGAGCTGTTCTCCATTAAAACGACACGTGGCTCCTCTGAGGTTTTGCTCTGGTTCTTTTATTTTTGTATATATTTCTTTCATCTGTGCAACTGATAGTATCAATCCGGTTAAACTATAAATGTTTAACATCCCAAAAACAATCAACGCTCCGATTGTATCAGGAAAGCACACGGTTGAATAGTCGAAAATGTTACAGTCAGACAGTGAGGAACATCTTGGCCATTCCTTGGCTCCACACTAGGTGACACTGAGTGGAGATGTTGTCCTTCAGCTGAAGGCCCTGGGTTCAAGTCCCGATCACCAGCCTCATTGAAGTGCTGCTGAACAAGACACTGAATCTGGAGCCGACTCCGACCTTTGGACTTCCTGTGACTCCTCTGTTCGGGGATCACAAATATGACTTCACACAGGGTTTCCTCGCTTTGAAAAAAAAAGTCTTTGGTGATGCCTGATGGCCTCATGTGCTAATTTGCAATAAGAGGCATGAAGGGGAATGTATCACGGTGGCTAAATATTCATCAAGGCACATTTCTAAGCCTTTTCCACACATTTGTAACGCTATTAAGAAGGAACTTCAGTCCTGCGTTTCTACATGACATGACTCTGAAAATGTGGTACGTTTCGCAGCCATCAGGTACTTTTGACTTGGAAACAAGCGAGCAAGACGAACAGCCAAGCTAGCAGTTATGTGATGCTGTATATATAGACCTAACAATGATAACGCTCACATGTTCAGCAGGTTATCGTTATTTCAGCGTGTCGGTGCGCTACTAACGTTTGCTAATGAGCAGCAAACACAGAGTGGGCTGGTGGGAATGTCATTAGGTTTGGAAGCATTTGGTAATAAATCAAAAGTATATAATAGCGAGAGGGAGAGCGCAAGGCAACAATAATGCACGTATCCGCCCAGTAGTTCGGGTTTGCATTATATAAAAGCACATTTTCACCTGGAGGAGGAACGACAGCTTGTTGTTGTTGCCAACCAGAGGACCCTTGAGACCAACATGGAAAAGCTAATCACATCACTAGTCAAAGATCTGCACCCTCCATGCATCCCAAAAAACTAATAAAAACAAACTTAGGGAAGTCACTGAGGTAGAGCAGCATTAAGATGAAAAGCATGGGTGTCCACTGACAAAGGATCACTTTTCTATCATTATTGTTAGATTAATGATCCCTCACTTAAACGCATGAACACACAATAACAATATGAACAATCGAAAGACGGTGACCAAGAAATCAAATCGGACGTGTGTAGGGAGCCGAAACCCGTGGAAGCTCTCTCCGTATTCCAAAAGTCAAATGTGAGCGTACGCACTCGGGGCCAGGTGAGGCCCTCTCTGCCTCCACATCTCTCACGCACGCCACGCCGCTTTCGCTTTCCGTCTTCACTCGTCATTCCTTGACATCCCTCCTGTAGGCCTACGTTAGCTCTCTGGCTCACTGTCTCTCTCCTTTCTTACTGCCTCTTGCTCCAGGGAGCCACCCACACCAATTGGCAGACAGCGTATGATCCCCTGACACACACTCACCTACACCATATAGTGCAGTTGACTGCAAGCTGAAAGTACCGGCTTGTGTGTGTGTGTGTGTTTGTGTGAGTGTGTACACCAAGTCCAGAAGGCCCTTGAAATATGCACAGCAGTCCCATGCATAATACATGGGCACAGCAGGAGAAAAGAACTTGTGAGCCGAGTGGATCCCCTCTCCTCCACTCCTCCATCACACTGTGCATGTTTTAAATAACAACTGTCTCTCAGGGTCATTTGTGGGTCCGAAGTTATGATGGACTGGAGAGAGAGAGAGAGAGAGAGAGAGAGAGAGAGAGAGAGAGAGAGAGAGAGAGAGAGAGAGAGAGAGAGAGAGAGAGAGAGAGAGACGGATGGATGGCAGCAGGAAAGGGAATGAGGCGGGACAGCGTGGTCACGGGCATCTTTATGCTCGAGAGAAGAATAGCAGAGGAATGTAACATGAGGAGAAAAGGAGATCAGTGATTCCCTGTTTTCCATCGGCTGAGGCCTGACCACCCGGCGGTGTCAGTGGAGTTGATGACTGTACCGGCCGACTGCCGAAAGGTCACGCATGCTGCCGAAACCATAGGACGTTAAACTGCGGTAACATAACGCTGGATTTGCCGTTCACCTCCGGAAAGAGAAGAAATGTTCTCTGAAAGCAGCTGCTGCACTTAAACAATACTCTGCGTTATCAGAGCACTTTTTTTGAGTCACCTGCACAGCAGGTGCCCCACACCAGACTGCTATTATGACTCAGGTTTCACCAGAAGACTTTAGTGCCCTTAATCGCCTCTGTGATGTCCAAACATCGACGATAAACATATTTATAGACAGTCACAGTAAAAAATAAAAGTGAGCATGCTGATCACACAGTAGCTCGGTGGTAAATAGGTCGAAAGTAACTGCAAACGACAACAGAGCGTCTCTCGATTGTGCTGCTGACAAGAGTGTCACGATTTAGATCAAGTTTTTTTGTTGCAGGTTTTTTCCCCCTTCTATATTGTTTAATGTGAATTACACTAAGTTGCATGTTGTATTAAATCTCTCATGCATACGATTTGCCTTAACCATGCTGAGAAGCTGTTGACGAAACAATGTCCTCTCTAAGGTCGACGCACTTACACTACCGTTCAAAAGTTTGGGGTCACTTAGAAATGTCCTTATTTTTCAAAGAAAAGCACCGTTTTTTCAATGAAGATAATATTAAATTAATCAGAAATACACTATACATTGTTAATGTGGTAAATGACAATTCTAGGTGGAAACGTCTGATTTTTAATGAAATATCTACATAGGTGTATAGAGGCCCATTTCCTACTATCACTCCAGTGTTCTAATGGTACATTGTGTTTGCTAATTGCATAGAAGACTAATGGATGATTAGAAAACCCTTGAAAACCCAATTATTATTATTGCAATTATGTTAGCACAGCTGAAAACAGTTACTGGCCTTCCTTTGAGCTAGTTGAGTATCTGGAGCATCACATTTGTGGGTTCCATTATACTCTCAAAATGGCCAGAAAAAGAAAACTTTCAAGTGAAACCTGCTAGTCTGTTCTTGTTCTTAGAAATGAAGGCTATTCCATGCAGGAAATTGCGAAGAAACTGAAAATGTGTCTGGGTGACCCCAAACCTTTGAACTGTAGTGTACTTGTTCTGGAGATTTCAACCCCATGACACTTTCCTCATCAGGAGATGAAGAAAGATCTCAGTTGTCTTGAAACTGTAGAGGTTGAGGATAGTGAAAACACTGAACATGACAACTGAGCAAAACTCATCTGCCGATGCACACCGTGTGGCCAAGTTCAGCTCTGTGCTGCCATCATACGGCAGGTTAAGCTGATAACGCCAACCAACCCTCCGGTGAAGGCTCTGGGCCTCAGAAGGGAATGTGAACGAATTACCGGTAGTCATGCACAGGAAGTACAAGCGAGTGACTTACGATGAGACGTTTGAGGCCTGTGAAGGACTGTTCCACAGAGTTGGCAGTGAGGACCTGGCGCTTCATCGCCGCCGGTTCTCCCAGGAAACGAAGCATCAGGTCTTTTACGGCGTCGCCCTGCAGCCAAAATACACACACATGCATTTAACATCATGCAAAAGCCTTCAATAGAGAGTTGTTTAAGGCTGTAGCTCAGTCGTAAAGCGAGAGTGAGCTAGAGTGGTACCCACGAGTCTCCTCTTTACATACATGCCCACTTTATGCTTATCCCATAACATTTGGAGAACATGCAGTTTTGGTAAAAAAAAAACTTTGTTGCATGCCAATTGCAATAACTTGATTGACTGGAAACCATTTCTTAAGGTAACTGTATAACATGACCTTTTGTGACCTCTACGACACTCCCAGCCTCATGAAACTTTACAACCACAAACTAGAAGCCGAGGACATGCAGAGGATGAATGCTTTCCTTGGGTGTATTGACAATAATGGAGTTTCTGCGCTGTTTGTACTCGTCATCCAGGTGCCGAATAATACAATCCTTGCAATCTCTAAATCTTAAATGTTTTAGAAAACCAAATTGCAGCATGACTTTTTTCCTATGGTGCTCAATAAGGTCTTCTTGGTGTGTTTAGCAAGCAAATCTGTGAAACTAATTGTATCAACAGATACAAAACTACTGCAATAACTTACATAAGACATAAGCGAGCATGGAAATGGCCATCATTTACGTTTACACTTTCACAATTTGTTTTTAATTAATGAGATCTAGCAGTTAAACAACATTCAGCCCAAACAGGAATGGAACAAATAACAGACTTCCGAAACAGCTACCTTTAGTGCAGTTCAGAGTGGCTCTTATTTGTTTGCTGAAAACTGTCTCTTAATGGGAAAAAACAAACCAAGATGACGGGGGGAAAAAAATCCTGCTTTATATTCATTTATTCAAGCAGCCATTCAAACACACTGAGGGGCATAATGAGCACAATCTAAGCTGGGAGGTGGACGTACAACATAAGATTCAATTGAATAGATAAGTGAATTGATGTTTCATCAGGGTTGTTATTACGGATAAATGTTGCTGTTGAAGGAGCTTGAAGGATGTTCATGAGACGTAAACATGATACGGTGACACATGAGCCAAGAAAGGGGTTGCCTGTCTACTTCTACATGTGCTTTTAGATAGGTGACACACTATCTGTTGTGCCAGAGCACTTCTGACTGAAACCAGACAGAAGAACATTGTAAAATGTTCAAATGTGTTGAACAAATCAGAATGATCAAGGTGAAGCCGGAGGCCATTCCATTTCTGTGCTAATAAATGTCTTGACATAATGGATTATAGGTGGGGTGTTTTTTCCCTGCATCACTGCAATCTTTAAAATGCAGAAAATAACGCACAGAAATGGCCTTGTAAGCATTTCCATTATTGAGTCCTAAATGCTTGTCAAAGGAAAAGTGTCCGAGATGACCAACTCTATTATATCACTAAAGCTGAAACTATTTATGGATTAATTGATGAAGCAATACTCATGCAATTAAACGGTAACACAGTCGGTATGGTTCAATTTATATCATCTCAATTTAAATCAAACTGTTCTGGGTTTTGGACGGTTGGTCGGAGCAAACAAAGCACGATCTCTCCTGAAAATAAGCATTAGTTGTAGCCTTAAATAGAATAGTAATGATAACGATTCATGTTTCAGATATCACCTTGGGACACAACAAATCAACGTAAGAACCCTTAAAAAAAATGTAATTAACACAATTCTGATAATCATTATATGTAATTCATAACTAAATAAAGGCCTAGTTTTAGCAGTATGTGTTCTCTTTATGTTAAATAAAATCTAATGATTTAGTTCCACAAATTCAGCAGTCTTGCAAAGTGAATATTAAAATGGTCAAACACAAAGCAACAGAGGCATCCTGACTTATCGTCCCTGGTTGTGGTCAAGCTCCACAAACACTGGCTACTATATTACCCACGATGCAACTCAATAGCATCCTTTGTTAGACTTCCTTAGTGTCAATGCAGTTTTAGGTGTCATTTATACGACAATGTATGCATTTATTTCTTGTTTCACAAACATTTGTTTGATAGACATGTCTGATAATGTTTTCTGTTAGCAGCCAACTGTTTGATCTTCAGGCTGAGATTTAGTTGGAGACGACAGTCTGATGCTGCTATTCTTTATGACTGTACTTCAGCAGCCTCCCACTCAAGCTAGCCATTCATCATCAGTAGCTGTCTGTTAGTAGGATGATTTGGAGATTTACTACATGGACAGTGAACAGTCTCGTATTTCATTTGACTCAAATCTCAGTGTGAAAGCCTCGGTTAACCGTCTACACAGCAGGTTTTCTGCATTTCCCCCCGTTTCTGTCCTCATGAGACATGGCAGTTCAAACTTCACAAATCTAGTCTGTCATGCAGGCTTTCGGTTAAAAACATGTGGTCTCAAGACTCAAACAACTGTTTTTTCAGAAGCCGAGTAGTCCTATGATGAGTAAAATGAGTTCCCTTTCACAAAAATGAATTGCTCCCAGGGCTTTCACAAGACATACATTTTATGATAAGCATTTTACAGCCCAAGTGCTCGTCCTACCTGAAGGTTGTCAAACTTGAGTCCGGGCATGGTGAGTCTGTTGCTCTCTACGAAGGATGGGCTATACTGCTGGGTGGCCACAGAGATCAACACCTTCCTGGTCTCCTCGGATGGCAGCCAGGCATCATGGCGCCTGTCCACTTCGCTCAGGCTCAGCGCCGTCGCAAACGGGTCATCGCTGCCCGAGAACACGGCCTGCAGCTGGTTGAAGGGCTGCGGCTGAGTGGCTAGAGGGGCGGCGGCTTGAGTTGGAGCTGGGCCTGCTTGGGGTGGAGGAAGTTGGGCCTTGGCGGTGGATTCCGTAGGGGCAGGGCCAAACACTGAACTTGGGGTGGGGGCACCAGAGTCCATAGGTCCTCCAGGGGTGGAGATGGAGGAGGAGGTGGAAGAGAGCTGCCGCTCCGGGGTGTGGGCTATGGTCGCTGGGCTGGGGCCCGGAGGGATCTCAGCATTCGGGTTTGAAACGGAGATGAAGGAGGAGGGGACCGTAAAGGAATCAAAGAAGTCGGAGGCTGGGTTGACCTGTCCATTGTCAGTGAAGAACTTACTGAGGCTGGGGCTGGGCTGACACACGAGGGGGGCCGTCAGCTTGCTGGGGGTCACCGCCTCACTGCTGCCTCCACCACTTCCCATGCTGAAGCTGGGGGACTTGATGAGGGTGGGCTGGAAGCCATCCGGCACAAGAGACTTCGGCTGGTTGCCATGGCTGAATATGGTGCACACCGGCACGGGCTCGTCTTTTGGGCTCGTCCCTTTGGCTTCTTGTGGTGCTGGATCCCCACTGTTAAGATCACATGGGCTCTCTGCGTCACCTTGGGGTGAAACACAGGTGATGACTTGCACTTGTGTGACTGCCTGCTCCTTTGCGTCCTCACCTGCTTTCTGCATAGAACCACCTGGCTCCTGTTCCTCCAGGGAAAATCGAATCTCAGTAGTATTCTGTCCGATCTCACTTTGTTCTTCTTTGTCGTCTGATGCCTCCACTGCAGCCTCTTCCTCCTCGACTCCATCCAGAAAGGAGTCCATGGGAGCTACGTCATCCTCCTCGCTGTTATTAGGCGAGTCAGAAATCATGACGCTCTCCATCATCTGGTCGTTGAGCTTGTCCATCAGGCTCTCTGAAGGTGTAGCACTGCTGTCCTCCTGGGGGGTGACAAACTCCCCGCCCAAGTCGATGCTGTCTACCTGGGGAATAAGGTCTCTGGAGGGCGTCTGGCTGGTGGTCGGCTCCGGAGGGTCCGGGGCTTCCGTAGTGACATCTTCGACTGTGATGTCCAACGTGACTGGCCGCAGAGCCTGAGCCTCCCCACTATCCATCCTCCTGACAAGTCAACACACGAATACATGACATACTGGCTTGCTAACGTCAAGGCTACATTAGCCGGCTGGCTATTACACGGTCATTTAGCTGAGCAGCCGGTTGAACAGGTGAAATAAATGCTTGACTAATAGCCGCCCACACGTTATAAAACACGAACCGCACCACCGTTGTATAAATATCAACACGCAGAGACGACAAATTACAAACCGAAACACAAACACGACAATGTTTCTTACCTTACTGCGCTGACAGATAACACCCTAATGCGCATGCGTAGCTCCAACGGAAACCTACATGTACGGTAGTCCAGAGCGGACAAATCTCATGCCGTCGTTTCATTTTTGTATTCTTGACTCCGTTTACGTAACTTTATAAGCGTACACGACTTTACACGACGGGTGTTACGTATTTATTTCACACGCTTCTTTTTTACCCCGGGTTTTACTTCGCGGAAGTGCAGCTACTGTGTATGACTGTGTTGTGTTGGTTTTGAGCAATACGTAGTACAGTTACAGTATTTGTGCAGTGCTCTCCTAATTACGAGACGACGTTTAAAAGACAAACAATATATATTTGTAAACTCTACCTCTGGCAACAGACTGAGAGATGGAGGACGACGCTCCTGTCATTTATGGTCTCGAGTTCCAGGTAACGTTACTGTCCTTACCATTCATTACCATTCACCTGAGTGGAAGCTAGCTCTCTTCTATTTCACTTATTCGCACTAACTATTCTAGACGCAACTATGTTATTCTGCTACCCTTCATTTATTAAACGTGTTCATGTGAACTGACAGTCGTGTCATTGTGCATCTACTTTGCAGGCACGAGCACTTACTGCCCAGACAGCTGAGACCGATGCCATTCGTTTCCTTGTGGGCACACAGTCCCTGAAGTTTGACAACCAGGTAAGAAACCCCGCGCATGGTACCTTTCATAATCATCCTGCAATGTGAAGCCGGGTGGGAAGGAGGTTGTCTGCAACAGGAGGCAAGCAACAGGCTATTTTTTACTATTATTCATGAATTCACAATGATTCACATTTCTTAAAATATGTTGTGTCTTTTGATGATAATGATATTATAGACAAAGCGTATCCTGCCGTCTACTGCATGACCCTTTCTTCTTTGGGGATGCACGATGCTGCATCTCATCTGCTCTGCTCAGTAGCTATAACAACTGACAACACCATACACTATAGACAATACAACAAATATACATGCAGGTTAAAGGTATAATATGCAACATTTCCTAAGAAATAATGTACAGACTGATACAAAGATAATCCCCTCTCAATCATCACGTAGGACCCACAAGAAATGTGTGGCAGTGTCTGGATATGCAGAAACCGGCCCTGACTGCCCTTCGTCTGTTGTTATTTTTATTTTGACCCCTTTCCTGCCGCTTAACAAAGGGCGCATTACTCAGAAAGATAGATGTGCAGGAGTTTTCAATGGACATTTTGAGGGTCAAGCACTTCATTTCCTGCATTCCGGTGAATTTTTGTGCACCAATTTATGGTTAAAATGTTTGTATTCATGTTGAGGAAAAACACAATCCTCCGTCACACACTCAGAGGCTTCCCCAACACATGTTTTTATTTGTTTTAACAAAATGTGTGATGATGAGTTAACGAGTGCTGCGTTGGGACAGTGCACACACGCGGGTAGGGAGTATAACCAAGGCCTAATGCAGCCTCTAGACTCAGCACCCCCATCGAAGGACAGTGAGAAATAGTAAACCGAGTTCCATCCTAATCAGTAAACAGAATATGAAACCCATCAATATGAGACAATTCAAGCACTCTTGACTACAAAATAGTTAGATGCTGCAAAACTTAATTCATAACGTTCACAGCTTTTTTTGGTGTTGCATGTCTCTTCACTGTGGCTAAAGCTGGCATTTCTGCATAGTTACAGATACATATCAGGCTTAATATTATCAGTATAATAGATTAAAGTTCCAGTGGTGGCTGCGTAGGATTGTGTTTGACTCGTGTGATCCAAAAATGTCCAATAACTCCAAATAGTCAAAAGGTATTGAAAAAGTTTTTTTTGGATTATTTACACATTTCCCAACATAGTGTTTATCTATCAAGATAGTCTGCCTCAATCCATATTTGTTGGCGTTTAGCCTTTCAAAAACTACATTTTCACTGCAGAAAGTTGCTCGCTTCTCCAATTTGCAGAACCTGCCATTTAAACAGCAACGTACAGGGTACAGGCCAACCTGGCTTTTAAAGGGAATGGTGATGATGGTTTAACTTGAACTCACATCTATCCGAACATCTATGATTAATTAGAGACTAAACACAACCCTTTTGTCCCTTGCGCCTTACTTTACGCCCATGTTATGCACCCTTTAACTAGCAAAAGTAGATTTGGACACGCCCTAAATGCACTTGCATCAATTCAAATTATTATCAGTTGAATGTTTCAGAGAATTTAGTTAATTTTAAGATGCTGTATAAAAGATACATAAAGGGCTGCTGCAAAGGGTTTCAATTTGATTTCTATTGTTTCCATTTATTGCAAATGTAGCTGAGAGTTTCTGATGAGCTGACAGTAGATTTATGATATTTAAATATCAGAAATATAGTCAGACAAAAAAGTAGACTGAGTAAGCTTTCAGTTGTCAAGTAAGCTTTTGTCATAAGATCTCGAGTAAAAAGAAAAAATGCTTTCTGTGTTCATTTAAATTAAAAGCCTTTGAAGCATTTCAAATGTAAAGATTTGCGTTTAGTCAATTGCAGATGCTTAAATAATTGTTGACAGTGGGAATGAGAGGAGCCTGAGTTCCTGAAACAGGATGAAATGAATAACTTTCTCTAGGTCAGAGACAGACTGACTTGTTTTTGAATATGTTAAATGTTAAAAGCATGACCAAATAACCTCATGCATCGCATTTCAGATTTACAATTCTAATCAGAGTCAGAGGACTCTTCGTTTTTTGCAAGAGACCAGGACATGGGCCAACATGATGACATGACGTTGGAGGGGCCGATTTAGATTTTTTAAAAAAAAGAAAAAAAGAGGAAGTGTAGGAAAGACCTTAACCTAGGATCAAACAGTTGTGATTTCAGTCAGGAGTTTCATTTGTGGTCACTTTTGACTTTATTCAGTCAGGGAGAGAGAGCTATATTTTTTATCAGGGTGTACGATAAGTCTTCATCGTGTAAATCATAAACGGACCCAAAGATAAGGCTTCTGTGAGCCACTTTGGTTTTCCTGGAGTGTGCGAACATAAATATGGCGGTCCGCTCTTTCTTTCCTCGAAGATGCTTTTTCATTTTCAAGGAATTCCTCAATCTGTAGGGTCCATGGGAAAAACAGCGTATGAACCATGAGCATAAATAATCAGCAGTTGGGCCCGTTTTGGTCCTCTCGACATATAACGATTCAAGACTGACAAAAGGCTGAAGAAGATTTAGTACAGGACAGCGAATGTCAAATATTAAAGAATTGAATGAATAAAACAACATGAATATTGAAGCGAACAGAATGCTAAAGAACATAACTGTTCTTTAGCATATATATATATATATATATATATATATATATATATATATATTCACAAACGGACAGGTTTTGTAACCTTGCAATGCTGGCAATCTGTAGCTCGTTAAATACATTTTTCTATTTAAACTATTAATTGCCAGTGTAAAGGGACAGTAGCCAAGTTTTGCCGTTATGTGCAGACTTGGAAGACTCGAAGGATTTCTTCGTTTTTGTTTGTTGGCCTGAAGGTTTTCGTCTTTGGTATTTTGACTGTTGATTAATATGACAAAAACATTACTGATCAATTTAGTGCAGAAACGATTAGATTTGGAACAATTCTTAAACAAATTATTTCCAACAATTTTGATAATTGATATTGAGAAGAAAAACTTGTTCTGCTTCCAGTCTCTTTAATTTGTACTATTTGCATTATTGTGAATTTAATATCTTACTTGATTTGTTGTTGTGGGCTTTTTTTTTTTTTTTTCAGCAGCTACAGACCAAACAACTAATTTAAGAAAAAGAGAATCGACCGAATAATCAATGATCACAGTAATTGTTAGTTGCGCCTTTAAATCAATGCCTGTCAGAATTTCCCATGGCCCAAGTTGAAATCATCATTTTGTTTATTTGGTCCAAACAACAGTCCACAACCCCAAGATATGTGATGTGTGCCAGTAGAAACCAGAAAAACGTCTTCACATTTGAGAAGCTGAAAACAGCCGATCAAAGCTGAGGACGTGGCTCAATAACACAACAGAGCTGCTCTTATTGTCTCGCTTCATCTTTTGCTCTATAAAACATCAGGGAACTGGGACGCATGTTGCATTTTAGGAGTTGAAACCCGTGAATGTCTACATTTTCTTTTTTCAACTTTAAAAACGATATATTGAAATATTGTAGTTATGGATGAATTATCTGTCTTTCAGCGCCAAGTGGTTCAACGGTTATCAAAAGCCTTGTGTATGATTTTATTTTATTTTATTTTTATTTTTTTTAAGTGCGGATTCGGGGACTGCAGGTGTAGCTCATTCTGTCGTTGACACACACACACACACACACACACACACACACACACACACACACACACACACACACACACACACACACACACACACACACAGGATACCATTTGTGTGTGCTGCGAGTGTGTTTGTAGAAGGAAAAAGGGGGAGAGTGGGTGTGTGTGTGTGTGTGTGTGTGTGTGTGTGTGTGTGCATGCATGCACATCTTGCAGAGGTCATTACGGAGACAGATGACAGAAACAGTTGGCTCTAAACGGGGGAGAAATAATTAGCTCTCAGAGAGAGAGTGTGTGTGTGTGAGAGAGAGAGACGCACACACACACACACACACACACACACACACACTTATACTTCTGCCTTAATACAAAAGAAAAAAAGACTATTTTTCTGGCAGACCTCAGTGTGAAAACGGTCTGGCATTGAATACAGACTTGGTTCAATCCAAGTCTTGTGTAGCGAGTCTAATACGGTGCTTGTTGGGAACGGTGACAATGCATCCCAGTCGATCTGTGTTCTTACTCCACTCCGTCGGCAGCCGAACGCAGTCCTCACACTTTCCCTCCATTCTGGCTTAAACTTCAGCCCCAAATGTTTTCCCAAAAGCCCCTGTATTACTTTGTTTCTTTAAATACCTTCATTTTTTTGTTATTTCCCCTCAGTGTCTCTGACTGGACCGGCAAATGAATGAAACAGAAGTCTTTTTACTGGGGGAATATTGCCATCTGTGTCCGCCCTAACATTGTCATGCTACTACTACTATACTAATAGATGGATGGATGGATGGATGGATGGATGGATGGATGGATGGATGGATACTTTATTCATCCCCAAGCGGAAATTAGTTTGTCACAGTAGCAAGCAACTTACATAGAAGACACACTACTACTACTACTACTACTACTACTACTGCTGTCATGCTTTCCCCTAAAACATAAATGTAACGTAAAGGTGTAAATGTTCTTCCGTTGGCCTTGTAATACATTTAGAGTATTGACGGCCACGTTTACTTGGCATTGTTTGGGATCCTCGGTCGTCAGCTGAACATTCATTCTGTGGACTCCACATATAACAGAAGTAGGGTTCAAGATTAGTTCTGCCATTTCACTCCAAATTCAAAATGTTAAGCTTCTATGTTTATCTCTTTCACCTGTTTTTTCGCTGCTGTATCCGTTTGACATCCTAGTTAAATCCCTCAAACACAGACTGTAGAGTCGACCCTTCCATCTGCTTGTCTCTGACGTCGCGTTTCCGTCTTTCACATTAGTGCAAAGACGGAACCAATGAACGTAAGTGACCATATTTGGAATGCGGAGGATTGACATAGAGACACCGTGTATGTCTCTGGTTGCGGCAGTGACCTGTTAATAACAGTAAGCCCGCCCTAAAGAATACCCTGCTTTATGGTCTGTTTGACTCTAAATGGATTATAATTTACTAAATGAACATCATGCTGTATTGAAGAAGACTTGAAACTAGAGATTGAGACATAAACTCATGTTTACAATGTTTACTGAGGAATAAATCAAGAGAAGTAGAGTCATTTTCTCATAGACTTCTATACGATCAGAGGTGTCGCCCCCTGCTGGTCCATAGAGAGAATGCAACACTTCTGCATCGGCTTCACTCGGCAGAACCAGATGTTGCCGGCTAAGCGCAATGGTTCAGAACAGCTAGCAAGAGCTTTGCCTTCATATCTTGTTGGACGACATATTGGGCGACCCACTTTGTATGATGAATATCTCACAATGTGACTGATACTGCAGCCCACGTCCACAAACCAACTAATTACAAGAGAGCGTTAGACGACACATAATACACGGGTCAGCGCAGAATTCCAACCATTTTAATCAGTTTTTTAATTGTTTTTCTAAGGAGGCACAGTGCTCGCTCTACGGCTCTACTTGTTTTTGTTTTGCAGCATTTACGAAACGTTAGCATGGACGTTGCTTAGATATGATCTTCCTTTCACATTGCAGGTCTACGATTCACCGTGCATTCGTTGCACTCTGACATTTCTCGACTGAATAGTTACAATGAATAGTTTAGTTTATTTACTGGAGCCTCATTAGCTGACGCCTTAGCGGCCGCTAATCTTCCTGGGGTCCACAGAAAGGACAAAATACATACAAAAACGTGCAAAACATAACGTGCAAAACATAACGTGAAACAAACAGTTAAAAATAATACAAACAGAATAAAATTACAAATAAAAATAGTACAGTCAGATACCTAGTGCAGTTGAGGGCTAGTATGTATATTATGCAGTTCAACCATAATTTATACAAGAAAAACCAGATTACTAAAAAGCAAAGAAAAACGTCAAGTGACTAAAAACGTCAAGTGATTAATTAATTAATACAATGAACAGTTGTATGCAATCCTGCAAGATTGCTGCTATTCCAGAGTGTGTAAAGGTTAGGGGGAATGGGTTGCTGTTTCGTATTGTTGATGTGTTATGTTTCATTCATGACATTTTGTTTTACTCAAGTTATGTACTTTGAAAACACAAAGAAAACAAACCGTAAAATATACATGTATACCTAACTGACTTGTGCTTCATCGTGTCAAAGAGCATTCAAAGCTGCACGATCTAGTCGGGATCATTATTCATCTGTGAAGGTTACGTTCTGTGAGATGACCCCGCATTTGAATCGCAGGTTCAGTTCAGTTGCACTCTGTTTATTCATGAAGCTCGCTGTCTTTTCCACTCTGCATAAGTTTGCTGGCCAACAATTGGTTAGCTCGGTTCGTCCAAGTTTGAACCTGCAGCGTGAGAAATGTTTTTTCGATGGGCATTTCAGCCCTGATGGCTTTCTGCTGTATCCATAAGCCTGCTGGCCTCTCCACCTCCCATTAAGCGTAATGCGGGGTGGAAATGTCTCTCTTAACTCGCGGAGCACCTCTCAAATCCCTCAGAGACCAATAGCTGGAATGACAAATAGGAGGGCACGTCGGCGTGGCATTTAAGGCTGCTAACGAGATAAAGCGCCCGAGCTTGGCACCTCTCATTCGCTCGCTACTCCTCCGCCACGCTTACTGTCATCTGTGGCGGCTAAAGAGCTTTAGCGGCGAGGCCCCTGATGTGGGGGGCCACGAGCCGGCTCGGCTTTATCCCTCCCGCACCCCCTCTTTCCCAATCTCCCGGCCTCTCCTCTCCCCCTCCCTGCCTCGATTCCTCCCACCATCGGCACATAATTAAAAGCGCCGGGCCGAGTGCCCAAGTGGCTGAAGGCTATGAGTCACTCCCCAAGCCTGGAAGAATGAGGGATAAATCACCCGGGGGAGGAGGGCCGGAACTTCTCTCTCTCCCCTCACACCTGGGTTCATTCGGGGGGACCCTATTACTGGGCCCTCCAATTACCCTGTCCCGCCAGCCTGAATTTATTTGTGCCGCTCCCCCACCACCATAAAATTATAACTTTGCGTAATAATTTTTTGCTCGATGCAGTCCAACCCAAGGTTAATAGCCGCCTAGCTGACTTTGAGGAGGCTGAAGGATGCCGCCGCTGCGATGCTCTTCTCCTCCTCCTCCTCCTCTTCCCGCCCCCTTCTTTCATCCTCTTTCTCAGCCTGTAAAAGTAGTACAGGGAAGGGGAGTGGAAGTGCCTGGCAGGAGTTATTGTCCAGTGCAACCCCATTAACGGTCCCCCAAGGTGCTGTAAGTGTCTCTCTTATGGGAGAAACCGCCATTAATTGTCTGATCAAACCTTGAGACCCTCACTGTTTTACTGCATTGTAGGCCCTGAACTGCATTCAGTTGAGGGCCCTCATAGAATAGATTTCCATCTCATAAAAATAACTCAGTAAGGAGGAGTTTCTATTAACTTCTTATGGATAAAAGTTTAGCCTGTTGTTTAAACTTGTGTGCTTTAATGTCTAGACAGCTGATGTTTTTCCAAGTGCAGCCCAGACTTCTGGGTGTTTCTGGAGCCTTACAGTAGTTACGGTGTATCTGTTCACAATTTCTTGTATGCATCTTTAAAAGTAAAAGGGGACGTATCATGCTCATTTTCAGATTCATACTTTAATTTGGGTTTTCTTCTAAAATACGTTTTTATGCTTCAACGTTCAAAAACCTCTTTATTTTTTCCTCATACTGCCTGTCTGAATATACCTTGTATCTCTGTTGCTTGAGCATATGCTTTCATTCATCACATAAATAACTGGACAGACGGCAACATTGCTGAAAAAAAGGGTTTCAGCTATAAATCATCAATTGCAAATATTGATACGTTTTGATGTGAGTCCCGTGGAATTAGACATCAAGTGGGCTCCTTATTACATTTCCCAGCTTGAAACACAAAGAAGTGAATCCTGGACAATCAGGGACAGCATGTTCTCCACTGAGAGTAACTTCAACGGCCCTTCTTGCCAAATGTTTGTGCGAGGTGTCATTTAAGTTTTCTACACTTTCATTGTTGGTTTTTACACCCACAGCACCTGCTAGCACCACAGTGACTACAGCGTTTTGGGATTTTCAGTAGATTTTTTTATCTTTCTTTTCCTTGAATGGTCCATTAGGACTGCAAAATAAAGGTGACCCTGACTAGGAATTTACATAGTCCGATCTGGTTGGTCAACTTTTTGTGTCACTTTTGTTTAAAATGTTGTTTTGCTCTTTGATTCCACCTGTTTAAGCTTCATGACTATATAGAAAACGGTGACCAAGATACATTGTTTAGCTATTACAACTGTTGCATCGGTTTCTTATCGTGGCTCGTAATATAACTTTAAGCCCCACCCCCACGTTGCAACTCCATAAGCTGATGGCAGTTTGCAATCGATCAGAATTTATAAGGAGAAACCACTCCATTCTATCTCAAATCAGACATTTAGCACCATCTGACTTGTGGTGATTATTGATGACACATTTTTCCGCCACTGTGACAGTTCGACGAAGCGAATAGCCGACTATTCGGGTCCGCCTACTGTGAGCAAAGAAATATTTTCTGTATTGTTGCCGTCCTACTCGTATGCAGATGAAAACTAGACATTAGAGAGGCATTAGAGTACGCTCAGCTATAGCTAAATTATCATCCGCTGCCATCTGGTTTGTTTACAAGAACATTTTTAATGAAGTATCCAATTAAAGCCCTTTCCCCAGCCCCTTTTAGCAGGGCAGTTTGGCAAAAAAAAAACAAAAAAAACAATCTAAATCAAAGGAATGAGTTTTATCGATTTCCTTTTTGTTGTACCTTTTTCCTCTGACTCCTCCAACGTGTCATATGCGGAACTCCCATGACTCCTTCTAAAAGTGTCTTAATAATTGCTTTAAAAGGCCAAATCAAGATGAAAAGTCTTCAGCCGTGTGCCGCTGACGGGGGGTACAAAAAAAGAACCAAAGAGATGCCTGCCTTGAAATTACGTTTACTATCATATTAAAAAGAGGAACCTTTTCTTCTTTTTTTTAAAGGGAAGGAATCAGAGGAGCGAGCGAAGCTTTGAACTGCATCTGGTGTGTGTGTGTGTGTGTGTGTGTGTGTGTGTGTGTGTGTGTGTGTGTGTGTGTGTGTGTGTGTGTGTGTGTGTGTGTGTGTGTGTGTGTGTGTGTGTGTGTGTGTGTGTGTGGAGGTGCATGCGGCGTGCTTTAACTGTATCTTCATCCCCAACACATCTATCCTCTCTGTCCCTGATTTTCTTGCAGATCCACATCATTGACTTTGATGACGAGAATAACATCATTAATAAGAACGTCCTCCTGCACCAAGCTGGGGAGATATGGCACATTGGCGCCAGTCCTGCAGATAAGGCTGTGCTTACCACCTGCTATAACAAAAGTGAGTCCTACTGTTTCCTTCTGTCTCTGGCTCCCTTCGCTGCCTCTTTGTGCTTGTCTCTCTTTCTTCTTTCTCTTTGGTTTTTCTTACTCTTTCTTTTCTTTCCCTCTTCCCGTTTCTCTCGTGACCTCTTGCGGTTTAGCTGAGAATCATAACGCGTAATCTGCCTTTTTAACAGGTGATCAATAACCAACGGCGGCAACTGTGTTTGGAGTCATGTTCGCACGCTGATAGAATCAATACCAACGTGCGGACATGATGACCCACATGAGGGACAAGGGCAGCGGCTGCAAAGTCAATGCCAGGGAGGCGTAACTCTTTGAAGGTGGCGTGTACATCAACCGTGCTTTTATCGAAGGTGGTCTTTTAATTGCATAACTTCACAAGGACTACTGCGCTACATTTACACTGGATGTGCAGAGTGAGGCAGTGTTGTCGTCGCGTTCATATTTTGATACATGACATCATCACTTTACATTGTGGTTCGAACAAGAAGAACCATCTTCAAGTGCCAATGGCTGGATCAACAGTACGTTGTATCCTGGCTCGTGCAGCGGTTTCAGGCTGGATTAGTGGATTTGGAGAGTTAGCACTATGCTATGCTAGCTACAGAAGGTTTGCGGAATGTCTACAGCCGCTGCTTTTGCTTTTTAATGACTGTAACAGTGAATAAAGAGGAACACAGTTGTTCCTTCATTTCATTCTCTTCTGTCTGGATCTCCAGGTGATGTGGTGGTTCACTTTTAACTGTGATCTGTAGACATTAGCTTCTATCTTTATCTTTTTAACCTGAATTTTCACTGCTAAATCGTTCAAATGCATATTGTAGACCCTTGTCCCTGCTTCTATATGAAATCCCCTTTTCACCTTTTTTTCTTTCTTTTTTTAATTTAGATATATCTTCAGGAAGTGCAGTTATTGGCAGTGTGGGCTCCATGGTAGCTCTGACAGCTTGAAGAAGTAGAATAGGGGAGGGTGGGGCTTAGAAAAGGGTCAATTAGGGCCGAAAGTTCTATTTTCAACAACCAAGTGTCAATTCCAATTAGAGTTTTAGATCTTGACAGTGGCGACATTTTTTTCCAGTGCCTGAGATTGCGTAGAGGAGCGCACCGGGGTAGATACCCCCCCATCAACCTCTTCCCTTGCTCCCTCTCTTCCCCCCCATGTCTCCCCCGTCTCTGTCAGCTAAGCTGAGCTCTACATGCTCGAGTTCACAGGATGACAGCCACTCTGGACCGGGCAGAAGCTCAGAAAGCCCACCATGCACTGCTGCGCACACCAAAAAAACACATATACGTATAAACACACATACACAAGCGCGTTCTTATTCCATACTGCCTCCCAACGGCACTACAATGTGTGAGCAAGCAAAGGCTTTTGCTCAAGATGATTGCTTGCCCACTTACTCCAAGTGCGCGGTTGTCTGAAACCACTCAAGAGCCCGTGGACTCGCACCACGTTGCTTTTTAATTTGACAAATAGGCCTAACGCCAGTGTTTCATAGCCCAACGCCTGCCCACACACTGTCAATATCTACACCAGAAAGAAATTAGTCTCTCTCTCTCTCTCTCTCTCTCTCTCTCTCTCTCTCTCTGTCTGTGTGATTGGTTATGCCCTCCAGCCTCAAACTTTTAGTCCAATTACTGCATCAATTCTACATTTACTCCACTGGTTCCAATTAGCAGCTCTGGCTCTAGTGTAGATGTGCCAAAATAACTCATTTGTGATGTGGATTTTTGGGGAAAGTGTATCCACGTCACCGCGTTGGCGCCTGTCCACCACCACCACACACACACACACACACACACACACACACACACACATACGCATGCACAATGTACTCAACAAACTGAATGACTGTGTGTTGTGCCCCCCAGCCAGTGACAGCAGAGTGGTGTCCTGTGCGGCAGTGTGGCGGATGCCCTCTGATTGGGAGACAGGAAGCCATGAGTCACTTGACGACTCCGCCCACAACCCCCAAACCCTGGAGCTGCTCTGTCACCTAGACGACAGCGCCCACAGCAACGTTGCCTGGTAGGTGTTGCTGGGGGATCAGCCGCACTCACAGTGCAAGTGATGCAAGTGCAATTATTCCTTTTCATCCACAATTGTGAACCTATGCGTACATGCAGGATGGGATATGGTTAACTTTGTGTAGGATGACAGGACGCCTAATTACTCATGGTGTCCAAATAAACTGCAGACAGAGGCTTGAAAGGCTTTTGAATCAGTCATCATATTCACATGACATGGCCTTGGTCTTCCTCAGCAGAAAATGCGTTCAAAGCTCAAGGGGAAAGAAAGCTCAGTGGTTGACTCGATTTATTTTGTCTTTTTCCAACGTCTAATATGAGCTACATCGCTCACCATGTTTCATAAAGTTCAGAAATCATATCATATTTGTTTTAAAACAAATACTACAGTGTTTGACTTTATCTCCCAGTGCTAATTCCCATCTATTGTCATGTAAATCTTCATAAACTGTAAAAGAAAATATTCTACCATATATTTCGCCGCACCGCCAAGCCTCTAAAAAAGCCAATATGGGTCTTTGATCACAATGATCATATCAAATAACCTGCACAAAGTTGTGGATGTCTCTGCTGGAATTGCCGCAAAAGACAGTGTTTTCCCCTGAGATTGACAGTCAGACAAGGGAGGTGGGGAAGAGTGCTCCACTTCCTTTTCCCCTAACTCCAGAACACACAGACAAACCTCTGTTTTTACCGGGTAAGTTGCTCAATACTACACAGATTGCAGATTGCCTGGTATACTGCAGGTGTGTTCTGCATTGAGTTTCAGGGGCGTAAGGACACGGCTGCATGTGTCATCCACGCAGTGCACAGGAGTGAGAGCCTGAAAACGGTTCCCCCTTTACAATCAGAATCTAATTGTGACACCAAGAATTTGAGTGTAGTCCCTCCCCGCCTTATGCTGCATTCACACCAAAATTGTGAAAAAATAACTTTTCGCCTGAGTTTACTCGCTCGACTTTATGTGGTAAACTCGCGCCACTCCCCCCTTTTGTTTTTTCGCGGCGGAAAGGTGGCGTGGCTTAACTACCTTTTCCGCCATCCACCATTGAAATAACCACTAGTTCTGCTTTATACTATCCCCCTCATACTTTATACTTTATACTTTATACGTCGAAACATCAAACGCCATCGTGTCTGGGTTCATAATATTATCCGTATCTGAATGACGGCTGCTTCCAGCGCTACTTCAGGCAGCGGAAGGAAAAGCTGTCTTTGATGGAGACTGATGCTGCGTTCACACCAATAGCGGTGCAAATTATTCGCGCAAGTAGATTACACAGACACGAATGGTTGCGAAAAAGCGAATTTTCCGCCGGGCGGCGTGAATGACGCGAAAAAGTTAACGCCGCGTTGCGAAAAATTCGCCTGACTCTGAGTTGCGAAAGCCAATCGGCGTTGAGAAGCTCCGCCCATCATCACCGCCATCCTGCCGTTGCTGAATCAAACTGCTGCTGTGAGCCGACAGTAACACACAGAGAAGATATGCACTAAAAAGACGAACATAGTGAGATAATTACGTCATTTGTCTAACTCTAATTCTTACAGTGGAGTTCCATTAGGGATTGGGGTATATTGATGGTATAAATAGGAGGACCAATTACCGCGAGAAAAAACGACTTAAATGTCCAGCATGCAAACCTATATCCTGTGGTCCCCATGAGGGGTTTGAAGGGTTGCTGGGTGCGATGCTCCCGTTCATACATCCCATGGAGCAGATTGTGTCGTCTAATGCCATGTGCCCGACCTGATTTCGCTCAGCAGAGTTGTGAAAAGCCTTGGCAGAGACTTTGCTGTTTGACTTGCCCAGCTCAAACAAAGAAACAAACAACCTCCAGGCAGTTTGAGGCAGGATTTCTCTCATGTCACGAGATTAGGAATCCTGTAACTAAACGGGAGGCGTTTAGAAAAGCCGCCGCGAGCATTGAATGCTCACTGGAGGACAGATGGACATCCCATAGCCCACGCTCGCCGCGCCATTACGCTGCTCTCCTCCTTCTCTTATCTCCCCCTTTGTCCCTGCATCGTGTCTCCATAGTGAGAGTTTTCATTTCGTTGCCGCAGACTATCGACTGGCCCACATCTCAGAGTCGTAGTCTCTGCCCCGATTCCTTTTGTCTCGCAGGCAGAGGAGCTCCCGTGCACAATGCCTCGCCATAACTCACGCCGGCGTGAGCGCGAAAAAAAAAATCAATGGTCATAGCCCTTTTTTTTTTTTGTCCGCTGCTCGTCGGCTGCCTCGCGATTGCTATCATTTTTAGAGGCGCCAATCAGTTAGTGTGATGCATTCCATAGCAGGTGTCTGCGCTGGGAGGGGGTCTGAGATAAAGATGGAGAGGGAGAGAGGAAGGAGGGAGAGAGAAACATGGAGAGAAGCTTGCAAAGAGGAGCACAAAAGAAGGATGAGAGAGATGGCGTTCAACTCTGTGTGTGTGTGTGTGTGTGTGTGTGTGTGTGTGTGTGTGTGTGTGTCAGAGGGCAGGTCAAGCAAGGCTGCTGGGTAAAGATTGATGGCTGTGGGCTACACCATCTTAACACCCTGAGAGCTGTAACCCTCACAAGGGCAGCACACTGTGTGTGTGTGTGTGTGTGTGTGTGTGTGTGTGTGTGTGTGTGTGTGTGTGTGTGTGTGTGTGTGTGTGTGTGTGTGTGTGTGTGTGTGTGTGTGTGTGTGTGTGTGGTGGTGGGAGGGTGCATTCGGTGCTGTGAAGCCTGTAGCCTATGCTGTTCACTATTGGCTCCCCTAGATGGATGGCTTTGGTCTGCTGCCCACCTCCTCCATCTCTATGACACACACACACACACACACACACACACACACACACACACACACACACACACACACACACACACACACACACACACACACACACATACACTTATCTCCACTCACTCTGATAATACTGGCAGCATGCACCTGTGTGTGTGTGTGTGTGTGTGTGTGTGTGTGTGTGTGTGTGTGTGTGTGTGTGTGTGTGTGTGTGTGTGTAAGCAGACAAAGAATAAAGAGATTGGAGTTCGTACTGTTATGAGGCTTTTGTCTGTTTCATGTGTGTCTGTGTGTGTGCGTTTGTTCACCAACCTGTGTGTTTGCGTCCGCCGTAGCGTGTCTGCCCGCGTGTTACCTGCGTCCTTCCTTGTGTGAGTGTTACCCAGTAGCCATGGCGTCCATCCACTCCCGCCAACAATAACACTTTCTCCTTCCTCCAAATCCCCTCATTGTTTGGGTGGGCAAACATTTGAGCCTCTGTCCTGTGGTGAGGCGTGCTCTGAATGGAGATATTGGCAAAATGCAACCAAAAAAACAACAAAACAAAGCCAGGTGAAAATCAGGTTTTTGGTTTGCTTGTGTGTGCACTGTTGGTTTTTTTCCCTTCTTCTTTTTCTTCTTCTTCTCTTACTTGGTTTCGATTGTGTGAGCAAATCGATTCCCGTGGAGCCATTTGAGCCAATCAGGGCCCTAGGAGGGAATGGTAAAGCGCAGAAGGCAACGAGGTTGATTTTCTAAAGTGGGGTGTGACAAGAGGGTGTGTGTGTGTGCGTGTGTGTGTGCGTGTGTGCGTGTGTGTGTGTGTGTGTGTGTGTGTGTGTGAGAGAGAGAGAGAGAGATGGGGGCTATCAGTGGATTACAGGGGCCTTTGCGATCCAGCTCTTTCAACCACATCTTAGATTAAACACCATGATGCAGTTTGCAGTTTACGTGTTTTTTTTTCCTCCAGGGCCAGCAGGTGCTGGTCCAAAAATAATTCAGGCGCTTGCATTAAAAGGATAATTTCAATTCATTGCAACCTTGTACATTCATAGTGTCTTAACTGCCAGAATGGACCCTCAACGTCTGCTTAAAACACACTGGTTGCGTGATGAATAAGCAACATAAAAGTGCGAGCATGCTTCTTGAAAATATTTCACATGAAATCTATTCTTACAGGCAGCACTTTTCTATAAAAACAGGCAGGTTCCTGTTGACCCAGAGCAGTCTGTCTGAGGTAAACTGGTATATAACTTAAAGCTACTGGAAGCTATTTTCCTTAAAGTGAATTTTAGGTTCCTCTGGTGAACTACACAGTGTATATTTTAATTATATGAAGATAAGTAAATCAATAAATATGAAAAAGCGTATAATTATTCTTTCATATTCAGTTATTTGTCTGTATATTTCCATATGTATTTATTATTTTATTTATTTCTCTTCATATTTTCACATTTTGTTATGTACTTCTTCTTCTTTATTTTTCCACATTTATCTTCTTATTCTTTTAGAAGAAGAAAGAAGAAAGTATCCTTTATTAATCCCCTTTGGGAAATTCTTCTCTGCATTTGACCCATCCCTGGATAGGGAGCAGTGGGCAGCCCTGTGAGGCGCCCGGGGAGCAGTTGGGGGTTCAGTGTCTTGCTCAGGGACACTTCGACATGTGAGCTATGGGGGGACTGGGGATCGAACCGGCTACCTTGTGGTTGCGGGACGACCACTCATCCCCTTGAGCGATTTATTCTTTTACTATGCCACTCCTGTGACTCAATGCAGTACAAGCCTAATGGCACTTTGCAAAAATACCTTCTGAACAACTGAACTAAAAACTCACAAACACACACTCCGCCCCTGGTGTCCCTGTATCCGTGCTAAAATCTCCCTCAGAAGGAGGACAGACACACTCTGTTTGTGTTGGCTGTTGGCTTTGCCTGGTAAGGCGCAGGGATTAAATTCATATGGATGCAAAGCACAGCAAAGAGGGCTACCAATCTGAGGAGCGAGAGCCATAGCGAGAGACAAAGAGCGAGAGGAGTGCCTCTGCGTCCCAGACATAGATATATGGGGCTGTAAAACCTCCACAGCTCTCCCCGACACTTCCAGTATCCGGTGTGCCGGCTTGTTGCAGAGCTCAAGGTCAAATGCACATAACTTATATTCTTTAATAAGAGAGGAAGGCAACATGAGATACCTGCACTGCCTCTTCCCCTCTCCCTTGCAGGAATTAATTGATACTATAGGGAAGCATGCAGTGTGTAAATCTCATAGTGGTGAGTGCATTTTAATTGGTCCTATGGTGTGCTGATTTATGTGTTGGGAGTGTGTGTGCGCGTGGTACCTGACGGGCTGCAGTCTCCATCTATAAGGACTTTGAGCTGCTGGGAGCTCAAGTAAGCGCTCTCTCTCTCTCTCTCTCTCTCTCTCTCTCTGTGTGTGTGTGTGTGTGTGTGTGTGTGTGTGTGTGTGTACTCATATTAATGACATTGTGGGGACAGTAATCTGAAGCTAGTGCTCACAAGTTAAAACAATTTGAATTAAGGATTGTTTGTTTTTGTAAAGGTAGATAAGGGGCGGTCGTGGCTTAGGGCGTAGAGCGAGTTGACTTGGATGTTCGATCCTTGGCTCGTACTTTCCACATGTGGAAGTGTCCTTGGGCGAGTCACTGAAGTTGTTTCTAAGAGGCTCACATCTCCAAATGCTGAGGATGCGGTAAACGCATCCTCAGCATTTGGCGTCATGCCCTTTTTTGTGAGGAAGAAAATGTTTCTGGAGTTCCCCCTGTGACCATATTCTCCTCGGTGCTGCTCCCCTCGAGTGGCCTCTCTCCGGCTGAATATCCGAGTCAGCCAAAACCATAGACGTAACGTCACGGTTTGTGGACGGACGTTTTAAACCCTCGAGTTCGATTTCGCTGTCGCCATCTTGGAATAAAGCCGTCGCCATGTTTGTACCCTGCTTTATGGTCTAATTGACTCTAAAATAATTTACCATCATTTACTAAAAGAACATCATGCTCTATTGATGAAGACTTGAAACTAGAGAATGAGACCATACACTCATGTTTACAATGTTTACTGAGGGAATCAATCAAGAGAGAAGTAGTCATTTTCTCATAGACTTCTATACAACCAGAGGAGTTGCCCCCTGTTGGACATTAGAGAGAATGCAGGTTTTAAGACACTTCCGCATCGGCATTTACAGCCCTTATAACCCCCCCACCCCTTCCCCTCCCCCCCTCTCCATCGCTCTGCTCCACCTTTGTCTGATGGAACTGTGCATATTGGAAATTTGGATGAAATCCAAAAGCAAACTTTAAACTCCCCTCCCTTGCTCCGTCATTTTCTTTTATCTCCCGCGAACACTCTCCCCTTCTATAACACACGCTCTCCGTCAAACACCGGACACTGTTGCTGCCGCTGCTGCCGCTGCTTCAAGTTGACAAATGAGTCTGAGGAAATAGAGTCGTCTAATGGACCAAACCCCTTAAATAAACGGCGTCATTTCGTAAACCAGTGACAGCGGCTTTACAGCAGTGATGGGCTCAGACATCCAAACCTTCAGCCAGACCACATCTGCACCTCTGTGACATTTTACATCCTTTAACCCAGATTAGACCCTCTTTTTTTTAAGTCAAACCCCTTAACAAGCATATAGCAGCTTTCCCAGACCAAGGTTATGTTTAGCTTATTGCCGGGTCTCTGACTGCACTGACATATTGCTTTTAAAGCCGACAGGACTCAGACTTAAAAGCACAGCTTTCTCACTTGGGTTGTGTCCTCTTTCTTATCCTGTGTAGTTGTGTTTCTGCCGACATTGCAGAGCTGTTAGGCCTACCCAAACTGGGGGGAACAAACGGCAAAAGAATATGAGTGATCAAATCAACGCCAAGGGAAGTATAAAGCAACAGTTTAGGCTCCAGTGTGTCGGGTCTGGTTCGGTCCCCTGTGGCTCGCGCGCAAAATACATATTTTAAGCAGAGTGCAGTGGAGAATCACAACTCCAAGAAGCATGCAGCGAGGAATCAATACTCTGCAGAAAGTAGAGTACAGGGAGGAATCAAAGCTAAGTATGCAGTAAGAGCTACCACTTCTTTCACACCACTGAGGCGAGGCTGTACCCACTGCTGTGTTTGAACACTAGATTGACAGAATTGGGCTGCTGGATTCGCCAATAAGTGCTCTGTGCTAAACGTGCACAACTCAGCCGTATGCTATTGTCACTGTCTTGAGCAAATAATGGTTAGCTGCAGGTTAAACATGCTCCAGGCGCCGTCAACACACTCTTTTTCGGGTCCCTGTTTTTTTACACAGTTTGCCATGTAACATGACAAACTGCACACACAAAACGAAGCAACAGTGAAACAACAACAACAACAACAACAACCTCCTCTGGCTGATGGGAGTTTCTGTACGCTGACACCCGCTCTAAATCTGGGGTACAGAAGCTTCCTAAATGTATAAGGATTGTTTTGCAACTATGGGTATGTATTTGGAATCACACAAAATTGGAAATAAAAAGAACTGGGGAAAATGTGGGAATAGAAAAATATTTATGAGGGTGGTCTTAAAGAGCACACGTCGTTCTCATTTTCCAGGTTCGTACTTGTATTTTGAACTAACTAGAACAAGTTTATATACTTTAATGTTCAAAAAACAGAATTTTTCTCCCACTGTCTGTCTAAATATATCTTTATTCACCCTCTGTCTGAAACACTTAGTTTTAGCGCCTGTCTCTTTAAGAGCCCTTAATGAAAAAGCCCAAGCTGGTATTGTGGCTGTAGACTGGAGTGGTGGGCCGTCAGGGCCTTCTAAAGCCTTCTCTGCTGGCCTAAACAGAGTCACAAAGTTATAGCTATGTTATAATTTTATTTTTTTATTATAGTTAAAAGTTATAGCTATTTTATAATTTGATTGTTTTTCACAAATACACTGCATGTATTCTAATTATTTTTCCCTATTAGCAATAATGCACAATAATGCTGCGTTCACACCAAAAGCGTTGCGAATGTTACTCGCACCTGAAAGGGGGCGTGGCTTATCTCCGTGGCTTATCTCCGTAAAAACAGTTACCGTTTCCGCCATCCACCATGGAAATAACCACTAGTTCTGCTTTATATAATTCCACATACGTCGGAACATCAAATTCCATCGTCTCTGGGTTCATAATATTATACTCAGACTCAAGTCCGATCTGGTTTTGGATACCATTATTTTAATGAATTACAACTCGGTACATTTATACCTATTAATGTATTTGTTACATTTTGTTCTACAAAGTTTGGAAAGCAATCTTTAAGTCAAGCCTGATGTGGCCGTGCAGGTAAAATAATGTTCCCAGTCTCCTCCACACAGTGAGGAGACGCAGATAAATATTGAAACACTGGTATTGTATCAGTTCTCGGCATCGGCCGATACCTAAAGTTTAGGTTATTGAGACTCAATCCCACATACACCGTCTGACAGAAGCACTCACTGGAACACCAAACGTGGATTAATCCTCTGCTTAAAATAGGCCCCAACAAATGCATTTCCTTGTGTTAGGCGATGAGTGAATTGAGCTCACAGCTATAGTGCCTTGCCGTTTTAGAAAATGACTGAGCCCTTTCTGCGTCATAGACGGGGTCGGGAAGTCAGAAGGTCTTATTAGGGACGAACTCACAATTTCATGGTTTGGTTCTTTCGTAGTGGAATTTGATCACCAAAAGGAAAATATAGCAACCTTAACATTTGTTGATGCAAACTTGTATAATGTGCAAAATGTTGTAATTGTAATGTCCTTTTTGACACTGCAAATGGGATACATGCATTCACACACCGGCATGTTTCTAAAAATCAATTTAACTGTGGCATTTCACGTATTAACACGTGAAATCTGACCAACAAGCTCCATTCGCTCCAGTCTGCAGGATGTATGGATGAACCTGTATGCATGTTTGACCAACATCTGTATTCTAATTGACTGTGACTTTGTGTTTTTTGTGTGTGTGTGTGTGTGTGTGTGTGTGTGTGTGTGTGTGTGTGTGTGTGTGTGTGTGTGTGTGTGTGTGTATGTGTGTATGTGTGTGTGTGTGTGTGTGTGTGTTCGTGTGTTTACAGTGTGCTGTGGGAGCCCATGGGGGATGGCAAGCGTGTGATTTCATTGGCTGATAACCATGCACTACTCTGGGACCTGCAGGAGAGCTCCACACAGGCCACGGTAAGACACACACACACACACACACACACACACACACACTGTAAACCACAGTACATACACAGGCACGCAGACCATATCACACAATAGCTAACTCATTATTTGATAACCGCCATATCGTCTTGGTGTTATCAGGTGCGCACATCCTCTCTGCGACAATAGAGTGTCCACTATTCGTTTGTCTCACACACACACACACACACACACACAAGACACACAGTATCTGGGCAGGTTTATAAGATGTGGCCACTTCCATATTATTCTGGTCAAGTTTCTCCAACTGTGATAATAATATTCTTGTTCAATAAGGAAGAGTAAAGCCATTCACTGGATACATTTTTTTCACAGTTCATTGACTTGTGTCGTACATTGTGTTTCACATTAAATGAAGGAGAGCCGCACTGCATGGCCAAATGTGTTAATCGTTTTCCCAACAAGTTTTGAAAAAATTTGAGATTAAGAGAGAGACTACGGAAGCCATGAGAGGCGAGTTGGGGGAGAAATCAATGATGGTGAATAATTGTTTTAAGTCTGATTTAAGTTGTTTGTTCTCTCTGGTGTTTATGACATAAGAACATGTCTATAAAGGTTTTTCCAGAATAATCCTTTTAGGTTACTTTGTTTCCATCAGTGAAAAACGTGAGAAAAGAAAGTTATACCTTTTTGCAAAACTAATTTTTGGTTGATATGTTTGTTGTACTAATTTTGGCCACAAGAGGCTGAAGTGCAACACCATGTACTAAAAATGGACTAAACACTTGCTAACACGCAATATATGCATATGTTTATGTAGATGTGTGAATGAAGAAATGAAAATTCCCCTGGAAGTAAACTTGTATGCTAATAGTCCTATTTAGAACTTCGGATAGTGATGCACTTCAGCCTCTTGTGGCCAAAATAAGTATTGCAACAAAAACACTGTACTTAAAGAAATACTTCACCAACAAAACAGAAATTTGTAAATAATCAATAACTCACCCCGTCTTCTTGTGTCATCATCACCAGCACTAATATATATACTTGTAAACGAAATTGTATTGTTGTAGATTGTCAACGTGGAGGCAAGTTTAGGTACTTTTTATACTTCAGGATAGATTAATAGCCTGTATAATTGCTGCTCGTTTTTTAAAATGTAAAATGTAAAATCTTCTCCTGAAAAGTTACTAGTAACTATTAAGTAAGCTATTTTCGGAGATCTGAACTCATTTTACGAAGCATTCCCTCTCCATTCTGTCTTATTCCTATTATGCAGAAGTGCACAGTAATGGTCTTTTAAAAAGAGTAAAAATGACTGGATCAACATGTAACTGGTGTGTGAGTGCATCTGGTCAGCTCGCCTGTAGTTGTGTCTTCCCTAATGCAAGGTGAAGAGGCTCTTCACTGTGAACTACCTGTCTCCAACCCACCGGCTTTGCAATTAAAATGCCCATTATGTATTTAAAGACTCAAGATAATGGTGTGTGTGTGTGTGTGTGTGTGTGTGTGTGTGTGTGTGTGTGTGTGTGTGTGTGTGTGTGTGTGTGTGTGTGTGTGTGTGCGCGCGAAAGAAGTGATAGAGTAGTGGTGTGTCAGCCCATGCTTTCGTGTGTGTGTGTGTGTGTGTGTGTGTTGTTCCATTCAGAGGCCACGAGCGAAGAAGAATATAGATGGCTCATTTGTAATTCATGCGCTCGTTGAGGGATTCACATAAAGGGCACCAGGTCACACATCTAATAGATCCAAGTGTGTGCGTGTGTGTGTGTGTGTGTGCATGTGTGTATGTGTGTGCAGACACGTGTGTGGATTTTATCTCAAAAGTTATATTTATAATATATATATTTATTTATATATCTTGCCTGATTTAAAAAAGGTATCACATGTTTTTTTTAAACACCTCTGTTCTGTAAAAACAAAAAGATGTGTAGAACATCTGGAAAGGGTGGATCCCACATTTGGGTAAAAAGGGTTTGGGCCCCTCAAAGGAGAAAAACGAGTATGTGTGTGTGTGTGTGTGTGTGCAGACACATGGTTTAATTTGATCTCGTCAGCTGACTCTTGAATATCTCTAGTCGCTCTGATAAAAGCACGCAGATCTCTTACTCATACCGTTCTCATTGAATTGATTACTGATCTTTTATTCACACCGATCCAAGCTTCAAACCATTTGGCGTCGTTTAACACCGTCCCCATTTTGTTCCAGAAAATGCAGGGATATCAACTGTTCACCAGGTGGAGCTATATATATATATGTGACTTCCAGGCAGTTGGAATAGATATGCAGTGTGAGCACTGAACTGTGGAGAGGTTCGTTGTGTTCCAGGACGCCTGAAAAGTCTGCTGGTTTTCACTCTCTTTTCCTTCAGAACATGGCCTGCAGAGCAACGGGTTGTTCCTAGGGGTGGGGAAGAAAGAAATGAGAAATGCGCCGTAAATTAAACGTCTGGACTTCCTGTCACTCGTAGCGGCGCTGCTGCACAGCTGTTGCACGGCGCACAGGACAAAGTCGGCGACACGGCGCTGGTCAAAGACGTTAACTCAAGCATAAATCAAACTGGCTGCTGGTGCTCTCGTAGCGCTGGAAGCTGCCGTGTTAACTGGTGACTTCCGGCCAAAAGTCGCCAGTTAACACGCCTGTTAATCCGTAACACCGTCATCTCGACGCAGTTCCTGGAAAAGTAATATTATGAACCAACAAGTATAACGCAGAAATAGTAGTTATTTTCCTGGTGGACGGCAGAAATGGAAACTCTTTGCACGGAGATAAACCACAGAGATAAGCCCCGCCCCCTCTCTGGCGCGTCCAGCTCGAATGACGCGACAATGCAGACTGTAACACAAGCAGTTCAGTTTGTCAGGTGCAACATTTATGAAAGTGTTGGTCAGTTTGTCTGCTTGACAATCACATTTTGCTGCAATAAAAATAATTGAAGTGAGATGAACGAACAGACTGAAAACGTTATCTTCTTAGATACAAAGTTTTCTTTTGGGGACAATTTGCGGTGAAAAAAAGGGAATAAAATCGCAATACTCAATATATCGCAGTATCGTGATAGTATCGAATTGGGACCCAAGTAGGGCTGCAACAACGAATCGATAAAATCGATAAAAATCGATTATCAAAAGTGTTGGCAACGAATTTCATTATCGATTCGTTGTGCCGCGCGATTATTACGCCGGGCAATAAGTCGCGGAGAAGAAAAAAAAGAGCGGAGCAGATCAACTGGCCGGCCAGCGTTTCTGAGATTGGAGTGAGACGCGAGAAAAGCTGAGGTTGTGATGTTCTCAAAAATAGAAGATCTTTGACAAGTCGAGTCTTGGCCAATCAGCGTCTTCATGTTCCTCAAACTTGTTTTTAATGGAAGCTAGTCAGCTTGCTATCGCGTTAGCTAACGTGTTTGGTTGTGTATTGTCGTTAAAGTTACGTTATGTTCCGTTACAGTTCAGTCTTGCTTGTAAAAAAACGTAACGTGATGAAACATGCCGTCACCCCCGGTCTGGTTCAGTTCACGCCGTCACTCGTTAACGTTAAACCGGCACACCGGCGGATCTGGCTGCAGGTTTTTTTTTTACTCAAAGTAGAATGAAGCAAATCACGTAGTTGGGCTTAGCCAACAACGTGACGTCGTGGTCATAAGAGACCCAGAATGAAAGAGTTTAAGGAAGAGGGCGTTCTATATGGAGCAGTACAGCTTCCCTCTGTCCCAGTATTTCATACATATTGATAACGCAGGGTATGCTAAATGCAGCCTCTGGAGGGATCAATTACAGTAAAAAGGGCTCACATTTGGCGGATGTAAAGCATAGATGTGTATGTTTTTAGTGTTAGTCCATTTTGTTGTTTTAATTAACAGCTCAGGGATGTTCAAGGAGCAACCTGTTTGTGCACTTTCTGAAGATGTTTTGCACTGTCACTTCTGTTTTTGAATAAAGGGTTGGAAATGAACGGTTTTTTTGATAAAAAGATTTTTTTATCCGATTCATCGATTAATCGAAAAAATAATCAACCGATTAATCGATTATTAAAATAATCGTTAGTTGCAGCCCTAGACCCAAGTATCGTGATAAAATCAAATCGTGGGACCTCTGGTGATTCCCACCCCTAGTTGTTCCTGCTGTACCCAGCTACATGAATAGTAGCTGCAAGCTAGCGCTCTTCTCTCTGGGTTGAGTGTTGGCAATTTCCAGCTCTGGTGGGAAAAGGTTTTCTAGCTGTTTTTAACAATGTGTTTCATGTACTACTACAGTGTTTCCCCGACGGTTATAGGTGCGCCCCCTGAAAAAACACATGCCCCCCTGTAATTTTTTCGATACAGCCAGATAACAGAAGTTATTTAAGGTTGTCTTTCCTATAGAACAGGTCTATACCTTGTTCTGTTATTAAACAAACTAAACGGCCGTATGTTATTGATTGTATCTACACGACAGCTTGTCATTTATGTCTCTACTGGTCGCGTCTACTTCTCTGCTCTGTGTCGCGCATGGTGGAGTTCCAGTGGACACAGTGGACACAGAGAGAGAGAGAGAGAGTGGCGAAAAATATGTTGCGTGCTTTTCACAATGGGATTTGCTGCTTTAAGCTATCACTAGTTTAAGCTATCAGCGCGATCACACCAGACGCGACTTTTAAAAGTGCAGCCGAAGTAATGGCAAGGAGAAAGACCGTCTTTACCGACAGCCATCGTAGCTCTGCCTCTGCCAAGGGTTCAAAGGGAGGTGAACATAGGGTGTCCAGTAACACGGACAAGTCCCATGGAGGGGCCCTCGGGGTGCTCGGAGGTCGCAGTCACTGAGCCCCTTTTTAAGAAGAGGGACACAAGCTTGTGGCTCCCTACAGTGTCGTTGTCGATTTTAGCATGCTGCCCTGAAATAGCAGCTACGTAGACCCTTTGGGTAGAGGGAGACCGGCCCTTGTCTAGGAGGGACTACAGAAACTTGAGTACAGTAGGCACTGGGCACTGTACTGGGTCCTTGTTGTGAACCCCACACCAGTCGGAAAACAGTGTCCATCTACACTCGTACTGTAGACGGGTAGATGGTGCTCTAGCATTTAGAATAGTCCTCCTGACTGGTTCTGTGCAGCCGGTCAGCAGCCGGTCGGGCCCTGCAACGGCCAGGCCCACAGCTGCAGGCGGCTGGGGTCGGGATGCCAGAGCCGACCCTCTAGCTGCGATAGGAGATCCCTCCTGTTGGGGAGGCGCCATGGCCTCCCGCAGCAGAGTCTGTGCAGCAGAGGAAACCAAGTCCTGGCGGGCCATAAGGGGGCCACCAGCACCAGCTGTTGGCCCCCAAAGTCAGTTTCCCAAGTCAGTTTCCCGGGCTGCCCAAGTCAGAAGGGCCCAGGAAACCCGCAGCAGTCTTGCCGACCTGGTGCCCCCCTGATGGTTTACGTGGAAGACAGTCAGGTGTTGTCCGACCGAACAAATCAGCCAATCGTCCAGGTACGGCAATATCTTCATGCCCTGCGATTGCAGGGGCAGAAGGGCAGCAGCGACACACCTCGTAAACACTCGTGGGGAGAGGGAGAGTCTGAATGGAAGCACCCTGAACTGAAAACAGATGGGTTTAGTCGCTTTTGAGCACTGAAACTTGAAGCATCGATTCACAACCTTGAAAATAAGCACTGCATTTGCGCTAAAAAGGGCTACATATGGGCTACAAACATTCGGGGAACAATGCTAAATGAAGCCAATAATTAGTTCCTGTAACTTGTGTTTCTCCCTTGCGCCATGACCCCGGTGTGAGGTCGAGAAGGAGCGTGGACGGTGGGTGGTGATGGTGGGGGGGTTGCTGATTCTGTGTGGACAATAACACCGGACAGCACAGCAAATTAAATCCTGTACCGAGGGAGAAGGAGAGAGGGTGGAAAGTAATGGTGAGAGAGCAGCAGAATGAAAAAAGGGAGGACGGAGAAAGAGGGAGCGATGGAGGACTCCCTCCTAATCTCCGACTGAAAGATGGAGATTAGGAGAGAGGAGGAAGGGGGGGAGGATATGGAGAGAGCGGGCTTGATGAGGAGAAAGGGAATGAAAAAGAAGAGGAAGAGCTTGGCAGCCAAGACAAATTCCTCTGGTGCTGATGAGAATGCTAATCTCACTCCCTCCCTCCTTTCATCTCACTCTCTTCTCTCCCACTCCGTCTATCTGTCAGAGGGTGATGTGTTCATCTCAAGACGTGTCCAGCTGCGGTGTAGACGTGTGTGTGTCTCTCTCTCTCTCCCTCTCTCTCTCTCTCTGTCTCTGTCTCTCTCTCTGTCTCTCTCTCGGGCCTGCCCTAGATTAGTGTAGAGAGAGCGAGAGAGAGATCGGTGTGGGTGTTTGTGTGAGTGTGTGTACGCATATATAAGAGAGGATCATGTACATAAGCTCACCAGTGTGCATTGTTTAAAGGAAGATTCGTGTGCGTCTGTGTGTGCGTCTGTGTGTGCGTCTGTGTGTGCGTCTGTGTGTGCGCGGCTCATCAATTAGAATCGCTGGCGGAATTGAGCCGGGAACATCTTCTCTGCCGGCTCGCGGCGCATGCACACACCTTGTTCTGCACACACACACACACACACACACACACACACACACACACACACACACACACACACACACACACACACACACATACATGCACACACGCATACGCATGTACACGCACTCACTCTTCCGGAGTCTGGAGAAATCACAAAGGCATGGCGATTTGACAGATAGCTTTGCATTAGTGCCGCTTGCGTCCTAAATGAACGCGTCCCCTAGTGTTGTGTGTACCGCCTTGTTAGGGGCCCTAATTTGGTTAGTGCTTTAATAAAGCTGGGAACCAGGGATGCACGGAGCTCAGACTCTGTTGGTGCACCACCAGGGTAGTCGCGGAGAGACTCCAGGCTTCTTGACTGATCGTGGAGTTTACAGAACGTTCTGTCGTGAAGAAGTTGGGCAGCTGGATCAATTCTCTGAAGCAAAAAGTCTGATGTGGTGATGATCGGTATGCTCAGTAACTCTAAACCAACATAAAATGAGGAGGAAAAGGAAAAGGTGGAGGCACTCTGATTTAATCATGAAGATCTATGAAAAAGTCATGTAATTTGACATCAAGGCCACAGAGGAAAGCCTGCTTCTCTCCTCGTCCGATTTTCATCTGCCACCTTTCTTCAGCTCCTTTTCCTTTCTTTTCTTCTTTTACCCTCTTTGTTCTCCTTCCTTTTATCCTATCTGCTCCCCTCCCCGACTGCTGTGCTCTCTTTCGCTCTCTCTCGCTCTCCCCCTGTCCTCTCTAGCTGAAATAATGAGAGTGTACCAGGGAGGTGTGCGGTGACGGGCCGATCGATGATCCCTGCTCCAACAGGCTGAGACGGGAGAAAGAGAGAGACAGAGAGAGAGAAATGGGAGAAGGGGAGAAAGATGAGCATAAAACAAAAAACCGGCAGATAGTCAGAGAGCTGGAAAGGTGGAGCGGAGCACTGTGATGCTGCTTTTTAGGCTTGTTAGAGGCATCATGGTTTTCAGGGAAAGATCATTTCCAAAGCCAGCCCGTTGGATTAATTGCATTCCGTTTTAAAAAGTAGCCTAATGAAGTGATATTGCTTCAGAATTCAAAGTCCTTCAAGAGTTGTGACTTTGATTAATTTCCCCTCCATTGTCGCCCCGTGAGATGTATATCCGTAAGCAGGTTTGATAAATATCCAATGACAAGCATGTCTCAAAAAGAGAGGCAGTCAATCTCACCTGGCTGCCTCTCGGTCAAACTGCTCCAAATTCTGGATCCAGGGACATTTTTGTCGGTGAACTGTTGTTTTCCTGTCTAAAATTAAGAAAATGACCATAAGTGTGAACGCTTTACGAAGCAGCCTCAACTAAGCGAGATTGATTCAGCTTTCGACACTCGCAGGTCTTGAATCCTCAACGGGCTCATCTTGGACTCGACAGTTGATCCATAAGTAACTCTGAGCGGTCTGGTTATGGATCCCTGCTATGGGACCAAGGAGAGCCAGGGGTCAGTAGGTCTGCTGACTGAGCAGCAGGTGCATGCTGTGGCCACACTGCGGGTGTGTGTGTGTGTCTGTGTGTGTGTGGGGGGGAAACAGATTGTTCTCACCCATATGTTGGAGCGTGCTGCGGGCAGGAGAGCGGCTCTGCTTATGAAGAGGGATTGTCAGAACATTACGTTTTTATGTAAGCTACAGGTGGCGAGCAGATAAAACGCTGCTGGTGATGCCGCTATGCTTGCATTTCAAAATCAAAGTTATTCTTTGTCTAAAAAAAACTAAACAAATAGATTTTGAACTACCTTATCAGAACGTGGCTGCAGCTCGGCCTGTTTGACCGACCATTCGCCGCATCTGAATTAGCATAATGACTCAACCTCAACCCTATGGAAGAGGCTCCGTCCACCGCCGGGCTCGCCAAAACACGATGTCCCACTCTAATCCAGCTTCTCACAAACGCCACCAGCTCACATTTCTTCATAGAAGTGAGGACGGGCTCGCTGAGCCGCAACCCGTTTATGTGTAGTTGTAATACTTAACGCTGGATTGTAAACTATTAGTCTCATGTTTGATCTAAAAACATATCTTGTGTGGCTGTTAATGCAAAATCGTATTTATACAACACACATCAAAATCAGTAATCATGTATTTCACAGGCAGACATAAAAAGAACAAAGGATGCAGCTTCATGCACAGTTCTACATAAATATATATTTATAAACACATATGAATAAATCCAATTGTGATCTGTAAACTACAAGTAGCCTAAAGATCGGAACTAACAGGAAGTCATTTTTTCTGTGACTTCTTGTGTGTCCTTTGAAGGCAGCTGAAAACTGTCCACTTTATCATAGTTTTTTGATAACGCCTCATGCTGCTCACGCTGCTCTCGTCTGGATTCCAGGCGAGGCACAGCTCTAGCGAACGAGCCTACTGTTGAGAAGTTCTACTGCGCGCTGAAAAGTTGAGAATGTTTTAACTTTTATGGCTGTCTAAATAGTACGTAATGCCCAAGAGGGGAGCGCACGGCAGGCACACTGCACCATGGGAAACTGTTGGTTTTCCTGGTGACGCGTTTCTCAATCCGTGTGATTGGTTAATTAACAATTACTTGTGAGTCGAGAAAAAAAAAAAACTAAAAAACTTTCACATTGCACACAGTAATTTAATCTATTGTTAACATTAGACCTATTGATTAGTGCAGTTTTGAATTTGTATGAAGTCTAAAAAAAATCTGACTGAAAGTACATCTTGAGCGAGACATTGATTGCAAAGAAGGTAAGAAGTTGTCAGTTGGAGTGGACGTGTTTTCAGCGTGGAGTAAATCTGCAGGCAGTTGGTGTGCCAGTAATGCCCAAAATATTGCTACAGAGTCCCACTGAACGATTGTAGTCCTGAGTGTGGCCTGCAGAGAAAATGACTCCTAATAAAGCCCCATTATGCTGATTGAGCGCACCGCGCCGACTCAACCTGTCACAGACACATCTGGATGAAACTCGCGTCCCTGCTCAGAGAGGGTAATGAAGGTGTTGCCGGCCCTCCGCAGGTCTCCAGCAGCGCCACCCTGGAGGGCAAAGGTCAGCTGAAGTTCACCTCGGGCAAGTGGAGCCCCCACCACAACTGCAGCCAGCTCGCCACAGCGAATGACACGGCCATACGGGGCTGGGACCTTCGCACCATGAGGTGAGCTCTACGCTTTCTTTCTGAAATCACAGTATTCTAATACATCCTGCAGAAGTCTAGTTTTACCCTTTTCGTATTTCTAATCTGAGTAATTTCTGCAAATCCTGATATTGATGCTTTAAATGGCCGTTATTTAAGGGAAAGGGGAACCTCTCGTACCTATTCTTGAAATGTGAAGATACTTGAGTTGATAAAACCTACATGTGCTCAATAATAACCATGGCTAACAAGCCAGTGCCAGGAAGAAGAATTTCAAAGCAATGTTTTGGTCACATTGAGGATGGAAATAAAAAAATGCAACATGAGGCATGTTTTCCATGAGCTTTGCCCCTCCATATTAGCATACCTTTTATTTATTTTTGTATACACATGTACCAGAGTTAAAACACAGCCAGATGTTTTCCAACAGCCTGCATTTAAATTTGTGAGTCATGTTGGAGTCGTACAAGTTAAACTCTCAGAGCTTAATCATTTCAGCGGGTGTTTACACGTAATTACAAGATATTTCAGTGCAGTATACGAAAGTATGCATTTCATTTGACTCGTCATGATCAATGAAAGTACTGCAGATGAGCTCACACCACTTCTGCATGCTGTATGTGTTACATATGTTTAACCCTTTGGGGGCGGGGCCCGCGTCGATGCGTAAAACCAGGTGTTTACATTTTTTATAAAATGATATCTTAGCAATAATATGTCACAGCGATATGGTTTCAAATCTGGCGGATATGGTTTCCACTTCCGCGTCTGAGCATCTCAACATGGACGTGTCTTCCGACGTGTGCAAAGCTTCAGTGTGAGTCAGAAGATGCCAAGCAAAGAGTCCTGAGCAAAGCTATATGGGAGTTGACAGACGGCGCAGCTTCAGTGCCTGAAGGATTCGCTAACAAGGAGCTAGCCGGAGCTAACGGGCCAGATAGCTGGCTACAGCGTTTCTGTGAGACTGAAAGGTGAGTAATCAACTGTTGTCCCTATCACCGTTAACTTTCTTACAGTGAACTTTAGGGCTGCAACAACGAATCGATAAAAATCGATTATCAAAAGTGTTGTCAACGAATTTCATTATCGATTCGTTGTGTCGCGCGATTATTACGTCGGGCAATAAGTCGCGGAGAAGAAAAAAAAGAGCGGAGCAGAGCAACTGGCCGGCCAGCGTTTCTGAGATCGGAGTGAGACACGAGAAAAGCTGAGGTTGTAATGTTCTCAAAAATAGAAGATCTTTGACAAGTCGAGTCTTGGCCAATCAGCGTCTTCATGTTCCTCAAACTTGTTTTTAATGGAAGCTAGTCAGCTTGCTATCGCGTTAGCTAACGTGTTTGGGTTGTGTATTGTCGTTAAAGTTACGTTATGTTCCGTTACAGTTCAGTCTTGCTTGTAAAAAAACGTAACGTGATGAAACACGCCGTCACCCCCGGTCTGGTTCAGTTCACGCTGTCACTCGTTAACGTTAAACCGGCACACCGGCGGATCTGGCTGCAGGTTTTTTTTTTTTTTTTTACTCAAAGTAGAATGAAGCAAATCACGTCGTTGGGCTTAGCCAACAACGTGACGTCGTGGTCATAAGAGACCCAGAATGAAAGAGTTTAAGGAAGAGGACGCTCTATATGGAGCAGTACAGCTTCCCTCTGTCCCAGTATTTCATACATATTGATAAAGCAGGGTATGTAAATGCAGCCTCTGGAGGGATCAATTACAGTAAAAAGGGCTCACATTTGGCGGATGTAAAGCATAGATGTGTATGTTTTTAGTGTTAGTCCATTTTGTTGTTTTAATTAACAGCTCAGGGATGTTCAAGGAGCAACCTGTTTGTGCTTTCTGAAGATGTTTTGCACTGTCACTTCTGTTTTTGAATGAAGGGTTGGAAATGAACGCTTTTTTGATAAAAAGATTTTTTTATCCGATTCATCGATTAATCGAAAAAATAATCAATCGATTATTAAAATAATCGTTAGTTGCAGCCCTAGTGAACTTAGTACTACTAGTCGTGTTGGACCTCCATTATGTGTTTGTAAGACCGTAACTAACGTGTGTTTGTTGACGATAGCTTTGTAGCGTTAGCACGTCACTACATAGTGCCGTGTTGGATGTCTCTTACGTGTCTACGACTGAACGGTGCATACTCAACTGTTGTCCCGATCACCGTTAACTTTCTTACAGTGGACTTAGTAAGCCTAGTAGCGTTGGATCTCCGTTAATCGTTACTACAGTAGTGTTTATGTCATGTTAGGTGCTGCTAACACGGCGCAAGCTAATGAGAGCTAATGGAGATAGCTGACTACAGCTATGAACGGTGGGTAATCAACTGTTGTCCCTATCACCGTTAACTTTATTTCAGTGAACTCATACTGACTTGTATTAATGTATTTTACAGAGTGGATTCAAAGCTGTGAGGGTCCAGAGAACAACATGCAGCTGCAGCAGCCTCCCTGTCCGTCTGCCTGCACACATCACCATCGCAGGCCACAAAGCTAGCCACAGCTCATATTCCCCACCATATAATAATACATTTGGTTTTTGACATTTATTTACATGTGTCTACCATTTTATTCATATATTTCACTGCTTTTGTGAACCTAAGACCTTTGGTAAACCAATTTCCATCACCAAAACCGATATACCACATGAGTAAAGTAAAAATGTTTTCACAACAAATTAAACATTTCCAAAATCAAGATTACATTTTTCAGCTTTAGTCATATTTTCTCTTTACACTTGTGCCTTGGGACAATGGTGCCTCATTATATAGATAGCTGAGATTCTTCTGTATTTTTTTATATACAACACATGTATGTATCATATGCAAGTGACTTTAAAAAGGGAAATTTAAAAATGATGTAAAATCAAGAAAATGACCCCAGACTCCAGAGTGTTAAGAGAGAGAGAGAGACATATTTGTTACAGACCTAGTTGTGTTAAGACGAAATTAAACGCTGATGCTTTTTGACTCATGATTTTCATATTCCTCACTGTGACATAGAATGAAGGTATCTTATCTCCACGTGACCCACAGTGAAGCAATTAAATCCCATGACAAGCTCCTTGATAAAAACCTATATTTACCACATTTACTTCATTCACGAATAACAATGTCAACACTGAATGTAAGTAGACAAAGAAAAATAATCCAAGCTGCAAATTGCCACAATTTTGAATCTCTGTACATTCCCTCTCTTTTGTTTGTCCATGACTCTAATGGAGTATGCGCTTCCTCTCAGCACATGATGAAGTGCGACGTGGCGAAACACTAATGTTCCTGCTTGACACGGAGCATGTGTACTACCACACATTAACCTTGTAACTGCAGGTTATCAGCTACCCACCTTACAACCTCTGGCTGTGTGTGTGTTATGTCTGTGCTCTGCGTCTCTGAGGTATGTGACGAGTGAGTGTGTTCGTGCGGTCTCTGCTAGGAGGAATAAGAATCGCCTCGTTATCCACCGCAATGATCACGACGACGCGTCGTAAAGAGAGAGAGAGAGATACACACACGCGATCACAGGCCCGGATAAGATAGTTGAGTCATTGATATCACTCCCCATCAGCCACATAACAAATTATAGAGTTCCTGCACGCTCCATTTTGGCCGTTCTCCTCCCGCTGTGCTATTTTGAAAGATGCAACAGGGCTGATTTGGCCGTGGGCACAAAAGGGAAGGAGGGGCGGCAGCATAGGGCTTGTTAGAGATGAGATGTGGTCTCTGCTGATATCACAGTGTACTCAAAAATACCGTGTGCACTGTTTTATGCACGTTCCCCCTCACATTCAGCTGGTATCTTTGTCAACTCTAAGCTGCAATTAAAAATTCAAGTCCTTGGGTTTTTATTATTATTTTTATTTTGTAATGACTCAATGGGTCACTCTGTGTCAAGGAGTCTAAACAGCTTTTGAATTTGATGAGACGAGGTCATTTTATTTATAGAGCACCAATTAGACACAAGGCCATTCAAAGTGCTCTCCAGGGGCCGAGAAATATATTGGATATGTTCGGCATAAGTTGTGAAGAAAACACTAAGATTACATTTAAAAGACAATGAAAACAAAAACAAAAAGCGAAAAACTATTTAATAGCTAGGGATTAAAGATAAATTATTTATGTAATGTATTGGAAAGCCGCTGCACACAGTAGTTTTTTGAGCCCTGATTTAAATGAGCTGACAGTTTGAGTAGACCGGTGGGGTAAGGTAGGCACCATGGGCCCCACTGCACACTATTATTTTCAGATTTTTGTGGGGCTTTTTTTGCCTTTTATTTGACAGTGCAGCTCGAGAAAGGAGAGGAGAGGAGGGGTGACATACAGCAAATGGCCGCAGGTCGGACTCGGCCTTAGTACATGAGAGCCCGCTCTGCCAGGTGAGCTAGCCCAGTGAACCCTATTATGACGGGCTCCAGTGCACGCTAGTTCTAAGTGGGGGCATCAACTGTCCGCCGTTTCTGAGATTGGAGTAGGACACGGAAAAAAACTGAGGTCGTGATCATCTTAGCAATAGAAGACCTTTGACGTGTCGAGTCTTGGCCAATCAGCGTTAAGATGTCTACAGCGGCTTCATTTCCCTCCCACCAGTTTTTTAATGGCAAACTAGTCAGCTTGCTAACACGTTAGCTAACGTTGTTGGAGAGACAGCGAGTGAGATTACTGGCAGCGGCGAGTCCGTGGCAGCGTGTGACGTCAGACAGGAGAGCGGCGAGTCAGCGGCACTGGCGGTTCTACCTACCGACACCTCACTACATATAAGGAGAGGACAATGGAGATTTTATCCAACTTTTATTTTAATAAAAAAAACGAAATGAGTTTCCTCCGTAGGGTGGCCGGGCTACTGTTTATATTTTAAGGGTTTAAGATCTACGTGTAGGAAAAAGTGTATCCTCTAGTTAATTATAATCTATATAGTTATGCGGTTATAATCACTGTCACACAGATAGAGGTGTGCATGTTCAGGTTTACCTGGTGGAAATATTATTCAGTGTTCAAGACCAGGGATTCCCAAAGTGTGAGCTGCCTGTAGGGGGTGCGCGAGAGGAAAAATTTAATGGTGGTCTAATGGTGTAATAATTAATATTAAACATAATTTAAAAAAAAAAATAAGTAGGATTTTTTTAATTATAAAAATTCCATTTGTAAGATTTACATTTAATTACAATTAAAAATGTACAATTTAATAAATAGATGCACTTCCGGTCCGGCCGCCAGACTGTCTTTTACGTACACACTAGCTAGCCTAGCTTGTGCACCTAACGTCATTTCATTCATTCAGCAACATCCATGAAAATATGTTAAACTGGCTGAAATCGGGGAAGCTGTCAGGTGGGACATCTAAAGCTATCAGTAATAAAAGAGGAGAGGGACAGAGAGAGAGTAAGGGAACCGGAGGGAGAGAAACGGAGAGGTGCGTTGGGGAGAGACCGGGAGAAGAAATCGACCGGGAGTCGGAGAAAGAGGAGACGAGAGTGAGCATCAGACTTGGAAAAAAAAGAGGAAATATGATGACAATTATCTGGGTCTGGGCTTCACTTGGATTGGAATGCAGATTGCCCGAAGCCACAGTGCGTGTTGTGCCAGTGAGGTTCTGGCTAACAGCTGTCTGAAGCCTCTTATTTGCGCCGCCACCTGAACACCAAGCATGCCAGTGCAAGTCAGAAGCCCCTTACATTTTTTAGATCAAAATTGGAAGAGTTACAAAACAGCCAAAAACTATTGCAGTCTCATTCATGTGTTGGGTCTACACCAGGGATTCCCAAAGTGTGGTGCGCGCACCCCTGGAGCCTCCTTTTTTATTTATATCTGTTTCTGAGCCTATGCATGTGTCACTCTTTGTTCTTTACGTGGCTTACTGTGTTTAAGTAAATAAATGTGAAATGCAATCTGCCTCTGAGCCTGTGCGTGTGTCCTCGCCATCCTTATTGCTTTTTAAAAGTGACGCCTTGTGTAACTGAAATTTATACACCGGATTAAATCTTGTAACAAATGCCACGCGCGAGCAAACAGTTCTCGCAGTGGTCCGATTTTATGCGGCTATAAATAGGCTCTGTTGCGTGTGGGGGATTTGGGGTGCGTGAACCCGGTCGGGATGTAGAAGGGGGTGCGTGGCCTAAAAAGTTTGGGAACCGCTGTTCTAGACTAACAGTGATGTCTCCTCAAAGTAAAGTGGTATAACAGTATGACATAATATGGTAAAATAAGATAAAAACGCTGGTACATTATACATATTATGGCATATAAGTGTAATATTATGAAGTGAAATGTAGTAGTAGCAAAACAATATTCAGTATAGTATAGCAGTATTGCATATTGTAAGTATTAAGTCTACAAAATATATATACACACACACACACTACCGTTCAAAAGTTTGGGGTCACTTAGAAATTTCCTTATTTTTCAAAGAAAAGCACTGTTTTTTAGATAACATTACATTAATCAGTAATACACTATACATTGTTAATGTGGTCAATTACTATTCTAGGTGGAAACATCTGGTTGTTAATGAAATATCTACATAGGTGTATAGAGGCCCATTTCCAGCAACTATCACTCCAGTGTTCTAATGGTACATTGTGTTTGCTCATCACATAGAAGACTAATGAAGGATTAGAAAACCCTTGTGCAATTATGTTAGCACAGCTTAAAACAGTTATGCTGGTGAGAGAAGCTTTACAACTGGCTTTCCTATGCATAGCATCACATGTGTGGGTTCCATTATAAATATTATATTATCCTCTCAAAATGGCCAGAAAAAGAGAACTTTCATGTGAAACTCGCCAGTCTGATCTTGTTCTTAGAAATGAAGGCTATTCCATGAGAGAAATTGCGAAGAAACTGAACATTTGTCTGGGCGACCCCAAACTTTTGAACGGTTGTGTGTGTGTGTGTGTGTGTGTGTGTGTGTGTGTGTGTGTGTGTGTGTGTGTGTGTGTGTGTGTGTGTGTGTGTGTGTGTGTGTGTGTGTATATACAGTATATGTACACTTGGGTATTGACAAAAGAAGAATTAAAACCCATAATGATCATAGTTTGTCAGCTTCTCGACGAGTGACGCTGTTCAGCACTGACTAGCCCGTCACTAACCCCCCCCCGCCCCGCTGGTGGCACCTTTTTCACCGCTTATGAGTTTGCAGGTCTGACTGTAAATGTTAGACCCATTGACAGGCTGGCATGAAATGGCTTGCATAATACTTAGTAAGGAGGCCATAATAATTTTTGACTCATGGCTGAAGTTAAGTTTCTCCAGCTCTCCCCAGGTTGGCAAAAAAAGCATCTCAAAATACATCAGATTGATGCTTTAAAATATGGAATATTTGAATTTTTCTTACGGTGGAGCATGCCCCCGGACCCTCCTAGAGGGGTAATATCCTTCTCACCTTTTTCACCACTGACCCGTTTTCATGCCTGGTTTGTGTGTGTGTGTGTGTGTGTGTGTGAGTGTGTGTGTGTGTTCATGCATGCACGTGCATGCACAAGTGTGAAGTGGTTGTGAGTGGAAAGCTCGCAAGTGTGAATGAGCGGTGAATGAGCGCGCGCTTCTGTTTGAGTGAGCGACTCGCACGTGACAAATGACCACGCGCGCTCGCCCTGTTTGCTCTGTGCTGTGTGTACCTTTCTGCTTTTGTGTGTGTGTGTGTGTGTGTGTGTGTGTGTGTGTGTGTGTGTGCGTGTGTGTGTGTGTGTGTGTATGGTGTGCTCATGTATCCACATAAATGTGGCCTGCTCGTGCGTTTGTAAATGTGTGTGTGCGTGTTTGTCCAGTTGGTGTGGCAGCTGTGTGATGGCAGCCTCTGCACGCTCCACTGCCTCCTCAGACGACCTCTGAGGTGTCCCCTCTTACACACACACACACACACACACACACACACACACACACACACACACAAAACCTTCTCCTCTCCTCTCCTCTCCTCTCCCCCTTCCTCCCCCTTTCATTCCCGAGGCTCGTCACCCGGTCTGCCAGCCCAATCACGGACGCCCTGCTCTGAAATAAGGACAGGGAGAACAGCTCAGCAGTAGCAGCCGCCTTTAGTTACTCATCTAACACCCTGGAGAGGAGCACGGTGTCTTCTGCACCCCCGTCTCCCAGATACACAGTGCTTAAAAAAAAAAATTACAAAGATAACACTGCTTATGAAATATATATGGATCCTGTTCTAGTTTGTACTGATGTAATATGCAGCATTATGTAAATTATTCAATACTCCGCTCCGATATTGGGGACAGAAAGCGGTGTTTAATGGAAAAAATCCGACACATTTTCACTTCTTCTTCGCCTGTCTTTGTCGCTGTACCCTGGCTTTTACATTATTCAGAAACCTAATCCCTGTCGTACAGGGGCCGCTGTTGTGATTTTTAGGCAAAGTCTTTTCCATGAATGCATGTTATAAAAGGTCATATTTCACTTATGCCACAGGGCGTCAGAAGCTGCTTGGCAGCATTTCTGAAAAGCTTCATTGATGAGAAATACAGGAATAAATTGACAATTTTAGAAGGAATATGGGGGCTGTTACAAATGAGAAAATCGCACACGATATTGATTAAATATGCATCAGATTCCATTTACAGCGGATCGATGTGATTGAAGTGATGAAACCTCAGAGCTTCCAGTTGGGACAAATAATTAGGGTTGCATCGAGACAAAATATAAATTAGAAAGGTGCACTTAGGTTTATGTGTGTGTGCAGCTAGACTGCAGTTCACTGTGTATCGCTCAATGTTGAACATTTAAAGCTTCCTCTGAACAGAAACAGTCAGTCCTGCTGTGTGTTTAGCCCCGTCAGCTGTTAGCTCTGTTAGCTGTATTAGCCCCGTCAGCTGTTAGCTCTGTTAGCTGTATTAGCCCCGTCAGCTGTTAGTTCTGTTAGCTGTATTAGCCCGTCAGCTGTTAGCTCTGTTAGCTGTATTAGACCCGTCAGCGTTAGCTCTGTTAGCTGTATTAGCCCTGTCAGCGTTAGCTCCGTTAGCTGTATTAGCCCCGTCAGCTGTTAGCTCTGTTAGCCCCGTCAGCTGTTAGTTCTGTTAGCTGTATAAGTCCCATCAGCTGTTAGCTCTGTTAGGTGTATTAGCCCTGTTAGCTGTTAGCCAGCTAACTAGCTCTCCTCTTAACAATATTAGAAGACATGCTCCATTGTAGTCAGTGCATGCATACATACATACATACATACATACATACATACATACATACATACATACATACATACATACATACATACATACAACTTACTTTTGAGTGCAAATCAAGAGAGGAACAATTTCTAATCTTTAGCGGAAACAAAAGCCCAAACGGAAGCTGTTGATAACTTGAGGCCAGTGTGTGAAATACCCTGCCACTGCATTAGTTAACTTTAAAAAATATTTTTTGTAACTAACAAATAATATCTCATGATTTTACAGATCCCTCTAAAGTGTCAATCAAGAGGTCTCGGACCCCTGAGACCCCTCTATTTTGCACACTGCTTGTGGCTGGTAAAGAGTAGTGTGGAGTCAGCGGTCAATGACAGTATGAAACAGTCAATAGAATGTTTTCAAAGTGTGAATTATTTCAACCACAATAGGTCCTTTGAGCATAGTCATGAATGAGCATGGAAAATATTAGGCTCTTGGGTCCTGTAGAATACAAGATATGCAGTGGACAGACAGAAGAGAGAGAGACACACACACACACACAGTCTCGGAAATACACGAGGGCAAAGAGCAAAACTGCCCCTAAGAAATATAATTTTGCCCCTGATATCACCAGGAGAGGGGCATGAAATGCCCCCATAATTTCCTCTAATAATTATGATAATTTAATTAACTGAGAAATGTAATGAACTTAGAAATTAGAAATGCGCCGTCCCCGTTTAAATCAACCGTCTGGACTTCCTGTCACTCGTAGCGCCGCTGCTCTCACAGCTGTTGCGCAACACACAGGACAACATGCGCGACACTGAGACTTGTCAACCACTGTGTGCCGTGAGAGATCGTCAGATGTGCCGTGGGAAAATGTCCAATTTCACTTAATTGGTCCCAAAAAATATTATTTAGTTGCCGCAAATGATTTTCCATTGTTAAGCGCCTGAGCCTGCAATATAGTGGCTGGCAGAGTAATATAGAACAGGTCTACACCTTGTTCTTTATTAAACGAACTAAACGGCCGTATGTTATTGATCTTATCTACAAGACAGCTTGTCATTTCTGGGTCGCGTCTACAACTCTTCTCTGCTCTCTGTGTGGCGGAGTTCTGCCCCGATGCGCTGCACACAGGTGAGACACAGCGGACAGAGAGAGCGGAAAAATATGTTGCATGCTTTGTACAATGGGATTTGCTGCTGAAACTATCACTATTTTAAGCTATGAGCTCTCACTTTTAAAGCCCAACAGTTCATGTATTTGCAGGTCAAGACAAACATCCAACAGGCTGCAGCCTGGAGCTCCATCAATGATGTTTCTGATATCGAGAGGCTCTGGAAATATTCTTCCAAAAGCCTGAAAAACACACTGCAGTGACAAAGCCTGCACACTTTGTGGTCGTCATTCAAATAAATGAACACCATGTTTCCTTTATGTCAGTATTTATTAAACTGAGCGGTATTTATTACAGGTGGGGCGCAAGAGGAAATGCTGATTTTAAATGTTCACCGTCCGCCGTTAATAGGTTAGCTTGCGCGACTCGCCGATTCTTGTCATTTTGCCACAAGCCGATCTTTATGAGATCTCCGTGAGGTCGTTTTTTCTGCTGTTGTGTCTCTCAACATTGAGCATGAATTGAGAGCCGTATTAAATCTACAACAACGTTTTAAAAAGATGTGTAGAGGAAAGCAGCTCACTGCAGCCACTAATACTGATACAACGTGATGCTCACACATCTGCACTCATTCTGTTTTGTTTTGCAAAAAAATAGCTTATTGTTTTCCACAATAAGCTGTGTGGCTACGGATAATATTATAAACCCAGACACAAGGGCGTTTGACGTTCTGATGTTTTTGGGATTGCCACAACAAGTATAAAGCAGAAAGAGTGGATATTTCCATGGTGGAAGGCGTAAATGAAACCTGCACAGAGATAAGCCCCGCCCCCTCTTCGGCGCATCCAGCTCAATGACAACATTGATGACATGTTGGTCAGTTTGTCTGCTTGACAATCACATTTTGCTGCAATAAAAATGATTGAAGTGAAATGAAACTTGATCTTCTTAGATACAATATGTTGACGAAGTTTTCCTTTGGGGACAATTTGCGGTGGAAAAAAGGGAATAAATCTCAATACTCAATATATCGCAGTATAAAATCGAATTGTGGACCTCTGGTGATTCCCACCCCTAGTAGGTACAACTTGATTAAGGTAACAAACAAATCAATGAATATAATTTTGAATTATAAAGAAAGAAAGAAAGAAGTTATAATCGTTAATAGTTGTTTAAAAAATGTAATAACAATGAATTACCACAAAGAAATAAGAATACAATTGAATATGATTGTCTGATTTATGTTTTCTGTTTGTTCTTTTTCTGTTTGTTCTTTTTCCTAATAGTCTGCCTAATTTGATGACAATTGATCATATACTGTAAGCAGTGTTGGGGGTAACGAGTTACAAAGTAACAGATTACAGTAACGTAATTACTATTATAGGTAACGAAGTAAAGTAACGCATTACACTCAAAATATTGGTAACTACACTACTTTACTAGACCTCAGTAATGCGCATTCCTACGTTACTCAAGACATTTTTACCAGTCCGAAAAGTTTTCTTTTAGTGGCGCACGAGTCACACGACACTTCCTGCATGAACAACCTATCACATGGTACGTCCCAAGTCTCTAAATTGCATCCCCGTTTCCCTCAACCAAGCGCTGAGAGAAGACGCGAGGAAATATGTTTTAATAGACATGACACGTCCTTTCCTCTGAAGCGTCACGTGAAGCGACGTAGGTTTCTGATGACTGCGACCGACTGACAGCGGATCACATCTGATCAGCTGTCAGTCGCTTTAACAGCTGACGGAGTTTTGTCCGGAGAGTTTTTAGCGAACATTCCAATAAAAATGCACTTAAAATAGTTGATTTAATGGTGTTAAACTACTACTTACATTAATAAAGACACAGTTATCATGAGTGTCAGAGTGGAGATGTTTTCTCTGTCGTCACACCGTTTAATAATCTGCATTGAGTATTTATATACTGTGATGTGTCCTGCTTATACGCGCAGGATCCATTTCTACTGGCGGAATGAGTCTGATTGTGACATCATTATAAAATACCCCACAGTATAAATATAGTTTCTCTTCATTACGTGTTGTAAAAAGTGTTTCCTCTCTCCAGCTCTCTGATTTTAATGACATACATAATACGTTATTGAGGGAAACAACAGATACAATCTTAGAAGACAGTAGTTTGTGGTCCTTTTGTGGTTCAGACCTACAATGAACATATTTTAACCAGATGGTGAATAATTTAACAGATTTAATATATAACTTGAGTTTAATATGTGATCGTCTTCACTCTAGTATGAAACTCCAGCGATCAGTCGCAGCGTCCAATCACCAAAAGTACCATTTATTTTTCTATCTTTCTTAAACCACTACAATGATTCCTATAACAAGCTGGTTTTGTTCTTAAACATTTGGTTTAGTGGGGTCTCATGTTTCCAAAAGCCTGTTTTCAATGTGTTCTGCTGTTTGACCTGAATGTCCCAACCATATGTAGGCTCTTGTATCCTGTTGTTTGTGGATTTTAAAGTGAGGCATATTTCTTTGGTCAGACAGTGTGAACAGGGTTAATGTTCGTTCAAGTTAATGGCTGAGTTTTATATGCCATTTTGTTTTACATGTTTACAATTACAATACACTATGTGGAAAGGCTAAGAGATGCCCTTTATTGAACATTGGAAATAAAGTGATGAAAGGGTCATTCAGTCATGAACAATGAATTGAATAAACACAAACTTTTGGGATTATTGGAAGAAAATAATCTCCGTGGCAAACACATTCTTTGTATAAATTGTTTATGGAATAGTGAATGCAATCACAGAAAGTAAAAAGCTAACGTTAGACTGTAAACGTACCACACCGAGGCCATAGAGGCGGAAGGGTCGTCGTGATGACATTTAGTCATTTTAGCAACCGCCTTTTTTAATATGCGTAAAACTTGAGTGTGGTATTGACAGACGTATTTTATTTTGTAGAAGAAAACGATCAAATCTGATACCAAAAACCCTTCGAAAAAAACACATTCACTTTGAGACGAGGGAACAGGCAGCGCACTCTTTTCCTGGTTCTGCAGCACTCTTTTGCCTTTGAGACAGTTGCAGACCCCCTGTCATTCAGAAATAATCTTCAACTATGGAGCAGAGCCATTGACAACAAAAAGGTTTTGTCTGCCGGCAAGAAAGAGTTTGAGATTGGGAAATGGTTGAGTGTCGGTCACAGTTTATACTGTAAATGCAAGCATGGGAACGCCAATGCACGTGTGCACTAGTAACAATTCTGTCAAAATGTCTTTGTAGAGAAATGATGGAGAGAAAAAAAATTGTTGTTAGTTTTAGGGAAACCAACTGTGTGACTGTCTTGGCAAACTGGGGCGCTTTCAGCCTTTGAATAATATTAGGCTAGCTAACAGGCATGGAGTTCTAGCCACTGGGCATACAGCTGAGAGAGAGAGAGAGAGAGAGAGAGAGAGAGAGAGAGAGAGAGAGAGAGAGAGAGAGAGAGAGAGAGAGAGAGAGAGCTGTCACTGGACATGTCCTTCCACCGCGTCTCCCCCTGAATTCCCTCTTGGATCGACAGTTCCACAGTGAAGGGGCAACACACACACACACACACACACACACACACACACACACACACACACACACACACACACACAGCGTGTGTAATAGCTGTCACGCTTGTGGCCATACTATGCACTGCAGGGTGCATACTGAAAAGCAGTGCAGTGCTGCAGTGAAGCATGGACGCTCTACATGTCCCCCTGTGGTGTGTATTGGTGTGTGAGCGAGAGGGAGAGAAGGGGTGCACAATGAGCCCGTACAGAGGAAAAAGGGAGAGAGAGAGAGAGAGAGAGAGAGCGTAAAAGAAGGTGGAATGATTGATAGTGGCGCTGGTCGCTCCTTCACAGTCCACGTTAGAAGCCAGCTGTCTGTTGGTACAGACGAGTACTAGACAGCATCAAAACCCGTCACCCGGCAGACGAGCGAGGCTCCTGATCACACTGCACGGCTCCTGACCCCGCCCGCCCAAAAAACTAGCCTTTTCACTCCACCTGCTCAACAGATGTGGCGGTGCTTCGGCGTGCCAAAATGATAGGTTTCCCAAGGTAAACCATTATTCAAAAAGCCCTTTTCCATCATATTTTATTCACGTATTCAAATTTGCCGCCATTATGCAAAAAGTGTTGCCCATTAGGAGTATCGTATATCACATTCCAAACCAGAGCCATTATGTAAAAGAGGTCAGCTGTTTTGAGTTTTTTTTAAATAGCGGGTTCCATATACCGCTGTTGATTTGAAGGTGACCTTTTGAACCTGGCGACTGTCAGATCGATCACGTGTGACCTTTTCACGCGCTCTCCCTCCTCGCCAGCAAACACGAGCCAGACATGATACTGTGAATCCCATAATGCCGCATTCATGACCTTATTCAAACCTTGAAATTAAAGAATAAAAATGAGCAAAAAATAGCTTTTTTAGATTCGTGATGTCGGGCCCACCACCCCTCTTAGTTACTGTTTCTACGCCTGCCCAGCTCTCCGTTCTCGCCCGCCTCATGTTACAGTGATGGTCTAATGGTGGCTGATTTACCACTTTAAATTCTTAATGAAATGGTAGGTAGACAAAAGCAGGCTTCTCATTGCATCTTCATCCATATAGTCCATATAGGACTCAATATTGTTTTCCTTTGAAGGCGAAGGCCTAACTTCTCTGCCTCTGATGGCCTACCCTGATATTCTAACCCTTACCATCTCACTCCCAACGCATAAACCTAACAGACCCAACCACCGGAGGCAAAGAGGCAAACAACATAAACATAAAAGGCCCCTTGGCTGGACGTTGTTGTCATATGGCTGCCAAGGCGTCAGCTGATGCGCATTCATGACGATGTTTGGATCTCCCAGTCGAGGTTACGCAAAGTTGTGTGACCGTGGTGCAGTTTTGGTAATTGCATTTGCACTTCCAAAAACATAGAACTGGTGTTAATTTGCAACGATTTCCATTAAGAATCATAAATGTTTGTTTTCTAAAGAGTTTATTATCTGCAATAATCCATAATTTAATGGAGAAATCCCAATGGCTTTTTGTTGGCGGGGAACCAGTGCAATGCTATTGGGTTGGCCGACAAAAATATGTCACCCCTGCAGTATTTATTCTTTAATTACAACAAAATGAAGTGAAGGGGGTGTAACAATATTTTTTTGAAAATTCATACTTAGTTATATTTGTTTTTCATCGGCTTTTGTGAGCACTTCATGCTATCCATCAAGATCCTACCCAATCATTAAGGCTGCTCACTGTCATGATTCCTTACTTTTGTTCATGGGGAGAGGCCCTCCTTCTCTCCTCCTCCCTCTCCCTTCTCTCCCTCCCTCTTACCTGCCTCTTTTTCTCCCATCTTTCTTTCTCTGCCAGCTCCATCTCAAAGCTAGGCTTTAATTTTGATCAGCGATGAAATGATTGCTCTCCTCTTTCGATTTTTCTTTTCTCCACCTCCCTCCCCACAGCAGTTGTCATAGAAACAGAAGTGTGTGTGTGTGTGTGTGTGTGTGTGTGTGTGTGTGTGTGTGTATGTGAGATGGCCAAAAGTTTGTGCGCAACTATGAGCGTCTGTGTTCCAGTCGATCCCCTCAGCAGAGAGATTTATCGCCCGGGCCAAGCCAGGAGGGTGCGTGTGAATGTGTGTGTGTGTGTGTGTGATAGCCAAATGTGTGCTCGTCTGTCTTACCTTTGTAGCGTCCCTCTTACACACCTAAATCTCCCTCCGTATTAACACACATAACAGTATTTTAGGCTGTGTGTTTTCCCAGTTTTATGTTTTTATCTGTGTACGCCTAACAGTGTGTATAATAGGTCCCCTGTCCCCTCATCACACACACTCGCACACTCTCTGCCTAGCCGGCTGGATTGCTTGAGATTGAGTGTGTTTGGTGGCTTAGGCCGGCCACAACTCTAATCCTCTGCACTCGTACAAACAGAAACACACACTCGCACATATCCGAAAAGTCCCAGTTCTCTCCGCTATTAGCCGGGGTGTGTGTGTGTGTGTGTGTGTGTGTGTGTGTGTGTGTGTGTGTGTGTGGGGCGGGGCGGGCGGGGGGGGTGGTCGGATGGGCGTATGCATGGGTTTTTGTGGGTGGGTGGGTGTGTGCGTGCGTGTGTGCGTGCGTGTGTGCGTGCGTGTGTGCGTGCGTGCTTGGAGGGGGATTGCTCAGAGACACCAGAGAGGGAACGAGCGAAACTAACCCAATTTCCTGCTCCATTTCCTTCTTCACGCGGCGGGCGCGTCCCATTCCACGGCGGGCCGGGTTGAACACCAGCCACCCTGCAGCCCAGGGTCACGCCTTTTACCTCTGAGTCACACACGGGGTGGGAGCACTGTAAATAAATAATGCGCTCCGGCTCAAAAATCCACATGAAATTTCAGTTTTTAGTGAGTTCACCAAAAGTTCTAAGTCGGCTCAGTCATTCTCGTGTACTTTTCCTGTCTTCACAAAGATCAGGTTCCATCAATGTAATAAATAAATAAGTCATCCATAAAGCAAGTGTTGAGGCTTAGGAAGATGAAACTGAATTTAAATTGTCAGTTTAATATAAGAAATATGGACAACATTTTTGATATTGATATCAATGGAATTTCTTTATCCATGGAGTTTAATACATGTAAAACTTTCCATGAGCTAAGAAATGTGTCTATAGTATGAGCGGGAACTCGATCAGAAACACTACTGCGCATACTCAGTGGGCCACATGCCAGGAGAGGCATTCTCAGTAGACTGAATAGGCGCCATCTTGGGGTCCAATATCCAGTTCTCATTATATCTCGTTGTTTTACCTTCATAATGATAATTTTGGAGGCATGGCTTTGGAGGTAGGCTTGAAGGGACGGACTGACTCTTCAACTTTCTTGCTAGATTTGGACACTTTATAAAGCTACTAGTGCTGCTCACTACCTTCATTAGAAAAGAGTTGGCATCACTGGTCTGGGTTATTTTTGGTTGGGTCATTTCTTTCCTTACCTTTTTTGAGGTTTCTCAACCTTTCCAACCCTTGCTTTAATGTGGCTAAGATGACCTTTCATCTGGAAACCCTGCCTGTGGCTGTTCTGGAACCACTCACAGTGACAACACTACCCTTAGAAATATATATATATATATATATATATATATATATATATATATATATATATATATATATATATATATATAAATTATTATGTTCTTCATGCTCATGAGAATGCACTAAATACATAGTAAATAGTAGGGTCAATGGGACACAGCTCATGATTGGAAACCTGGACATGTTAAAAAAAAAGAGCCTAATAACCAGCCTTTAACCAGGAACCAAAGTGCTTATACATGTTAATAAGTGCAAACCTGATACAGATTTATGTGCACTCATTAGTGTTGGATTAGTCATTGAGAACATGTATGCTCAATCTATGCTCCACGGAAACAAAAATTGTGTTTTCAGTGGAAGCTAGTGGAAGTTATTTGACATTGTCAAGCTCCATATGCCGACACCAACGGCACGGTCCAGTGGCAGTGACGGCACACACACACACACACACACACACACACACACACACACACACACACACACACACACACACACACACACACACACACACACACACAGTCCCTGAGTTGTCTTGACCTAATTGAAGCCCAGCGGTCTGCCCGAGGTCATTCTCTTATACCTCCTTTATTTTAATGAGATTTTTAATTAGCATGTTAATTGCCTAACGTGATCAGCGGGGGTGACTAGCTAGCTGGCTAGCTGCTGTTGGCATCCAGCTGGGCCATAACACTGAGGCTTTCCACTCTGCTGCACAGCGCCATGCCAGGCCGAGCTTTGCTAGGCTAGCCTGGAGAGGAAGCGGTGGTGGAGGAAGAACAAGTGCTGATTTTCTGCAGTCTCGTGTTGCATTTATGGCGGAGGCAAAGCTCTAGATCTAATTAATTGCCAGTTTATTCAAATTAGTTTAAATTCTCTGACACCGAGTTGATTTGCTGCATCCTTCTTTTATTTAGAAAACAGTATCAGGAGGCTACAAAGACTGCTCATTTATAGGAGCTACTGAACCATTAATTTTTACCTGTATTATTACACCTATAGATGGACTGCTTTATGCAGAAATCTGACTTTTTCACTGCCTTTTTACAATCCTAAAGATATTTTGTCCTACTTTATAAGACAAATGCAGTTTGTAGTGCAGTAAAGTAAGTAAACAAGCGGCCATTACTTCTAAACAGCTTTTAAGAAACTAAACTCACCAACTGATGCCGTTAATCAACAACAATAGACTTCAGCTATGAAAAAAGGTAAAATTGACAAGGACATGGAATTATTTGATTTAAAATAAATACATAATAATGTTTGAAATCTGATCAGTACAAGAAATCATGGCGGATTGGAAGTTTGTTGATTTATAACCTTGAGCTTGCAGGTTATGCTGGCGAGTTCCACAGCAGTTTTCCATCCGCACCGTGCATGTTGGACAAACATGTATTGTTGTTGTTTCACACTTGTGTGACTATAACTTTTACATTCACACACATCACCTACCTTTAGGGCTGTGTATAAGTGTTCAACCGAAACAACTCAGCAACAGCCGGTATTGTCTGCAGATAGCTTCGAACACGGTGACGTCTGAGTAGGCGGCTAGCAGCTAACAGCGCTAACAGCTTGAACAATGGCAAAGTGCTGAAAAAGCTGACTCTGAAACCATGGGGGGTGGGGCAGTGCAGACAGACAGCTTCCATTCACATGAAAGAAAAGGTATCTAAAGAAGTACTCCATAGGTATCGGTATCACTTCAAGGCTACTGGTATAAGTATACCTCCCTCTCGTAGAGGGATATATCTGACGGTGATTATCCCAAGTATCCGTACTTTCACTATCAGTGAAAATCCGTTCAGTTCAACACAAATCAACTGGCATATTGGTCGATACAAACAGCTTCTTATTTACCCATACAATATTAAATGCACTCGCCTTTTAGCTCTGTTTTGGTCTGTAACCTTTACTCAAGAGGTTCTAAATAAAAAGTACCATTGCTGAATTTGGCTCTTGAAACCATGGCAATAACATACAGAAAAATTGGTTGTACGGTCAGAGCGAGAAGCAAATAAAAAAAAGGCAGCAATAGTCTTTTTTTAAGTGTGTGTATATATAAGGAGAGGAGATAGGGAAAGCCGAGGAAAATGTATGGAACATGAAAGGTGGCCGAGGTGGAGGAGGCGGCCAGATAGATGGAAAGTGAGCGCCTCTCTTCCTCTGTCATGTCATTCTGTTAACTTCACTCTAGCAGGAACTCAAGGCTGCGCAGTTATGAGACTTGCCTTTGTAATTTACCACCGCCGGTGTCGGCTTCTTTATTGAGCCTGGCCTTCACTGACAGACACAGACACAGAGGAGGTTTTGATTTAGCCTGGGAATGTTCTGGCGTGTGTGGACCCTGTGAATCATCCTCTCTCTCTATCTCCTTTTGTTTGTCTGTCATATCTCCTTCTCTCTCGTCTCTCTGTCTCCCTTTCTTCCATACCTCTCTCTTATCATTTCTCTCCGCGGCTGCTTCCTCTCATTCCTATACCTCCATCCTAATTCTTTCATCCGTCTTCCCCTCCATGCCTCCTGTCATCTCCCTTCTTTCTAATCACTTCTCTCTTCTCCTCCCTCCCTCCCTCTCCAGACAGATCTACTGTATAGAGAATGCCCATGGCCAGCTGGTGCGTGACCTGGACTTCAACCCCAACCGCCAGTACTACCTGGCCAGCTGCGGAGACGACTGCAAGGTCAAGTTCTGGGACGTCCGCAACGTCCAGGAGCCTGTCAAGACCCTGGAGGAGCACTCGCACTGGTGGGTGGATCGGGGGGGGGGTGTTCAGGTTCAGGGGTGCAGTGAAGTGGGTCCTGTCCTTGAACCAGAGCACCCGAGTTCAAGCTCCACTGTCAGTTCTCAAGTGTCACACTAACCTGCTCTCAACCTCCCATGTTTGGGTGGAAATGAATGGAGCATGAGATTGTTGAACTAGGGGCAGTTAGTCTTTGGACTATTAGTATTAATATAAGGCCAATATTTAGTTTGAAATTGATTAATGATAATTAATGCAGGCAGAGTCTATTGAAAATATTAAGTCCCACAAAATGGTATCTTTTAATCATCACTTTTTAATGTGATGTATATATGCGGCCTAAATAATGCACATATGTTCTGATGCACTTACTTATGTCTTGTGATCTCGTGCTCGACGGGTAACTTTAGGTTTAGTTCTGTAGGTTTTGTCCATTTCTGCAATGAACCTAATTTGTGGAAATGGAATTTAGTCCTTTAAACTTGACTTTATTCCACAATGACCCTTCAAGGAGACAATGACACATGTTTAAAGAGAAGTAAAGTAAGTGGGCTTAGTTTAAATCAAACTCAAATATAATGCAATACACTATTGATACTCATTAACTTGATCTTTTAATCATACCTCTTCTTTGACACTGGCAGATTCTGTACTTTTACATTTAGACTGATTAGTTCTGTACACAGTGTTAGAGCCAGGGTTGGTAGTCTTGCGAAACCAACAAGAGTAGACTAGATGTAAAAGAATATATATATATATATATATATATATACACACATTCAATTGGGAAATCCAGCTGTCCACTGTTGCCCACTCTTTTCCAATGAAAGCAGCTAGAAGCGCTGGGAAGCAGCAGAGCAGAGTGTGATCAGGTAGACAGGCAGGTAGAACCCGTCCAATCATTTTGCTTAGGCCGAATGAAACGAATAGACGGCCTCATTACAGACCTTCGACAGCCACAGATGCCGGATTATTTTCTTATTTTTTGTCACAGTATTTGATTTATTGATTGCTGTTGGGATGTAAAGAGAATTTCAACTATTAGAACAAAACATGTTTTTGAAGAACATTACCATCCCTCGCTTTAAGCAAAACAAATCATGATATTCAAAATGAAATCAACCATGACCAACCTGTAGTAACTACACTGAGGGTTATTAATGAGCTCATCGTACCATTGCTGAACATGCACGTACGAACGTTATATAGAAATGTAATTCCTCAGGAAACTGTAGAAATGTAATATTTACTATTATCAGAAGCGTTCAGCAGCAAATGGAGCATCTCTTTGGAGCACTGCTCCTTAAATGCAGCCAGGAATGTCCGCTCTATCTGACTTGTATCGCTCCAGCTCGCCACACACAGTGCCGCTCGCTCCATTTGCTGTGCAGCAAACCTTTCAACAGTTTTCAATGACACTTGTCAATATGGTGAATATTATGGGAAGCCCATGCAGGAGAATTACTGGGGAAATAATTCAGCCCGGATGGCCATTATAATGACATTTTATGCTGATGTACCTCATAGTCCGAGGCGACTGCCAGACTTAAAAAAAAATCCAAAATCCATTCACCTCAATTGTATTGGGGGAGACAGACATTTTAGATTTGGATCTCAAAATCTGTGCAAATGAAACTTAAACTCTGTGCCTGGCTAGATACCCCTAGGGTAACAGATGAAAATGTAATTTGGCGGTACCAAGTTGGCCATGAGTTAGTAAAAGTCTAATTTGATGATGGAAGTGAAGGTGACGGATTTTAGGGATAAAAAAAAAGAGGTGAATCACCATTTTTCTAAAAGTTGTTTCTTTAAAGAGACACTCTCCCTTTTTATGTCCTGCATCACATTCCAACGTTTCCCCACAGCTCAATGAACTTGTGTTGGGACATAACATTTTATCTTCGATTTGTTTATCACATGATCAGGTTTCATAAGAAATAGGTGGAAAAAAGCATTTATCATGACATAACTGACTTGAATGCGTCTAGTATAATTGTACTGTATCTGTGTAATGGGTTAAAACGAGCCTTTTACACACCATGGAGTGTAATTCAGGCACATTCAGTAAAACCCCGTAACAATAATGATAAACATGGTGATAACTGCTTTGCTTCACTGTTGATTGGTTTCTGGTTTTATTAATGGCTTTATCTCCTAACTAATGAAATGCCCTAACTACTGCTGGTGCAATAAAACGTAGTAATACACTAATTACTAATTAAATAGGCCGCTACTCATTTTGTCAGTGAGGGTTGAGTCAGTGTGGGTCGAAGGGAGCTCCTGCACGAGTTTGTCCTGCTAAGAACGTAGTGTCCTGCAGAAGTGTCTCTCTCTCTCTCTCTCTCTCTCTCTCTCTCTCTCTCTCTCTCTCTCTCTCTCTCTCTCTCTCTCTCTTGTGTGTGTGTGTGTGAGCTGAATAGATGATCAGTTTGTCTGCGAGCCAAACTGGGCTACTGCTGCAGCACACCAATAAATAAAGATAAAGGCGTGCACACACACACACACACACACACACACACACACAAGCTTATGCACACGCGTATGCCTTTGTGTACGAGCACACACAGACACACACAACACACACACACACACACACGAGTGCGGGCGTTATCTCCAAAAGAAAGATAGACTTGGCGAACATATCCATAACTGTAGATAGCTGCAGATGGGATCTCTTCAGATAGGAGGTGTGTGTGTGTGTGTGTGTGTGTGTGTGTGTGTGTGTGTGTGTGTGTGTGTGTGTGTGTGTGTGTGCGCGCACCATTTAATCTGCTATTTGCAAGGGCTTTTTTTAATCTCTATGTGTGGCTACATGCATTTGAGTGTGTTCAAGCTTTTCTATAATGCATATGTCTGAGTGGATTCGTCCTGTGTGTACACTTCTCTTTTGTGTGTGTGTGTGTGTGTGTGTGTGTGTGTGTGTGTGTGTGTGTGTTGCAGGCGCTCGTTCTTTTTTGGAGCGCAGCCAGGATATGGCCTCAGGGCTGCTGGGGGTATTAGGGACTATTTTTTAGCAGGGAAGCGGATTATGGGAGCGCGGGGAACGGCGTGGCCGAGGCTGATTTCCTGTCAACAGCCTCCGTTATCCCTCAATCCCTCCCTGTGAGGGAACTGGTACCGCACTCTGAGCTGTGCCCCGGGCTCACAGAGACAGACAGACAGAGAGACAGACAGACAGAGAGAGAGAGAGAGAGAGAGAGAGAGGGAGAGGGGGAGGGAGGGAGAGACTGTTGACAATCAGAGATATAGAAAGAGGGGGACACAAATGGGGAGAGGAAGGTTGCGGAGGACTGAAAAAGTGGATCAGAGCAACAAATAAAACCAGGATGAGGGAGTTTATGATGAAGCTCATCAGCTCGTGAACTGAGCCCAAATATAGACTGAAAGGCACCAAATCCTAATTTTGTTGGCATCTGAGTCTACACCCAGAGGCATAATTTGCTGTGAATCCCACTGTGAGAACGCTGCATTTTCTGCTTGATTTGCGTGGGCGTGTGTGTGTGTGTGTGAGAGAGAGAGAGAGAGAGAGAGAGAGAGAGACTCTGCAAGACTGTGTGTGTGTGTTTCAGCGCATGTGTGGTCTTCCAATACGTGTGGTTTTACTCACTATATAGTGATATCAGTTTCCACGTGGATCTTTTGTTTCCGAACAAAAAATACACACACAGCTCTTAATAAATGCACTGAATGTACTGCACACGCACACGCACGCACGCACACACATACACACACGCACACACATACACACACGCACACACACCCACAGCTGCACTGTTTAAATGCCGACTGTCTCCGTCCCAGGGTGTGGAGCGTCCGCTACAACCACAGCCATGACCAGCTGGTGTTGACGGCCAGCAGTGACAGCCGCCTCATCCTCTCCAATATGGTGTCCATCTCCTCGGAGCCATTTGGGCACTTGGTGGATGACGAAGAGCTCAGCGAGGGGGAGGACAACCACCAGGAGGACAAGTAAGAGAGAAGGGCTGGTTAGAGAAGGAAATGCTTCCAACAATCTGAAAGTCGACTTTAACTGCTCTCTTTTTAGTTTTTTTTCAAGGATAGCAACGGTTTATTACAGCTCCGATTTAATTTTTTTCCAGGCTGCCAAACCTGAGTAATAATTATTGTTTCAAGGTTTTAACTGTCCTCCGTATCTCGTTTGCCTGTTATGAGAGTGACCCTTGAGGAGGTCACAGGTAAGTGTCTCATTTGTTTTTGCCGCTGTGCTTCAGGAGAGTTCATAATCACCAATACTGAACACACAAGAGGGAAATTAATTGAAATTGAGCGGTACAATATCAGCCCCTCTGCCAATTATTGATGTTTATAACCATGTATAAACCATCCTTCATGGCCCCACGTCCTAAACATTAACATGGTTGTGATTTCATTCTTTTCAGACTCTAATCCTTTGACAAAAACAGGAACTTTACAACTAAGTCACACAAGAACACAAAAGAACTAACGGATCTAGACCAGTTCTGCGAGTTAAAATTACTTTTTTGTCAATGGAGTCTAGTGGCTATGAATTATAGATAACGGCTTGAGTTTACCACCAGAAAGGGCTATAGCGGACACTTCTACTGATATGGCTTTTTTTTTTACATGTCTTTGCCTGCAAATTGGGGAGTGCAGACCGCCATCGCCACGCGTACTTGTGGAAACAAGCTAAACAGGAAGTGGCTGACTGAGGGTCCAGTCTGAGTTCACTATATCAGATTACGCTGTGGAATTGCCACGCCACATTTGAAGTTAATCTTAATTTCATATTTTAACTGTTTTATATCACCAGAAAGCAACTTCAGCACTACTTATGCCGAGATGCCTTCAGTTTATTAGGTACACTAAAGTACGCTAAAGCTGATGCAGTCGAATGCAACAGTCCTCTCTTACATCCTACCTTGATTACGTTTTAAAGAGGCGTTAACAGACCGCTGTGTGAGATTTAGGGGGCAAAAAAATGAAAATAATATTCATGACTTTGTTTTCATTAGTGTGTAATCACCTGAAAATAAGAACTGCTGTGTTTTCATTAGCTCAGAATGAGCCCTTCATATCTACATAGGGAGCAGGTCCTCTTCATGGAGTCCACCATGTTGCACTGCCGTGTTTCTACAGGAGCCCAGAAAGGACAAACCAAACACTGACAGAGAGACTTTCATGCTTTTACGTTGAATAGTCAGCTTTAATTTGATGGCAGGAATGCACCTGAATAAAGCTTGTGTTATCAGAATATACATCTTGACTGATTGTAAATGGGCGGAACCAAATATGAATAACACGTCTCAGTGTAATTCAACACCTCTCTGTAGTATCCAGCCACATGCTCCTTACAAATCAGCATTTCATCTCTAAGGCTGGGGTCTAGACTAACTCAATTTGCAGCCACTGGATATAAAATAAATAAACAAAAACAAGGAACAGCAGGGCAAGAATACACAACGTTCCACTAAACTGCTGTAACTCTTAGAGCCGGTCAAACAAAACAATACTATTTTATACTCTTCATTTGTGCACGCTTCGATATTTGATTAAATCTCAAGTGGCAGAAACAAGAACACTATTCATATTTATGTTTTTCGTCCTCCCTGCCACCAGGAGACTACTTTTCAGCTTCGGTAGACAAACTTTGAGTTAGCGGAACCGTAGTGGCACAAATTCCACCGGTGCAAAGCCCAGGGGGAACCGGCTCGACTCCACCGACCGCCACCATTTCACTGGATTAGAGGATTCAGCACATCTTACACGTTTGCACCAAAAAAACAGAGATAATTATCGCCTTCATGAAGGTAGGATTTATCGCAGGACAGTTGTATTAGACTGATTTCATTGAAGCTCGATGTACCTATTAAACAACCGTCACTATTTATCACTGGAGGCCGGCTACAAATGTCACCATATTTGTAGCGCACAATATTTCCCATTAGCAGGTGAACTGTCCAATGACATAATCCTTAAAAAGTCACCCCAGCATTACAGCATCAGTCAAGTGCTCTCACACATACTCTCTTGTTCCTGTTCTTCCCCAATGAATCTATACGAGCGGAGCACTTAGGACTGTTTTTATTTCAGGCTGCAGCCCGGGGGGAGCAGCTACTGTCTGCGAGGAACAGTTAATGTGTAAAATAAATCCAAATATGTATGTCACCGCCTTCCCTCGAGACTACTTACAGCAGTGGGGTTTGGGAGAAATTTGGGATGGCAATAATGCTAGATGATAATTCTAAAGATCTTATTTATTGTCACATTGTCGGAGCCGTGGGAGAAGTGTCTCAGCACTGGGGAGGTTGTTTGTGGGCTGAAGACGGGGAGAGATGAAAACAAAGTAAATGCTCTCCAGTCCTCAGCAGGTACCTGTGTGTGTGTGTGTGTGTGTGTGTGTGTGTGTGTGTGTGTGTGTGTGTGTGTGTGTGTGTGTGTGTGTGTGTGTGTGTGTGTGTGTGTGTGTGTGTGTGTGTCTGTGTGACAGCATACATGTGACCACCAGTAGTGCTATTGAGCCATGTGTTTTTACAGGAGGGCTGTATTATTTCACTCAGACATGTGTGCACAAGCGTGTAAGCGTGCAGGTGACAAAATACACATCTTCAACCCCGGTATGTGCTCCTCTGCTGAGTGACAGCTGACAGCAGTAATGCACTGAGGAATGCAGCAGTGAGCAGGAAGGAAAGAGAAACGGCGAGCTAGTAAACACAAATGGAAACAATGATGTCTTCAAGTCATTTTTAAGAACGGGTTTCTGCAAATGTGTTAAATTAAATAAATGGCCTGTTTGTCGGACCTCGATGAAGTCACTTTGTTTACCGTTTTTTAAAATGTGTATATATATACACAAAATATCAAACATCATTAAATAAAAAAAAATATTCTCCCGGTTTAAATTTGCTCAAAGAATATTCCACACATGTTTACTTGCGGTGTCATGATTTTCCAAATCCACAATTTAATTTAACTTTATTTTAAATTCACAGTCCGATTCAATTTCCAATTTTAAACATTAGGGCTGTACGGTCAAATTGAAATAATGTATTTTAAATGTAATAACAATAACGTATTCCACCAATCAATGGGGATCAAACGGTTAAAGAAGATTCTACAACAGTGATCTGTCTGTGTGTGTGTGTGTGTGTGTGTGTGTGTGTGTGTGACTCAGGGGTAAGGAGCCCCTGCAGGACAGCGTGGTGTCGACCTACGAGGAGCACGAGGACAGCGTGTACGCGGCGGAGTGGTCGTCGGCCGACCCCTGGCTCTTCGCCTCGCTCAGCTACGATGGACGCCTCGTCATCAACAGGGTACCCCGGGCCCTCAAGTACAGCATCCTGCTCTGAGAGTCTGGGGAGGGACAGGTGATGTGTGCTTGTGTGCGTGTGTGTGTGTGTGTGTGAGTGCGTGCGTGCATGTGTGCGTGTGTGTGTGTGCGTGGGAGAAGCTGAAGTAACCCATCTGTAAGCATCCTTTGCAACAAAAAGAGAGACATTCCATGATACCTGTGCCGTGCTGCAGTGTGTGATGTAAATATACTTGTAGCTCATATGTTGGAAACAATAAAAGTGTTTTACCGCTTAAATGACTCCTGGAATAAACATTTGTCATGGTGTGCTGTCGTGGAACACACATACACGAAAAAAAGTCATCTTATGCATAAATATATTGTTCTGATATTTTGTCTGAATCCTGTTACCTGGGTGAAAATACTGGTGTCATCTGGTGCTCAACTGCCATCACCAGCGGCAAATGAATACACAATATTTGAGAAAATAAAGATTGTTATAATTTAAAGATTATTTTAAATCTGCTGCAAGTGTTGAATCTGACGATTCTTTTTTCCCTTTCTTTTCTTTCACACATCATGAAACCCGGGCCACCTGGTGGCAGCAGAACAAGCTGAGAAAACAATACTGACCTATTATGACCTTGGTTTCTTGTCACCTGAGTCCAGCATTCGCTCTCCTTTCTGATCCGTTGTTGGTCTCCACCAACTCCTGAGAGATTATTTGAGCTGCTGCTGTTTATCAGCTGGTTGTTCGCTCTGTCTGCGCATGAGACCCAATCGCAGCAGTCGCTGCAAAAGACCTTTTATTTGTTGACCGGACGCAATACCAAATGAACTTTCTCTACCTCCACCATCTCATGCTCTTCTTCCTTGTCCTCCTCTTTGTGTCCCTTGCTCTCCCCTGTTCCCTCTCCCCTCTACAGTGTGTGCTCAGGCTGGTCGATAGTGACAGCCCAAGCCTCTGTTATGGCAGACACCATTGACAGGCCTTTTAATTGCAGCTTGACTCTATGCATCTCTCACACACACACACACACACACACACACTAGTGCCAAGGGAGGGGCACAGTCTCTTCATTAGCTATGCCAGTTGGAGCAGGCGGCGCCGGGGCTGAATACAGAGTATATTCGGCTGTCTAATCAAAGAAGCTGCACACACACACACACACACACACACACACACAGCCCTCGCTACCCTGCAGTCCATTATTGAGAGGAGGGATCAGGGTGTAGATACAGAGGGCTGGTGAGCCCTGAAAAGGTAATCGCTCAATATCGGCCATCTGGAATCTCGCGTCTTACACAGACGAGACGAGACGCCCGCGCAGCACTGGGCGTCTTCTGGGCGTCAAAGTGTATGAAGAGGTGTGAGGGTGACGGTACGTGTGTTTCTGAATAGAAAGACGATATTAAAAGACAAACAGTCGGTGAGAAAAAGCAGACGGATATTTTGACCATTCTATGCAGAATATCCAGCAGCTGATTTGACTGACTGGGACTAATCAGTCCATCCATCTGCTAATGCCAGCTGAGTATTTGCATGTGAATCGATGAAGGCACCTCTTTAGTATTGCTGAAAAGGCTCGCCAGGGACAAATTACACTCAGTATGATGCATTGATTGTCGATGTGGACATTTTGAGGTGTGTTATTGCTGACAGGGTAAATATCCAGCGTTGTACCTGGCCAACAGCAACGCATGATGGGGGCTGGTGGGTTATTAAAAAAAGCTAAATCTAGTCGTCCGCAAATATGGAATGAATGAGTCGTTTTGTTTCTGTCATTTGCAAATAATACTTGTGTTTTCTAGCTTAGAATGAGACATTTATATCCACAAAGAGTCTTGGAAGGGTGAGTGGAGCGGTATTTAGTTGGATCTGCAGACTAACCACTAGATGCCACTTAATCCTTCACAGTAGACCTTTACGTGTAAACCAATGTAGTAATAATAAGTTCTCAATTTTAGTTTTTGACAAATGTTGGCCCATTTGTAGCTGCATTTACCCTCGACATTTTTTTTAATACCTCTACTTTTTTTCCCTGGGAAAATGCTATAATCAATGCTCCTGTAATAATCAAAAATATTTCCGATGCTCATTTCAGATTCAGATTCAACTTTATTGTCATTGCACATAGTACAAGTACTGTGACAACGAAATGGAGTTTGCATCTGTCCAGAGTGCAAAAGAGAAGCAGTTAAGGTGCAGTGCAATGTGGTGGATAATGTAATGACGACAGTATAAACATATATATACATTCTCTCTCTCTCTCTCTCTATATTGTGTGTATATATATATATATATATATATATATATATATATATATATATATATATATATATATATATATATATATATATACATACATACATACATATGAGAAGGTTTGCCTCCAGCAGAAGAAATAATGCTGGCCTTCCATTGTATCTCAACAGACAAAGTTGGGGTTGGTCACTTCTTCAAAACGTCTTTTGTTCAATTTGTTTGAAATTATCTTTACATACAGCAATCAATAAATCAAATGGTGCACGTCAGCATAATATTTCAAACAGCTGTGAGTACTAGCAATAACCATGTTTGTTGTTTACGTTCATAATGGTACTTTTGGGGGCGTGGCTTTGGAGGGAGGCCTGAAGGGATGGGCTGACACTGTTTCCTACTTGGTGACTTTCTCACTGGATTTTTCACTGGAGACTTTTAGAGCTACTGCTGCTATCTGCTTTCATTGTAAAATAGTTGGCAACACTGGAACATTTTGCTAGTTTCGCAAGATTACCAACCATACCTTCAATACCATTTAGAAAATGAAGAACAAACTATTCATCCTGGCACTTTGGTTTCTCTATAATTCCTCCTAAGGCCCAACTGGCGAGGTCTGCTCCAACTGAAGCGCCATATTAAGAAATGACTTCTAAAAGAAGCCACGGCGATTCTGTAAATGTCGTCACGGGTTAGTAGTTGCAAGCGTGACGTCCCCTCTCCCTCTCGAGCCGGCCACAGCCTCCGCTTACAGACCTATAGCAGCAGAGCGCTGCTGCGTCATTACAAGATCCAGCAGCGTGTTGTCACCTTGCAGGTCACGTGACCCGGGCGCTTTACGTGCCAGCCGCCCGGGCCTCCTCGGGTCATAAACCCTTTGACCTGGAACAAGAGGTGACAGCGGTGTTGTGGCTGCCGGCCGCCTCATGTGACTCGCTGCACTCGCCCGGTGAAGGCACTCGCTTGAAACGGAGGAAACTGACTGCAATATTTATGTGGCTGGGAAATAAGAGGATTTATTATGCAGAGAAGAGGGACACATTACTGGAATATGTGTTTTATTATGTGGATACATTAAGGAGGCATTTGCCTCTCAGTTCTGGCTAAAATAAAATGTATGAGGAAAAGGCAATGTCGATATTTATTTGTTCTCTCCGTTGTGTGATGCTGACGTTATTTTTACTCCATCCCCGACACAGGAAGTACGGCACACTTCTAAAACACAGAAGTGTTTGCGTAACTACGTCTTGAATGGCGGTAATTGTACCCGAGGGTCATCCTGGGTGTCGTCCTCAAAGGGTGGAGGCGGAATTAGATTCAGCTGCTGAGAAAATGAAATAAAAAAAATGAAATAAAAAAAATTAGATTTCATTTAATTATTTATTCATGTTGCCGATGCAATATGGAGCCTCCTGGGGTGTTTGTGTGTGAGTGTGAGTGTGAGCGGGTTTCAGGTGATTATTACCTTGGAGACTTTGACTCATTTGTATGGAGGGGAATTTATGTGACCCCTTGAAATGGAAATTATGCACAAACACGCTGCTCTCCACAGGAAGAGAGAGAGAAAGACAAAGAAAGGAAAGAGTGGCTGATAGCAGACGAAGAGGGACGCCAGAGGTCGCCGTGGTAGGTAAGAGAACGGCACGACCACGACGCTATGGTGAGGAGTGTGTGTGTCTACTTTATAGCTTTCTTTGTGAGGACTAATTTGAGTTTTAGACCTTCAGAGTGAGGACATTTCTTGACAGACCTTCAAAACGTCCTTTGAGAGTTAAGACTTGCTTCAATCTTCAGGTTAGAATTAGGTTTAGGGTAAAGGCCTTTTTATTTGGCAATTTTTTTTATCACACATTTGCATCGCTGCCGGTATGAATAGTTTTTAATGCGAAATATTAAAACAATTTTGCATCAAGCCATTTGTTTAACATCACGCCCCCATCGGGTAAAGGCCTTATGAGTTGGGCTCAGGCATTTAGTTGTGATAGTTAAAGTTAGGGTAAGGGGCTGGAGTATGCCAATGAGTGTCATCACAAAGATAGAAGTTCAAGATCTTGTGTGTGTTTGGAAGAAGCCTGACCAAGTGTGTGCAGTCGTCAAATGGGTTGACGGCAAGCGTGACTAACGCAGATCTGTTTTACTACAAACTACAAACTGAACTACATGACCCCTGAGCTGGAAGGGATTCAGGATCTGCTCAAGAACACTGGTCAGGAGACCAGTAGGTATTCGACCCGCAGGTAGAGAGCGATGAGCTCTACTGTGCAGCCTGTGGTGGACGGAGAATAAACGAACCATTTGAAATGTGCAGGGATTTACTGCACGAGGCCCAAAAAAACCAACAAATCTGTTAAACGTTAACCTCCTTGCAGCCGCAGCGCTCTCTCTCTCAGGCGTTGAGCTCCGTGGCGGTGGAAGCCCCAATGAAACACGGCCCCATCACTTTTGATGTTCTCGGAGAGCGCAAGGAGGATAGCTACTTAACACTGACAACCACCCTGTAGTCGGGGAAAAGCTCTTGTGTGTCGTAAGCTACTTATTTGGTGTCCTATCGCTAGTGCAGAAGATAAACTGCTTTGGGAAGGGGGCGAGCAGAGACTATGAAGCCATCGGGGGAATTACAGGAGGGTCTTTATTTAGGGTGTGCTTTTCAGGGAACCCTGTTATTACGATATGTTTGTTTTTTTTCTTTAAAAAAGAAGAAAAAAGAATCAAACCTCTTTATTGATTTGCATATGTTATCTCGGTGTAGCCCAACCCTTTAAATCTTTAGTAGTAGTAGTATATGAATTAGCGCTTACAGATTCCGACACCTTATCTATTGTCCTTAAAAAAAGCGAAACCCCCCCCCGCACCCAGCTTCTCCTTCTTTTTACTCTCCACCAAGCCATTAAAGACACTCAGGCCGACCGGCGCTCCTTTCTTCCGCGGTGAAAAGAGCCACAATGGACTTGGTGCTGTCGCGACGCGGCGAGCGCCCGCTTCCCTTCTCCCACTTCATTGTTCTCCAATTACCAAACAAGCACACAAGGTGGATCCAGCGGTTATTTATGGTCCCCCGCCACCACAACGCACATATAATTACCTCTCAAAAGTTGTAATTGTGCTCATTTCTCATGTCCGGTGCGGACGTCCACTCCCGTGACCTCGCCGCGTCGCCATGGAGATTGAGAGCCAATTGCCGTTGAAGGACATCGCAGGTCATATAGATCGCATTTTGGATTGAGGTAAGTGTTTGACTATGTACATTGGACGGTAGAATTCAGATGGAGCAGCTTGTGCGTGCCATTTAACAAAGTAGTTGTATGTAGTAGTATGCTCTTTTTTTATATTCTGTAAAATTGGGGGGAAAGTAATTAAAGACTAATATTCATTATATTCGTCTTGCTATGAAAAAGTAATTAAGGTACTGTCTTTTGGTAAGGTACGGTATTTTCTTTTACCTTAAACCAAATGAAGATGCATCCAAACGTCATCCCCCTGCTCCGGTGTGTGAGTCCAGGATGTGAGGTCCAGGATGTGAGGTTGATTGACTAGTGATTGAAGTGACTGGTGAGTTCGTCACCAGCGTCCTGGCAATACAGAGTGACAGTTTGTATGTGTTTGATCAATGGTGCATAGCTCGGGGGACAGAGCGGAGCAGGGGGTTTGTGGCGACTCTCAGACCTCTTTGTCAATCAAAAGGCCCACGAACTGCACCCCATGAAATCCATTAAAACCAATTTAGCCACAGCCGTTCAGCTCGGAGCTCCGTGAACGCTCCACCCATGGTGAATTAATGACGGATTTTCAAAACTTTGGTGGTTTGAGTTGATTGCTGGGTATTATTTCTCTGACCTGGTGTGTCATTCATTATTATGTGGTGAAAAGCTCTCAGCGAGGGACTATTCAGCATACTTGGCTGATCTGATGGTATAAAAGACTGTTTTTTTAAATGTCTTTTATTTTTGTTTTGCTAATTCCGACTAAATTATCCTGTTTTTTTTGCTGCAGGTTGATGAGGGGCCTGACAGAATTCCCTCCTGCTTCATAAACAATCCATATATTACAACTTTAATTAATTAAGTTAATTGAATCAGTTAAAACAGCGGTCCCCAACCACCGGGCCGCGGGTACCGGGTCGCACAGAAAGAAAGAATGAAAATATTTTTTATTGATTATCAAGGTCGGAAAGAAGTTTTATTTTACATCTGTCCGTGCATCTGAGCCTCTTGAACCATGTCACGATTTAGTGACTGATGGTGTCCTTAAAAGTATGTTTCTGACAACAACTCTGCCGATGTTCTGGATTAAAATCGAGTCCAAATATCCTGAGATTGCCATAACAGATCTGAAAACCCTGTTTCCATTGCCAACATATGAAGAACATGTGAAGCAGGTTTTAAGTTACGACAAAGACTGGACTAAAGGTTTAGGTTACGGAGTAGACTGGACATAGAGAACACACATCGGGTGTCATTGTCTCCCGTCACCCTGAGATGGTACTGGCTCGTTGCACAGAAACAAGCTCAGGACTCCCACTAACTCGGCGTAATGGTGAGTTGTATTTTAATGCACTTTATATTTGTTTTTATGCCGTCCGTATCACTTTATTAAGTCATATTTATCACCTATTGTTACGCCCAGACCTTCTGGGTAGTTCTGTGTTCACTGTCTGTTTCTGCCGCGTTGTCGGTCTCCTTGTCTCTCGTTCCAGACTCCTCCCTCCTCGTGTGATTGCAAGCCTCGCCCTCATTGTTTCCACCTGTGGCTCCTTCCCATGTGTATTTAGTCTGTGTCAACTCCCCGTCCTGTGCCAGTTTGTCGCTTGATGTCCGTGAGTGTTTGCCCGTAGCAAACTTTGTCTTTGAAACAAACTACCTGGCCTTGTGTCTGCTTGTGGGTCCTGCTCACCGTGGTCCTGTTCCATAACACCCATACCGCGAAGGCCGGTCCGTGGAGCAAAAAAGGTTGGGGACCGCTGAGTTAAAACACTTACTATCCAACAACAATCATAATTTTTCATAGGTTACAAAATAGAAATGCTACATATGTCCTTCGTTACTTTCACTGTTTGACTGAGGTGAGCAACACCGTGACACCGTTGGTCTGCTCGGTAGCGTCAGGTTATTGGACAAATGGACAATCATTCTCATGTAATTCTCTTCTTCCTGTGGAAATACAGAAGCTGGAGCCTCCAAACATGACGAAGCCTTGAGTTTGTTATTTGGGCCATGGCTATCTTGGTTTTTGGTCTGGGTTTTTCTAACAACTAGTGCTAATGCAAGTGACCATTTTTGGAATGCGGGGGAATGACGTAGAGACGGTGTTTGTCATACAGCATTGGATGTTGGGAAGATGAGACGTTCCCCAATGTTGACAGCAAGAGTATGACATCACTTAGAACGGATTTCATCGGTCAAATGCAAATCCCTTCCAGGTTTTTATTTCCTTTTTTAATTTGGTATACTCACCTTTGTCTCTCGTTTCAGATTCTTCACTTCCTGCTCCTGTGTTTCCCCCGCAGGTGTGACGGTCTGGGCCCGCTCTGATTGTTTTCATCTGTCCCTCGTTATCTCCCTCCTTTATATTGTGTATTGAGTCTGTGTGCTCCCCTTCACCCCAGCTCTCTCCGTTAGTGGTCCGCCCTGGCTTCTTTATTGTATTTAGACTCCATGCTCTGGCTGACGAGAAGAAATGCTAACCACGCTCACCTCCCTGGATCCACTTTGCCACAAAGAAAAGTAGTCTCAAGCAGCAAAGGAGGATTCACCAGCGTACCACAGCACTTGACTTGCAGCGCCACCTATCTCATGAGGACGTGTGAATGAATCCCGCTGTCCCACTTCCTGGCCGAGCTCTAGTGGCTTTTACTTCAAGTCCTGGTTTAAGTACAGAAATGAATACATGTATACAAGCAGTACATTCTGTTCACCGTTTGCAAATGCACTGTGCGTTACTGTCTGCCTCTATGTCTTCACCGCACAGCCACTTGCGTGAGTGTCACAGCACTGATGCATGTGGATTAGCTGCAAGGCAACATCCAGCAGTGTGTGTGTGCTCTGTCCTCCTCTAACCCCTGGCTGTTTCAATGTCTGGCTGCACACACACTCTCTCACTCTTCCTCCCTCGCCTCCTTGCTCACTCGTTCATATCAGACATGTCATCCGCCGTAGAGCACTCGAACACCCTCGTGGGAACTGCCTGACCCAGATCTGTCTCCTCCTCTGTCCAGTTGACCACACACACACACACACACTCGGGCACAGATGCACTTGACATTTGGTCACTGACAACACATCAGGTGAGGACAGAGGAACCCAGGTGACAAGAAGAAGCAGTGAACCACTATGTGATATTGCCCCTTTGAGTCGGAGAACACACACACACACACTTGTCTCCGTGTTGTATTTGCCTGTCAAGTGAGCAGGAATAGCCAGCGAAGGCCTTGCTATTCACGACGGCGTTCCAGGGCGCTCGTCACAACGCTCGACTCAAAGGTGTGTCATTTTCCCTGCGCGGTATCTGCGGCACTTATTACACCCGCGGAGAAATCAGGAGCGCGTGATTGACAGGAAGAGTTGTCGCGCTGCTTGTGGTTGACAAGTAAACAGGGAAGGTCCTTAAAGAGCCAACAAAGTATGCCTTCCACCCTCGGCAAAGATTGATTCCATCCATCTTAAAGGACGATCCCAGTTTTTTATCACCAGGGGCTTCTTTTCATCGCTTTGGCAATACTATAAAACAGGTTGCTCAAATCTATCCAGTTGGTCAATAGCCGTGATATAATGCCCACTCCTTCGCACTTTCAGTTTCAGTCCTTGACAAAAGTAAATGTTAGACTCACGGTTGCTTAGCGATAGGGGTGTCACAGGGGGATTGCTTACACCAAAACGGAGCATGGTCCAGATACAAAGTACGAGGGAGCTGGAAAATGGGAACTTTTAAGGCTAACACGAGCGAGTGAATGGAGCAGTGAATGCGCTAAATGACGTAAATACAGCGCTGTGTAGATAGGTTGAATATGCAAGCAGGACGTGTAGCACATTCTAAAAAGTCACAAACTACTGGTATCCCCAACTACAGGGGCCGGAGAAACAGCCTCACAAATAAAGACGAGCCTGGTACAAGCAGGTATCAAAGTTGTCCTGCTGACGCCAGACAGTTTCTTTGTACAATAAATGGAAACAAACACAAATATAGTACCGTAAAAGTCGGGTTACAAGCCGCTCCTACCTGCGGTCAGTGTCCCGCTGTAGCAAGCTAGGTGCAGCGCTAGCTCCCTGCTGCTGCTGCTACTAGTGATGGCGAGATGACGCTTCCTGAAGCATTGAAGCTTTCCATCCAATTGGTTCGCTCGTGGGCCGAAGCTTCATGGAGCTTCATTTGCTCTACTGCGCCACCAAGTGGACAATAGATGTAAAACAGGCAGAGTGATCATAACGACACCATGGCTTTGGTGTGTGAAGCTTTGAATTGAATAAATTATGTTCGTGACGCCAATACATCAATTATTAACTTATTAATATTGTGTCTATCTTTATGATATAATGGCGGGGTCAAAATCGAAACAAATTGGGAGAGGGTTGTGATGTGACTGTGGGTCAGTGGTTAGAATATCCAACTTTCAGTCAGGGGATCGGTGTTTCGAGCCACAGCTCTGTTAGTCCATGTTGATGTGTCCAATTTTTTAAGTAAAAATAAGAACCTTTCCACAGTGCTGGGCTTTTTGAGACTATTTCGCCTGCTTTATAAAATACCCTTTCACAGGCACACATGAAGCTGGGTACAGAGAGGAAGGGGGGAAATCCTTTGAGTTTCGCTGCCCCTTATATTTCAAATTGCACGGCAAACCCACAAACCATTTTCTGAATCATTCACGTGGTACGGCCGGCTCGCGAGGCTTCGAACGTCACCGCATACGTCATCGACACAAGCCACCAAAATCTACCTGGATTACTCGACACGCGCATCGAAGCCTCGACACGAAAGGACACATCACTAGCTGCTACTGGCCACTCCTGCTACTGCCCGCGTCCCCTCTGCCCAAGTCAAACGGGGGCACTGACCGAAGGTAGTAGCGGCTTGTAACCCGACTTTTACGGTAGTAGCCAGAAAGCAGTGCGAACTTGTATCGAGCATGGAGCACACAGTGCTGCACGTTAGTTTGCGGTTTCCGACGCAACCTCTGAGGCTGTGCTGGCCGACCTTTGCATGCAATTGGCTGATATGGTCGTCAGCGAACACCTGGCCCTTGAGCCATGGACGCTGACTCCTTCCTGAGCCAGTTTGTGTTAAACGAGAGCTCGTCAAGGATGCAAACCCATTTGGTGATTTTTAAAGTATACCCTCAGTGGGTAAAGCCAAAGGTCCATCAGTTGGTTGGTGACCAATCAGGTTTGTGACCCTTGTTGTTTTTGACCACACACAATGTAGATAATAAAAAAAAAGGGATTTGTCCCTTTTGAGGAGCTTGTTCTTCATGAATGTTGGAAGGTAGCCTTTGTCACGTTTTTTTAATATTTATTTTTTAGAAAACCCATTTATAACAAATGTTATCATAAAACCCAATTTGTAATAAACCTCAATTAGCATAATCTAACAATTTTAGCCTCCAGTGTGCATTTACCCACAGCACTTAGCCTTCTCCTCTGTTGCAGCCACGTGATGGAGCATATTAAACCCTGATTGTATGTAATGAATATTTAATAGAATATATGATCAAACTAAATGTAAATGTGTATCCATTTCCGTGCATACTCTATGCCATATGTTCAGCACAGTGTGTGTGTGTGTGTGGGGGGGGGGGGGACATCTGATCAATTCTCTGTGATCTGTTGATAGATACTGGAAACATCATTCCCTAGCCTCTTACCCAAACTTTACCCATCACAACCCTAACCTAAACCCAATTTTAACCTGACCTTTCCAACAAAGTGAGGACTCACATTCCCGCCAAAAAAACTCCTCCCTCTGAAGGGCTAAAGCTCAAACTGGTCCTCGCAAAAACAGCTTCTCAAGCGCGTGCACACACACACACACACACACACACACACACACACACACACACACACACACACACACACACACGCACAGAGAACGATGACTTCCTCTCTGGGTCTCTCTCAACAATGAATTAGTATTACCTTCTCGCAAAGCCCATTCTGAGCTTCATTCATAGCTGTAGCAATCTACTCTCTGAGGTGTAGGCTCCTTTATCTGTCGGGACCTCTTTGTGTGTGTGTGTGTGTGTGTGTGTGTGTGCGTGTGCGTGTGTGTGCGTCTGCCTGCTATAATAAGCCCCGCTCTCCGTCTCCCTCCCTCCCGCCCTTCCAGTTCCACTTTCTGAGCGATGCGGGTGGAGGAGGAAGTGACCTATATAGGCTGCATCTCTCTCTCTTTCTCTCGTCTGCTCCAGCTTCCTGCATCTCAACGACGTACGGTATATGTGTGTGTGTGAGAGAGAGGGCGAGAGAGAGGGAGGGAGAGAGAGAGAGAGCGTATATGAATAATTCAGCGGATGCCTCAACACGACCGCCTTCAATAAAACCATCCCCCTTAATGAGTCTTAATGACAGCCACGGCGTGGAGACAATCAAAGTGTGTGTGTGTGTGCACGCAGTCAGTGCGTAGGAGGAGGGAGCATCGGCGCTGGTGGCGTGTGCTCGGTTAATGGCGTGCATGCGTCGCAGCGAGCACACCTGCCCCACGCGCTCTCCCGTGCAGACTGCAGAGCCAAGTGCTGCTGCCTTTGCCCCGGGCTCTGTCAAGGTTGCCCAGGGTAATACTACCTAAGACTTTGAAAAGAACATGAAAGCTGACTTCTCGGCAGGGGAGGTGAGAGGAGACGCTTGCTGGGGGAGGTGGGAGCAGCTGAGGAGAGGAGCAACCTCCCACCGGCCCTTCAGGCTTGTTTGTGGGGGCCTTGAACTCCATAATAAAGTGACTTTATTTTGGTTTCCCCCGCCTTGACCTCTTGCTTCAACGCGCTGACTGGAGAATCATCCTGTGTCTGTCTTGTAGTTCTTTGGAATGCACGACCGATGTCGGCCGAGGCTTCTTCAAGTAGTTTGTATGGACGGTTAAGAATAGACGCACGCTAACGGAAGATTTCTGTGAGATGACAAAAACAGACTGATAATGTGTCTCTTTTATTACCAATTTGGTTTGTCGTTCAGGTCAAGTCTCTGCAATTCAATCAGAGTCACAGAAAGAGTAAAAAAAAAAAAAAACAGCTCTATCACTGCGCGCTCTTTCAAGAGATCACCGTAATTTAACTTGACAGTAGGATGAAAACACACCGGTTGTCTACTTTATGGTGCAGCACAAGGCCTTTCCATTTACGACTCATGTGCAAAGCCTAGTAAGTGTTGTCATTAACCCTTTGCTCCCATTAGGTCTAATGTTTAGTGGCTTCAAAGTCAAACGTTTCTTTCCTAACCAACAGGTAAAGTGAAATCCTACCCCTACCCGTTACATGTTCAATGAGTTCTACACTTACATCACTGACAACGGAACAAACTCTCTCTGCTCCTGAAGACTGTGAGACGTGGTTGAAAGCCCAGGGGAAAATAAGCTATTGAGTAGTTCTGAGTGATCCGAGTTTGGATTCGCCAAACCCTGTTAATTGTACAAACTTGTCGTAAATTGCTTGTTTCCACTCCGTGAATGCCACCTGATCATTAGCATAACTGACGGTCCCAAATTGCTACAGAAGACCACCTACTGTGCTGCTTTCGTGGGTAGGTTCCATTCACAAATGGCCCCCAAGAGTCAGAAAAGGCCTGACGCCCTGCTGTCGCATTCACGGGATTAAGTAAGAAACGTATTCTTAAAGCAAAGCGGCCCACGGTGGGCATGGGGTCTGAAATGGAGCGAAAATGGAAATAAAACTGAAGTGATTCAATAGGCGCTGGATTATTCACATGATATTATCATATGTGTATTATTAACGTAACATCAATATTTCTTTTTTTAAATATTATTAATCAATATCTATATATGGCTACCCCGCTACTTCATTTCATCCCCTCTTGCTTTGCGTTTTGGACGTGTCAGGGTTGGCTTTTCCTCAGTTTACACTTCTTACATGCATACCTTTTCAAAATAAACGTAGTTTTTAGGTTTACTTGATTGTGTGGATTGCTCCCGCCAGGTGGGGACAAACTGCCTACCCCAAGCGAAGGAGTTCAAGTATCTCGGGGTCTTGTTCACGAGTGAGGGTAAGATGGAGCGGGAGATGGACAGGGGTTTGCCTTGGCGTTAGTTGAAGGCCCGGTGCTTCTCGTGCGATGCTAAAAGGTGCGATGCTAAAGGGTGCCTTAGTGTATCGCTATCAGACGTCGTGGGGCTCTGACCAAACATCGAGTTGGTGGTGAGAACAAGCTGTACAGTAGTCTCCTGAACAGAGACCTATAAAGACCTTGAGGCAGCTGTTGGAGTGTGCGAATTTGAGTTACACTGTAATTGAAGTACTTGGACGGTCTGCTTATGGCAACAGGCAGTCAGTCTGTACAGGCTATACATGACTCACACCCACCACAAGCCTGAACCACTTGTGAATCACCTCAGGACTTTAAAATTAGAGAGAAAGTCAGTTGAACTCGCCACTTAAGAACAAATATAACAGAGCTGCCAACTTTTCAAAAAACCTTGGGAGTGAGATTTTGTCAGGGGTGACCAAAATGTTGCCGCGCACGCAGCCACACACGTTGGTGGGTCAAATATCAGGAAATTTTAATTAGTTTGGTGTTGTACCCATGTTGTACCCTGCATTCTGGTGGTTTGTGGGGCCTAAAGTCGTTGATCGGGGCGGCCTACTGGAGATGGACAACATTGGTTACATTCTGTGAAGCAAAGACATAGCTGATGGTCCACCCCCAGGACATTTTGGTTTAAGTAGATGTTATTTCATGCATTCTAGTGGATTTTTGGGTGGTATGCTAAAGATGTAGCCTGGTACCAGCCAAACTTAGCCCCGCCCACAACATTTGAGGTCTGGAAGTTCGGTCTGGCACTGCTCCGGTGGGGAGAAATGATCCAAAATCAAAAATTGTTCGGACCAATCAAATTGTCAGGGCGGGCTTTCTACGATGATGGACAGATGACAGTAACGTAATCAACCACGACACCAAAGAGCGCTTGGGAACCACATGTCATTAACATACCTTAGTCCAGGGGTGGGCAATTCATTTTCCCAAGAGGCCACATGAGAAATTTGGACCGTTGTGGAGGGCCGAACCAATAGTCTGAACTTAATTCAATTAACTCAATATGAATGTTATTACTTTATTAAAAAACTGAAAATTATATTGTTTTGAGCTGCTACTGGTAAGAATACATGTTACAATAAGGCTATGAAAATAAGTAAAAAAAAAAAAAGTAAACCGTACCTTAAATATGTATGTTAAAGACCAGCAATGTATTAACTTTAAACAAAAGCAATAAGTGCTTTTGATGTTTTCCAGTTCAGTTGTTGTTACTCAGTGAGAAAAGTCCAGTCTGTGTTGCTTGAACAAGAGCATGAAGTCTGGTTGAATGAGGTGGAGATGAAGGACAGCTGACAGGTATCAGAGAGAGAGGATCTGATCTGTTGACCTTCATCACTAGAATGTTTGTTCTCATGTAGGTAGATCCAAAGAGAACCAACATCTTCTGAGCATCTTTCCTCATGTGAGGAACGTTCTCCTCTTTGAGAGAAGAGTGAAGATCCTGACTTAGAGTGCTCTGCCATAGTGGATCAGACCGCAGGACCGTGGATCATTTTTGATTGACCTCACGCGGGCCAGACTGGGAGAGCCGCGGGCCGTCAGATGCCCAGGTCTGCCTTAGTCTCTGCTCCTCCTGAGTTTCTCCCGCGGTTGTGTCCGTTTGACAATCTTCTTCTGTCGCTAACTTCGGGACTCTTTGGGGTAAATAGGATGTCTATGCAGCGAATAGGTTTACAGATGCGCTCCTTAGCGCCATCTATCGTCGGGGAGTTTGAAAAGGAACGAACGCGCCTCGGCTTTTTGCCGTGAGAAATTGGTTGTGTGGCGTGAGTGAGTGTGAAAACATGCAAAAGCGTGTGTCACACGGCGAAACCGTGAGAGTTGGTAGCTCTGAATATAAGGGTGGTTCTTGCATGAGGCCAATTTGGTTTTGTCTTTAGAGCCTCATCTATGCTTTGATCACTTTTTTTCCCATTACATTACTTTTATAACTGAATAATCCTCCGCATTAGGAGCATCCACCAAAGGAAAAATCAATCTAATAATGACCAGCTTAATTTTTTTCTCTCTCTCTGCTGGCCATTCCCTTTTCCTCCACATGAGTAGAGCAGCCGGCTGATATGAAATCAACTTCAATCCCAAACTCGTTTCCACCCAAAATATCACTTCTCGCCCCTCTGACCCGGTGTTTGGTGTCTCTCGGTCCGTCCGGCGTAGACAGAGCTCCGCTGGCTGTCGTGTTCCACAAAGCCACAGACGACCCTGGCGACACCAACCCAGCAGCAGATGTAGCGGCACGCCGGTGTCACTGCCCAAACAGCTGTGCCACCAGAGGTGGGTAGTCTCTCCAGCGATGATGGATGACTTGGACAAGTTTTGCCACAGTTGCTAGCCCATACAACTTCTGGACCCTGGAGTTTCACAACAAGGCTCGTACACACACAGCAACAATAAACAGCTGTTTCAACCAAACTGGTTTGATACAGGGTTCCATCAAAACTGAGGGTGTGAATGTCTTCTTTTTCCTGTTTAGTTGTTCTTTTACGTACCGGAACGTTATCGAAGGGTGACTTCATCCCATCATGATGCCTTAAGCTCTATTCAGTAAAAATGAGTGTCGGGCAAAGGTGAATTATAACGTTATCATAAAGTATTCGAATGTAATCTTGTAAAATGTAGGTTTTTGATGAGAAACTTGAATAAATGCAGTTGTGTGATGTTTTCAATGGCAAAGAAGAAATCATGTCACATCTGATTTTGACTTCTAATATACGTAATACACTTTGTGTTTGTTTTTATTTTCTTAAATATATGATGTTAAGAATACATAATACTATACTCATGTATCTGTTTGATAAGGATGCCATTTACTCATTCTGGAATCAATCATCATACATTAAATGACAGGCAACAATACACAGCTGTTTCCCTTTTCCTCCACATAAGTAGAGCAGCCGGCTGATATGAAATCAACTTCAATCCCAAACTTCAAAACAAAACCATGAATTAATACTGTTACCATAAAAAAATGGAAAATGCTGTATATTCATTTTAGGTCATATCTCCCACACTTTATTTAAATCTAAAAGATGTTTGTGATTCCTTTCTCAAGAATTTCCTATTTAGTTTGACAGTATTAACTATACTTCCAGTATACCTACTGTATTTTTAAATACTAATTATAAATGTATTTTATTTTGATATTTCTCTCACATTCTTAATACATTATTTCATTCATTTTAGCTTTTTCTCCACATGCACATTGATTGTGCTGGCTTAAAGGGACTCAATGGGTCTAAGGCTTGTTTCTCACTCCGTTGTTTTATTGATCATGAATATAAATTAAAGAGATTAAGATAAACACTTGCACTTGTTCAGCTAGGATTCAGGGCAGCCTACATATTCCTGAATCCCACATTTGAAATAAGAGCACCGCATTCATGCTTGTCAGCTTCCAACTTACAGACAAAGGTCTTCATTCATGCCTTATGATTGGACTACATTTAAATGTGGTTGGGTTACAGATCTGGGAATATCTCAACCGGCCCAACTAGCGAGGGGATTTTGGGACCTGACTGCATAATAAAAGGCTTATTTAAATCTGGTTGGTACTGGACATTGGAGGTTTGCGGAAGTTTTCTGTGTTATTTAATATGAAATGCACTGTTTCAAAACCAAACATGGACTTGGAGCCCAAATGGAGGTCAGATGTACTTTTGTGGAGCTGCATTAGGGAGTTCAGTGTATACATATATTTGACTTCTGCAGCGATTTTAACAACAGATTTAACAACAGATTTTAATAAAATCTCATTCATCCATTTACCGTGTCTCCTATGCAAATTGTGTTGTCATGCCGGCACCGAAGCAATAAGGCAACGGATGGCGATGGTCTTGTTTCTCTGGCTTATTGCGCACACCTTCTGCTCCAACCCTGCATCTCCCACCATCTTGTTGGTAAGAGGCGACGGGGAGGGGAGGCAGGAGGGAAATCTCTTCTCCTCCCCTCGTTATCTGTGGCTGAATATTTTGCACGCGCAGCTTCTCAACAGGCTGTTTCCCCTCTTCAGAGGCCTGTCTAAGGCTGCTTGCTGCTAAGGAGGGAGATAAGGACTTGTGCTTCCTGGCTCTCTTCAGGAATCGAGCCTGTGATCGGCCACCTGAAGTGGTGCTGCAGTCAGCCCAGTGCGGTGTGCAGGGCTTTGTGCCGTATGTGTTTCTGGCCACCGTGCAGCCAACTGATGGACACCGTGTGTCTGGAAGGGCCTTATTTTCATCAAGCGTTCAACAGCAGAGCATCATAGAGCTGGATATATCTGACTCAATTCGGTGGGAATACATAAATAAATAATTTCTTGAAATTGTATTTCATATGCAGAATCAGAAATAACCCCAAACATATCCATGCAAACAAAAGTACACACATGCAGTGATACACAGGATAACGCAAAACTGTTGCTGACTTGGTCAGGTTTATTTCAGTTTCTGAGTCATCGTCATCCATCAAAATGTTTCATCAATCATTTTTCAGTAGCACTGTGCGGTCAACCCTGTCTCCTACAGGATTGCCTTACCATGTACATTCCAAGGAAAACGCACTTTCTCAAGGAATACGGTTGCAGTTTTAAACGGTTTTAACACATCGTCGTTTGGCTTAAAATATGTACATAGTTGTTACATTCTTTAATTTACAGATTTAAGTTAAAGTAAGTCGACATTGACTCGGGTGAAAGACGTGTGGCGGTCTGAACCGTCCATCCACATCGACCTTCTTCCCAGGTGGACTTTGCTGAGAAACAACAACAAAAACAGACGTAACCCGGAAGAAAATACATTTCCCTTAAATTACAATTGATAATGCAGTTTAGTTGTATGGGATTATCATTTTTAGTAGACCGGGCCGGTATAGGTGCATGTCCCTGCAAATAAAACAGCAATTTTTTTGGGGGAGGGTTAATATCTGATTACCAGAGTGTAGAAATAGCATTGTATGCTAACACTAGCATAACTTGCCCTATGTTTACTGCTGCTGTTTGTAACTTGACACCACTCCTTCTTTAATCAGGTGTGTTTTCTGACACAATGCCAACACTGTAGATACTGAGCAAAGATTTCAAGCAGTAGTCTGACATTTCTTTGTGTGTGGGAACGTTGTGGGAGGTATTCAGAGATGATTAGATTTGGTATTGTGGCAAGGTAGCACACTTTTGTTTGTATTTGTCTTCGAGGAATATATTTTAAAGAAGCCAAACTTATCATATGTTCATTTTTGTCCGAACACAAGCAGTCATTGAAGCCCACAAGCTTTTGGTGCAGTTCAGACAGTTTTCAATAAATGGAGCCACAGAAACAGTCTGGTCGGTATCAAAGTATCAAAGTTCAATAACCAGCTTCTCCCATTTGTTATTACTTCCCCTTTGGAATGCCAAATTATCCACCTGTGCAGCTCCAAACCTGTGAAATATTTTAATTGCATCAAAGTGATGTTTAATGCCCTCCTGATAATAGCACTTGGGCTGCGAGGTAAGGCTTTTATTCTGGCAGCCATATTGTTGCTCGTAACGTCCGTCGACAACGCTGTCAGAAAGTTGTAACCAGACTCCAAATGTGAAATGATTTAGTGCGGGACTTTGTATATAGAAAAGCTATTGATCTACTGCACTCACCGAAGCCCTCCTTAAAAATTCACAGGGCCAATAAACACACATAAACCTCACCTGGCAAGCCTTTTGTGAGCGACACACGCAAAGCGGCTAATGGCTAATGATTTAGTGAATCTCGTAGTTATTTATGACTCTGAGCTTCGCTTATTAAAAGCTAGACTTGGTAGTGAAAGGCGATAATAAATGAGCTGTCTGAGAGGCAGGCCTTCACACTGGAGTGCATACTGTACAGCATTAAAATGTGTCTGTGTGTCAACGAGTGTGTTATATACCTGGCAACCTGGGCACCCCGTGCTTTTAGAGCAAGCAAAGACCAAGTCTTCCAGTGGGTTTGCCGGAGGTATTGGCAATCTCTTCTGTGTTAACCCCAACTGGAAATACATTCTGTCTTCCACTATGAGGGAATAAATAGAAATATCAGAATTCACCACGGCGAATGAGCTCTTTTTATTGCTTGAGATGATATCTCTCTCTATACACTGTATTCCCACTCGGTAAAATTCCATTAGGCTGCTAAAATGACTTGTCCTCGTGCTGCAAAAGGTGGCGTCCATTTGCCGATTCTATCATCGACCGGGCGCTAACCTCCGTTTCCCAAAGCACACACTTCCACTCGCTCTCACACACACACACACACACACACACACACACACACACACACACACACACACACACACACACACACACACACACATGCTCAAGGCCATAATGATGTGCTATGTTCCCATGTTACAGGAGTTTCTTCAGATGACCAGATGGCTGTGGAGAAGCAGCCTAATGGTCCAAACACCCTGGTGTCCATTAAATACATAGGAACCAGCCATGGTCCGTATCAAAGTAATGACCGACAGATACTGCTGCTACTCCTGTTGCTGTCTGTAATTGGCGTCCTGGCTATAGCTAACACACATTCATGGCCATTCTTACCAAGCCCACACACACACACACACACGCATACACGCACACTAGGAGACACTGCAGGTCACCATTAACCCTCATCATTTAAGTAAATCATGTATGGGCTGGCTTTCCTTTTAATCCATGCTGGGGCAGCTGTACCATGAGACTCATAGCAGTCTAAACAATGGCCACTGTGGGGCTTTTAATCTAATGGCCTAATTGTCCTGATCTCATGATCTCTCGTATGTGCTGACCTCAGCAGTGACCAACATGTTGTCAATATGCGACTCATTACAAGCAGAGACAGTCGGAGGCCCCCGCTACTTTGACAGTACATTGGAGAGGGTAATTGTTTGGTTATAAACAACGTTGCCTTAAGGGTGTAGGCAATATTCTGGAGATAGCATCGTCATCACGCAGTTTATGGGATCATATGCAGCATGTTAAAAGGAATTCATCTTTTTTTCCTCTGTGACAACATAACACTGTGTATCAGTGTCTCCTCCACCATCTCCTTATCTCTCCCCCTCTATGACTCCTTTCTTATCGCTCTCCTTTACTGCCACATGCTACGCCAACCCCCCACCCCTCCAAAAATAAATAAATAAATAAAATGTTCAATATGTTTAATATCAGCCTCATATCACGCTTGCAGAAACACACAAAGCCCCATGGTTAATATTGTAAAACGAATGTTTAGGATTTGGAAATAAAAGTACTTAACCCATAAGGACCCACGGTGACACAGGTGTCACACGTCCTTTAAGTGTTCTGGAAAGTTCCATATACAGCTTCATCCTTGATTTTAACTCATGAAGTCCCTAAGTGACACCTACTGAACATCTTGGTGGGTCATGTGACAAGGTCATGTGATTTTGTGTTCCCATAACAACCTTTCCAAGATGGCTGATCCAGGTTGTGACAGATCTGAAGAAAATGCTGAATTTAAAAAGCTTGTTTTTCATTGTTAAAGGTCATATTTACCCATTTTAATTATAATGCTTAATTAACATGTCCTTTAATGTATTGAACCTGCTGTGCGCACATTTCTTGAAGAAACGGATATAAAACAAATCAGATATTTTTATCTGATTTGAATAGAATAATGTAGCATAACAATGTAGCCAAACAACATAGTGTAGCCACCTAGCGTAACAAAGTAGCTCAACAATGTAGTTGAACAATGTAACTACAGAGCCCAGAAGACTGTCTTACATCAAGTTACGTGACTATAATATGTAGTCACATACTCACTATTATACCACGTAATGTTCAATAACGTTTGCTCAATATACTGACAGGGGAGACATCTTATAGTGATCACATCTGTCCAGGTCAAGTTGATCACTATAAGCGGATAATTCATTTATTTTTCATGCAAATTACCATCTAATTGACATTACAATGTGTATTACAAGTATACAAAGTATTGCAATTTATATTAACCTTCATTTTTACATGTTTTTCCATATCTTGTTTTGTATGAAAAGACACAGAATGAATACTATGAGAGGCTACTTGGTTACTGTAAGTTCATTATTTAAACAGCAGTTGAGTATGAATGATTCTTACCAAAGCTTATTGATCCATAAAAGCGGTTGATCACTGTTCCTGTGATCACTATCAGCTGTTTACTCTGTACTACGTCACTTGCTCTGACCAAATGCAGAACTACATCAAGGTTGACGGTCAATGTATCCATGGTTTGCAGTAACGCACAATGCCAACATCTTTCCCTGACAACTACACTCCCTCTATTTAGTGGAAATCTTCACCCTCCAGGCTTAACATTTCAAATAGGACTGATGGAGAAGGGGCACGCACGTGTGTCGCTTGTCTGTTTTTCGCCGTGCCTGTCGTCTGTTCAGGAGACCAGCAGGGTTGCCGTGGTCAGGGGCGTCGAACTCTTCTCCGACGCCACTGCCATCTGTGCGCTCCCGACAGAGATGGATCGCGCCGCAGACACGCGGCGTTCACCTGAATATGAATGAAGCTCATTCAGAGGGAGTCTCACACCATGTTGACGAGTCATGACTCATAACGAGGCCGATGGAGGAGAGAGCTAATGGCGGAGAGTGCTGGGCGTGCGTGCAAACACACAGTAGCTGGTGTCGATTTTTGCGTGGCTTCATGCATATTCACTAATGCGGCACACACACACACACACACACACACACACACACACACACACACACACACACACACACACAAGACACTCTGTCTGTCGCAGTCACTTCGTGCCACTGCGGTAGGTTGGGCGTGGGCTAGGATTTCGGATTTAATTGTTTTACGGGAGAGTGACAGGAATGGAGAAAAAGGTGGCCCTCAACCCTCCACACACACACACACACACACACACACACACACACACACACACACACACACACGATCCCTCCAGCCCAGCACAGAGACTCGGCGGTACTGAACGAGACAGTCTATTACAGAGACTGGGGAGGGCCCTGAGGTACACATATGGGAGGGAGATAACACATACTGGTGGCAGCAGAGGGCTGCGCAAGCTCCCGGCAAGTGTACATGCGCGATGACGGGTGTTGATTCTCTGCGCGGGTACACTCAGTTTGCACTCAGAGGTGTTAATCCTGTGTTAATCAATGACTGCGTGTGTTTAGCCGTTGATGCCGGCAAAGGCGTGGATTCACGTGCACGCCTGTCTGTTTCAAACCCTCTCCCTCTCTCCCTCTCTTCCACTATCCGTCTACCTCTCTCGCTCTCCCCCTGCCCACTCTGTGTGAGCTTGGAGAGGAACAATAAGAGGAGTGTGGGTGTAGCAAGGTGAGACTCAGATATGGAATTAAGTACGTGTTATTACTACTGGGACAGCACTCGGAGGCTGCGGGCCACCGGCAGCCCGCGCTCACTGTTTTGGCTCGTGATGACATATCATGTGTACACTGCCGTATTGCTTAAATATATATGTGTAAATAGATTATAGGGAAAGTTAAGGAGGAGCTCTGAAGTTCTGCTTGTAACTCAGAAGAAAATACACATGTTTACTTGACTATGAATAGATTTTTTCCTCGACGGAATTGAAACGTGTGGTTGAATGAAATTCACTCTGGGTGCAAGATATTGAATGACTTACATTGATAGTCATTTAGGAGGTTTGATGTTTTTCCCCGAGATATATTGCTTTTTTTCAATCCTCTTAGCAAAAGAGAGCTGTTTTGGGATCATTACCACTCGACAGCATCTTTCATTACAACCTGAGGAATGGGGAAAAAACTGACTGGAGATCAGCGATTCTGCAGACAAGACGTCCGATAAAAGGTTCGTTCCGGGCCACACACAACACGTGCGCCTCGATCGATTATCACATAATGATGGCCATAATGAGCCTTAATCAACATTCTCTTAACATCCTCCAGCACTAATGCATCCAGCCCCACCCACCATCGCTTGCAGTTGATCAATTACAGAGCCATTATGGGCAATGTCTTGCACAGCTCCCAACATGCAATGCAGTCCACTCGCTGGTCTCGACGGTGGCCGCAGCAAAATGAACTTAGCGAACAATCCGAGGATCAATCCCATCACTTAGCCAATTAGACAATAGGGAGACAGACGCCCATTACCGTAAGAACCAATCGATAGCCGGAGCCAGGGGCCGAGGCGGGCTGTCTGGTCCCGCCGAGCCGCCAGGGGTTTGTGTGCAGCTAATGGAGGGGAAAGGGGGCGGTGCCGGACGGGCGTCTTTGATGGACGGCTTGGACAGGACGCTCTCGGCAGCGTTTGGAGGGTGTTGACGCCGAGAGCTGGGATGTTGTAAACATGACAGAGAGAGCGTTGTGGGGTTGGACAGACAGACACTGGGATCAATGACAGAGAGTGCAGCCAAGTCACCAGTTGATTTTCCCCTCAACACTTTGACAGTCCTCCTTTCACACTTTGGACACTTTAAGTGTCTGAGTGGCTGATTCAGAGCGGATCGACAAGTTGGCCGAAAATGTTATTGTGCGCCGCAAATGACTCGATATTTCAGTTTTTCCGTTTTCTCGTTGAATATCAGAGGCTTTTGTTACTCCATTCCATCAAAACACACATTATGACTTGTTTATCAACGGTCCCATTAGTGTAAAACTGACAGATGCAGAAATAACGGGCCCAAACTTTATTAGCACTAACGCTTATTGAGACTTAAAACTTGTTGCGGCTGAAGTGCTAGTAATTACATACATTCAAGATGATTTCCATGCAAATAAGCTGATTGGTGAGGCCCGCTGTACATGAATTGCTTGTTATTTCCTATAGATGATGGGGAAAACCACAGCACCTTTTGTGAGAGCTACATCCAAAGCAGCACTTACATGCAGACGGATCATAACATGTTATGATTTTTGTGCCAATTATAAATATGATTTGGATGGCCAAGTTTGACAGAGTGTGTTCCAGGGGAGGTGTTGAAACTTGGGATATAAAATCACACAGTTTAATGATTCTACGAGTTTTACCCTCTCCAGTTGTTGTTCTTATCACCATTAAATGCTATGTTTCATTTTTCTGATGTAAGACACGAGGCGGGGAAAAACTAACAGCGAAGACAAACCAAGAAAAAATGCACGGTGACAATAAAAAGAAAAAGTTTATTAATAAGGGCTGTGAATGTTGCATTAACTTCTGCATGTATAGGCTATCAGTAAGAATGAGTGGTAAAGTCATATCAACTGCTATCTAAATATTTTGTCAGGGAGGCACAAAAAGATGGTTGCGGACGTGATCTCCAACGTTTTAGCTGCTCTGTCTGTGTGTGCGGGAGAAGTAACAATTTTAACAAATCTCCAAAAAGGTGTTCAGTGGAAAACAACTGTACCTGTAAAGCCGAGAAGGTTTATTCATTCAGCATACCTTCAGTAGCTAGCGTAGCAAAGAAGTGGCAACGCTACTGATGTGCTAACATACTATGCTAATGTTAGCTCCACGGGTTTTTACATAGAAACGTAATGTTTTTGAAACGTGTATCTCCTTCCAACATCTCCAGGTCACAAGTTTCACTATAACTCAATGTTTAACCATGACGAGCTTCACATCCACTAAACCAGCCGCATCATTGTGGGACCCTGATCAATGCTGTGATTGGCCAGTGTGCGTTTGTCTGTTTGTCAGCAGGATTACAGAAAAACTACTGGCTGATTTTCATGAAACTTGGGATGTAGAATTTGGGGGGAGGAATTTGAGTGGGGGAAGTTGACCGCAATTTAGAATGTCAAGGCGATCAGACACACCAATTTCTGAGTGGCGATGAAATGGACATCATTATCGGATACTGTGTTGAAGAGCAGAGCTGCTTGTTGGGAGAGAGTTTCTCTCTTCCCACAGCAGCGTGAGCATCTCTCTATGTCTCAGCCTCCATAGCCGCAGGGCAGGATGCCCTCGGGGGCCAGATATCCACTTGGAATTACTGTTGACACCGTCTCTCTCTCGCTCTCTGCGTCTCGCTCTGCCACTGTGTGACAACCATTCCACCCACTTTCATCCTTCACGTTCCAAAACAAGCAAGCTACCTTTGGGGTGATTGGCAAAATACAGCTAAATACCAGGTGGGACCCCTCTTCTATCCAGATTATTATAATCACGTTACTGCACGGCCTATTTCTTATCTTCTGTGGTAGTCTTTCACAGCAGCTGAACCAAATCCTGCACTGGGAGTCCAGCGGGCTCAGTAAACAACAGTTACTGTACAATGCCCTCCATAATCCCATTTTCCTGCAATACAAATATCAAAATACTATGTGTGTGTGTGTGGGTGAGGGAAATGCATGCGCTAATGTCATGAATATCAAGCAATGCCGTTGCCAGGCCAACAATAGCCACGGTTGACCTCATCCAACTCCCGATGCCGAATGGTACAATGGTGGCTCTCAGAATTGTGTCTGTGAGTCGGTCTCGTCAAGGTCAACGCATCTGTCGCCTAAAGAAACTGAATAAGATGTTGAGAGGAGCAGACGTTGCACTGGAGAGCTCAAAGGCGCTTTACAGTCTGCGCACTGTAAAGTGGATTAGGTGTATCTGAGCGACGTGGTCAATGGCCTTATTACTGAATGAGTAGCATGAGTGTGCTTCTTAATGTATTCTTGGTGATTTTCCTGTGTAGCCGGTACGTGGGAACATGCATGTTGGAGGGATTGAAACTCCTGAAACCCGCTAACCAGCTAAAGGAGGTCGCAATAACAGATAATTGATGGAGCAGAATCAGGAGGCAATCTCTGGTTCGGTCCTCTGGGAGTTGTTTCTGTATTACACTCTTTACTACTCAGCTCCACCCTCTACTGTCACTTCTGGTTGCAAAAAAAACAAGATGGCGACAGCAGTCCACAAACCAATGAGTGACATCACTGTGACTATGTCTACTTCTGCTATACATGTATATGAACAGAACCAGAGATATTGTTCTATTTATTCCAATCCATTTTTTTTCAAATCTTGTTTGTCAAAATCTGGCATAAGCTACACACACGCACGCACAACACACACACACACACGCAGGTATATATATATCATTTACCAACATCGTGTTGGATGGATTGTACAGTGGGATGACTTACTTGTATGTAAGAGCTATCTCAATGAGAGAGCTATCAGGACTAGCTAACACACATCGTATCGTCACGTGATCAAATAGAGATGTGACATTTTACAACATCAACATACATATTACCCTAAGAAAATAGTAATTCAGTTGAACAGTTTAAAAAAAATAGTTTATGTAATAATTTTTTCATCCATTGCTCCTGACTTTACAAAAAGGATCTTTCTCCAGCGGGCTGAAGGGGACTGTTTGTACTCAGCCATGTATTATTTGACTAAACGCGCCACTATTCTTGACTTCCATTACACTTCCCTGCTCCACGACACTCACTTCCCCTCTCTGTGTTTGGAGTAGACAACATCAATTCAGAGGAAGTTCAGGAGCCACAGCATCCGAGTTAAAGCTCAAATCATGAAGACAGATCGGCGACGGTGGGCGCTCACAATGCTGCAGCTGATCACCTCTCCACCGTGCTGGCCATCTCTCCCTTTTAAGCCCAGCACATCGCTCCTCCCTTTTCTCATCTCATTTACTGTGGAGGGGACTTGCAAGCCGGACGGAGGACGGTGGGGGAAACCGTCCATCAGCGGCGGGCCGAGCTGGGACACGGCCCATGAGGAGCGGCGCGAGGCCCCGCAAGTTATTACCCCTGCTACCCGGGCCCGTTTTGTCTTCATCAATTCTTAAACTCATAAGACTCCCTGCCTCTCTCCTTTTCCAAATTGTACCATCTATCAAGCCCACTGCTCATCTGCCTTCTTCCTCTCTGTTCTCCTCTTGCTCTGTGGTGATTTTCTCTCTCATGCTTCTCGCTCTCGCTGCAGAACGTGGCAGTGCGGCGACGGACTGCCACGTTTATCCCCAGTATGAAAGGATGGGCTGTTTTTTTTTCTGCTGTGGTATCGACTACAGCACTCGTCCACATACTTCTTTCTTTCTCTCTTTCTTTCTTTCCTCAACATCTCCTCTCCCTAAAATCTCTCACTCCCTTCTCCCCCTCTCCATCTTACTTTATCTTCCCCTCTCCACTTTATCATCCCCTGAGCCCTCCTCCCCGCCCTCATCCCTCTCTACCCCGTGTCTTTCTTTTATCTCCTTCGTCTCGCTGCTGGTTTCTCATTGTGGCGGACCGGCTGGTCTTTCTTTCCTTCTCCCTCCTTCCCCTCTCTTTCTCTCCATCTCCCTAATTACGTTCAGAGACAAAGGCGTCTGATTCTGCCTCCTCCCACTCAGAGCTGTCAGGCCTGGTGTAGGAGAGAGTTAATTTCACACTTACTGCATGCTTTAATTAAAAAGGGGTGAGGTGTGTGTGTGTGTGGGGAGGGGGGAGGGGGGTGGACTGTGTGCGTATGTATGTATGTGTGTGTTGTGGACACGCATTATGTCTGTGGCTTGTGCCTACATGTGTGCACAGAGCCAGGTCTGTGTGTGTGTTTTTTCTTTCAAATCCCTTCAGCTGTGTAGGCGTGCAGCCCAACACGTGCAGAGTTCACCTCTTCACTCCTCAGGTGGATGACACGCGTACTGTCTCTCCTCCCTCAGTGGCAACAGGCTGTATTTTTAGCCGGGGGGCTTTAATGAGGAATCAATAGGATTGTAATGCCTTGTTAAGGGGGCTACAGTCACGCACACACATGCACATATACACACCTTTGTGTGTCTACTAACTGGGGTCTAGTAACCCTAACCTTAGCCTCAAAATCAGGTCTAAACCCTCAAACGGGCCTCTCAAGGGCTGTCCCAAAGTGAGGACTGCATAAAAATATCTTCACTCTGAAGGTCTAAAACTCAAATTGGTCCTCACAAAGATAGCTGTAAAAGTACACACACACGCACACACACACTGACATCCCTGCTTTGATCCTCTGCATTGGCAGCTGGGGCGCAATTCACACACACTCACACATGCACATATGCAAATACACAACATTTCACACATACTTGAGGACGTGCAAATCCAAACAGCACAAGCACGCTCATAAATGCAGATATGAAATTACAAATCACGCACACACCCACACACACTGTACAGCACAACCCCACCCCTTCAATAATTCTCACCACAGCGGCACATGATAACCCTTATTAAGATATTGAGATATGGATGATAGTGGAAACGCCCACCATTATCAAATCGGGTACTTCATCACCCTCATCTGCAAGCAAGACATGCACCATCTCACGTATCCCTCTGCTGGCTGGCCATCGGATTTATTTGGTGATATGATGTACTGTATAGCAAACAACGTTGTCACCAAATTCCTTTGTTTCTTAATGCAGCTCTGCATACAAAACACCTACAGGAGATAGTGTTGCTTCTGTGATGTGAAGAGAATCCTGTGGCTGAGTGGCGTCGGCTGTGCATGTATAACGAGGTCTGTGTGTTCATCTATACGTGGTGATGTTGGACAGTTCTTAGCTCATGTGCAGTACAAACTTGGCAGCAATGCAGTGTAGTGAGACAGAAGGGAATGGTGGAATATCTCACGGGAAAGCACAGAGTTCACATCCCATCACAGTCAACGAATTGCCATCTCAAGCCCTCTGGAGGCAAGGAGCTGTATTTTTTGGCTCTGGTCTGGCCAGTGTGGATATCTGGGCCAAGACTTCCTCTTCTGTGCGCTGCTCATTGTTTATGATCCGGTTTGCAACTTAATAAGTCGGATTTCTTCGAGTCTAATAAAGAATTATAGATCCTTGTCTGTAGTATATTAGTACTTGAAAAATCCAAATGTGGCCGGACTGAATTACATACAATTTATCCAATCAGTGCCCTAAAAACGACTTCCTGGAGGGCTATTCGCATCAAGCCCCACGGCTGCGCGTTCCCGTGTCTCTGTCTCCTCCGGCAGACGAGGTGCGCGCCACCCATGATAACAACATGACAGCAGCGAGCAGGAGCCACTGCTCTTCAAAGAAAGCCAAACGCTAACTCGGTTTAATCTCTCCTCCAACACCTGTTTGAGAGAAGAAACTACAGGTAAAACACCTAGTCCCAGATCAACCGGTCCGAAAAGCAATGCAGATTTCGGTGCTTCCTTTCTGTGCCTGAGCCAATTTAAATACTTCTTTTACACTACCGTGTAATGTTGCACAATACTAAAAAGGTAGCGTGGTAAAAACGTTAAAAACAATATGATTTGCATATTTTTAGTATTGCTACTTTATTAAAATAGTGCGGATCAGAGCGCACTCCCTGCTCTCTCTCTCTCTCTCTCTCTCTCTCTCTCTCTCTCTCTCTCTCTCATACAGAGACGGGCTCAAGGGGGCGGGGCTGCAGCACGCACACAGCAGCAGTGCGCGCCTCACAGAGTGATGGCTGGGGACACATGCACAAGCTTTGGCCGTGCCGACCGTCTTCGGCTTGTCGGAACAAAGCTCTCCCAGTTGATATGATATGATGACGTGTAGTCCAGTAAAGCAGCAGTTTGTAGAATCCAACAGTTTCTGAGTTCTGTTGCACACGGTCCCAATCAGGCCACCTGATGCTTGTGTCTGTTCTTTATATATATAGAGATAGATATAGAGATAGATATAGAGATATAGATATATAGATAGATAGATAGATAGATTGATTGATATATTTGTTTATAGTTTGAAGTTAAAAAGTTTCAAGCTGTAGTTTGAGGTCAAGTGTTTTGTATTTATTTATGTATATTTAAAGTATACTTTAAATAGTTATTATATTGTTCAATTTGAAGAAAAAAAATCGGTTCAGGCACCGTTATAAAAAAAAACAAAAAACGATGCCCTTCCCTAATTATAATATACTGAATTGTATTAATAAGATGTCCTTATTATGTCAAAGTGTTGGAATAAATGTTAAATATTTAACTGCAAAGTAGTAATGCGTGATACCTTTTTTTGCATTGAATCATACTGGGATTAGATGGCCCCACCCCAAGAAATTGCCTCCAGCCGCCACTGATTAGAACTCATTTGGGGTTCATACGACTACTTGTACAGACCTCAGTAAGGCCTCTAGAAGGGGGGGACTTGGGGCTTAAAAGGTTAATGATCTAGTGAAACGTTACGGCCGCCGCCCGGAAGTGACGGCGAGGTCACGGGGTTCATGTTATTACGTAAACTTAAAGATAAGTTTAATTTTTCACTGAGCCCATAGAACCCTTTCCACAAGGCTTTACTGTGTTTCAGCAATTTAAATGAAGTTAATCAACGTTTTGGTTCCCGAGATCCTTTAGGTAACGTCACTTGACTTATTCTTCTCTTTTTTGTCCGATAATGAGCGCGGCGGGGCTTGGGGCTTAAGAGGTGGATTTGAGAGACGGCATGTACCACCAGCATGTTTCACAAGTAGCTAGTTTACGAGCTAATTTTAATCCAATAAAAAGCTAAACTAGGGGCATATTTTGCCAATGCATTCCGCCTCTTTTACTCTCCACATGGACTGTTTACCCGCGTTTAACAAAAAGCTTTGGTCAATACTACTCAGATTACAAATAATTGAAACCTGAAGACTGCTAATACTAAAATCGTGTCCCGTTGCTTACAGATATGCCTGCCATTTGAAATGAATGAATCCCAAATCAACTTGGAAATGTATGCATGTGGTTCCACATGAGGGGCCATAATGATGTGACAATTATTCTTTTGTAGGGAAGGAAGCACTGCGTCCCAATATTATTTGTTAGGCTATAATCATTTTAAGGTGATATTGCAATGCTGTGGAAGATAAAAAAAGATACAATATTTGTGTTTAATCGACATACCGCAAATATGTGAGGGTTTTTCCAAGCTGGGAGTCTGCTGTGTGAATGTACGGCATTGTATACGATGCACAGAGAACAGGAGGAATGGGGGTCAGTTGAGGCCCTAGGGCCGCCTAGGGTTCATGTGTCGTGGTGACCGGGTTGCGTTGAAAAGGACTCCATAGAACTACGTTTAAATGAACTACAGTGTAAACAGTTGCAGTGAGTCATGTAACATAGCGATGTGAGTGCTGAGGCAAAGTGAGGTCCAAAGCATAATGTCGTACAATTGGTGAGATAGCTTCCCCTTGTTATTTTCATGCGGGGCGTTTCAGCGTTAATAAGCGCGCCACTGAAGAGATCCGCTTCACCCGTGGACAACAGCTGCAACAGCACACCCCCATACCTTACATATAGCCCTGCATCCGGCAGATATTAGAATAAGCTCAGGGAGAGGCGTGCTGATTCCAATTAGCAGTCTGTTGTTTCACACTGTGGGCGATGGAGCTTGTTATTCCTCGCATGGAGAGAGTCTGAGGAGCACTGCTCTGCGGCTCCCACCGCGCAATCAGCCTCTATGACTCTTTCGTACCCACCAAGCACTGATTGCCACATTCATCTCGCACTATTCTCACTCGGCGAGGTGCTCCAGAGGTGCATTTATTAAGAACTGACGTGGACACCTGTGGAACGAGGTACAAATGGCCCGAGTTGAGGGCTGATGTCACACCATCGCTGAGAGCTATAAGTAGCTGTAATGAACCCGGCAGAGAAAGGGTTAGCTGCAGGAGCAGGAAATAATCACAATTTCTCCGTGCAATCATAATTTTGCATATGAGTGCTAATGCTGCATTATGAGCGGTAATTATATGCCTTGATTAAAAACTAGGGGATTACAATGGAGGATTCGATTGAAGGCTGACGATGCGGACTCTTTGTTTTGCTCTCTCCTTGTTCCATGCATCAAGGGATTCAGAGAACAATTCAGGTGCTGCATCTAGAGCGGCTTGATTGTGTGCAAATAATTGTGTTTGGGTGGGTCTGGTTGTTCCTCAGGGAATTACACAAGCCCGCTTTATCTGTAGGTATAGGTTTGTATGCGTGATATGTTAATATTTGACATATTTCTAAATTACTCCCACAAATTCATTAATCTACGATGGCTCAACGCGCTTCTTCAAGGGGCCTCTTCACCAGTCTGCCGACACGCGGAAACATCACTTTGATGCAACATGTGTAGCGGTCCGATAACCCAAGGACCCAGAAGACAGAGGTAAAGAATATAATTCCTTTACTGAACAGGTAACACACAGGGAACGCTGGAGAGCTAGGTTCAAAAACACAAGTGCAAGTGAGGGGACCTAAGTAGTGAAGACTAATGAGGGAATGTGCTACAGGTGAGACAGGGATGGGCCAGGTGCATGGAATGAGGGCTGACGAGGAGGGAGTGACTGATGAAGGGGGCGTGAAGCAGGATCTGAAATGACAGGACAGTTAGTAAACAGACAGGCAGACAGGATGAAAACAACTAATAGAGAAACGTGTGGCGCTGAACCGTGACAGAATCCCCCCTCTAAGGGACGGCTCCTGACGTCCCAAAACCATCGCCACGCTGGCGAAGGGGATCTGAGGGAGGACTAATACTCCTCCGACATCTCCGCCCTCTCCTCATCGGCGGGTGAATTGTCCTGGTCGGAGGACGGCTCCTCCTCGATGTCTGACGCTGCCGAAGGAAGAGAGGGAGCAGAGTCCGGCTGGGTAGCCCCCGTGGGCACAGGGCCCTTGGAGGGCTGGTCAGGGTGACTGCAGTGAAACTCTGTCATGAGAGGGGCATCCAGAATGTGTCGGGCCGGGACCCAGCATCTCTCCTCTGGGCCGTAGCCCTCCCAGTCCACCAGGTATTGTAACCCTCTCCCACGACGGCGGGAACGAAGTAGGCGACGAACCGTGTAGGTAAGACCTCCCTGGTTCTTGCGCTCAGTCTGGCCATTAGACTGTGGGTGGAATCCAGATGACAGGCTGGCTGTGTCCCCGATGAGTGTGCAGAACTCCCTCCAGAAGACTGACGTGAACTGAGGACCCTGGTCGGAGACTACATCCGTGGGAAGACAGTGAAGCCGGAAGACATGCAGCAGAACCAGCTCAGCAGTCTCCTTGGCCGAGGGGCGCTTGGGCAGGGGCACAATGTGGGCCATCTTGCTGAACCGATCTACCACCGTTAGGATGGTGGTATGCTTGTTGGACAGCGGGAGACCGGTTACAAAGTCCAAGGAGATGTGAGACCAGGGCCGATGAGGCACAGACAGAGGTTGCAGGAAACCAGCGGGAGCCTGGTGGGAGGGTTTGTGCCGGTTGCAGACAGGACAGGCGTTGATGAATTCCCGGGTGTCCTTCTCCAGAGTAGCCCACCAGAACCTCTGCTGCAAGGCATCCTTAGTACGCTGGCTCCCAGGATGGCAAGTGAGCTTGGAGCTATGGGGGCCGGTAACAGAGTGAAAAGTTAAACCGGGTAAAAAACAGAGACCATCTGGCTTGCCAAGATTCCAGTCTCCTAGCGGACTGAATGTACTCGATGTTCTTGTGATCAGTCCAACACAAAAATGGCAGACTGGTCCCCTCAAGCCAGTGACCAGGGCCAGCTTGACGGCAAGCAGCTCTCGGTTACCCACGTCATAGTTCCTCTCAGCTGGTGAGAGCCGCCTGGAAAAGAAGGCGCATGGGTGGAGCTTCTGGTCACTAGCAGACCGCTGGGACAGAATGGCCCCCACATCAGAGGCGTCCACCTCCACCACAAACTGTCTCTCTGGGTCGGGGACTTGCAGGACGGGGGCCGACGTAAACCGGGCCTTCAGGTTCTGGAAGGCCTCCTCAGCCAAAGGTGACCACCGAAACGGCACTCTAGGGGGGGTAAGTGCCGTGAGTGGGGCAGCCACGGTGCTATAGCTGCGGATAAACCGGCGATAGAAATTGGCGAACCCCAGGAATCGTTGCAGCTGCTTACGTGAGTGACACCTTGGCAGGGTCCATCTACACGATCCCCTGTCCCACAATGTAGCCCAGAAAGGAGACAGAAGAGGCGCGAAACTCACACTTCTCCGCCTTCACAAACAGGGAATTCCTCAGGAGGCGTTGGAGGACCGATTGAACATGGTGGATGTGCTCCTCTCGGGACCTCGAGAAAATGAGTGTCATCTAAGTAGACAAATACCTGCTTGTTCAGCATGTCTCTCAGCACATCGTTCACCAGGGCCTGGAAGACGGCTGGGGCATTAGTCAGACTGAAGGGCATCACCAGGTACTCATAATGTCCAGTGGGGGTGTTGAAAGCTGTCTTCCACTCACCCCCCTCTCGGATCCGGACCAAATGATAGGCATTACATAGGTCTAACTTGGTGAAGATGGTAGCCCCTCGCAGCAACTCAAAGGCAGAAGAGATGAGTAGGAGTGGGTAGCGGTTCTTGATGGTAATGTCATTGAGGCCCCTGTAGTCAATGCACGGCCTAAGTGACTTGTTCTTCTTCTACGAAGAAGAACCTCGCACCTGCAGGTGACGAAGAGGGACGGATGATCCCAGCAGCTAGGGAGGAACTGATGTACGCCTCCATGGCCTCTCTCTCAGGTGCCGATAAGGAGTAGAGGCGGCCCCTGGGGGGGGTGGTGCCTGGTTGCAGGTTAATGACGCAGTCGTAGGGACGATGTGGGGGCAGGGATGCGGCCTTGACCTTACTGAATACCTCCCGAAAGTCATGGTACTCTGTAGGCACTCCTGACAGGTCCGACGCAGAGCTGGGGCAAGCTGACTGCTGAGATGCAGCAGCTTGTTTCAGGCAGATCAGATGACATGATGCACTCCACTCCATGATGGCCCCTGTGGCCCAGACGATGTGGGGGTTATGGCGGCAGAGCCAGGGGTGTCCCAGGATTAGTGGATGCTGGGGTGACCGCAGGATAAGAAACCGAATGGTCTCCAGGTGGTTTCCAGACAGGGGCATACAAACTGGTGCGGTCTGGTGAGTCACTGTCCCCGGTAGGTCGCCGTCCAGAGCATTAGCAGGAACAGGGCATGGCAGCGGTACCCGCTCGATACCCAGCTGACGGGCTAGGTCCTCGTCAATGAAGCTGTCATCAGCACCAGAGTCAATAAACGTAGATAAGGTCTGTGATCTGTTCGCGAGTAGCAGCTGAGCGTGGAAAAGGGGTCTTTGGTTGGGAGAGAGTCTTGTGGTTCGGCTCACCAGTACCTCCCCTGTTACGGGCGAGCTATGTCTTTTACTGGGCACCGGGATACGAAGTGACCAGCCTGGCCACAGTACAGGCAAAGACCTCCCTGGCGACGGCGCTCCCGCTCCTCGCGGGTGAGACTGGTGCGCCCTACCTCCATGGGTTCAACCTCCACTGGTTGAGAGGCTGAGGTGATGCTGGTGGCTGCCAGAGGAGCTCGACGTCGGGTGAAAGCGTGGCGATCGGTCTCCCCCTTGCGTCGCTCCTGTCACCTTGCCTGGATGCGTCTGTCCACTCGGGAAGTCAATTCTGTTAAGCCATCCAAACTGGCAGGCAAATCAAAAGAGATCAGTTCATCCTTCACATACTCCGCTAGCCCAGTCAAGAACACCTCGCACTGTGCTGCCTCGCTCCAGTCGCTAAGGCGTGCTCTTGTTCGAAACTCCAAGGCATAATCCACCACAGTCCGGTCTCCCTGACGCAGCTCCGCTAGTCCCCCGCTTGGATCTGGGCCCCTGGAAACCGCCCCCAAAACCTTACGAAGCTCTGCAGAAAACAACAGGAACGAAGAGCAGGCCGGCGTGCGTCTCTCCCATTCAGCGGTAGCCCACAGTCGCGCTCTGTCAGTCAGGTGGTTGATGGTGAAGGCTACCTTAGCCTCCTCCGAGGCGAAGGTGTGGGGCTGCAGAGAGAACAGGATGGAGCAGTTTGTGATGTATGGGTTGCAGCCCTCAGGTTCTCCAGCGCAGCGCTCCAGGGTACCCACACGAGGCTCATGTGTTGGCACAGGCGCCGGTGAGACCGGAGGTGGAGAGGCCGGAGGCGGAGAGGCACGAGACGGCGCAGCGGCTACCAGCTGGGTCAGGGCCGTCGTCAGTTGTAGCATCTGGGCGCTCATCGCCGCCATAGCCTGCTCCTGGACTGCTGCAGACCGCCGTGTCTCCGCAGCGAAGCTGACCATCTGCGCCTCATGCTGCTGGAGGGCATTCTCGATCCTCTCAAACCGGCTTGCTGCAGAAGGTTGTGCTGGGTCCATCATTGGCCAGATTGTAATGTAACGGTCCGATAACCCAAGGACCCAGAAGCACGACTCATGAAGACAAGGGTAAAGAATATAATTCCTTTACTGAACAGGTAACTACAGGTAACACACAGGGACTGCTGGAGAGCTAGGTTCAAAAACACAAGACAATCTGGCAGAGGACAAGTGCAAGTGAGGGGACCTAAGTAGTGAAGACTAATGAGGGAATGTGCTACAGGTGAGACAGGGATGGGCCAGGTGCATGGAATGAGGGCTGACGAGGAGGGAGTGACTGATGAAGGGGGTGTGAAGCAGGATCTGAAATGACAGGACAGTTAGTAAACAGACAGGCAGACAGGATGAAAACAACTAATAGAGAAACGTGTGGCGCTGAACCGTGACAACATGGCCCGTATTCAGACAGAGCTCCGCCAGAAGATCTCAACACAACGTAAACTGTTTCCATGGGACACAAAAAAGCGATGCACACGGCTTGGACACGCATGATTCAGGTATTATAATAATGACCAAAAGGCTAACGCTAGGTTAACAGCAGATAAGGATATTGGAATAAGTCTATATGGGCCCAATGGCATCACGTGTGACGGACCTGCAAATTGCAATTCCACAGTTTGGCCACTATGTAAAAGTGCCTGGGAGCCACATTTCTGGTATTTTGCTTTTGGTAGAGCACCACCTTTACCAGCTTCAACATTAATGCATCAATAATCAATAATATATGTTGGTACTGTTTGTATATTGTGATACTTTTACTTTTATACTTTTACTTTAATACAAGATCTGAGTACTTCTGGATGAATGGGTAAAACATATATCTAACGTACCAACAGAATGAATGGATGATATGAGGGGAGGCAAAAGGATGTGGGAAGGGAAGGAATATAAAAAGGAAGCTAGGGAAGTAATAATAGAAAGGGGAGGGCGGAAGTGCTAAAGGCATGGAGGGAGGAATAAATGTATTGATGGATGGAGGAAGACAAGCGGATGGATGGGTAGCAGGACAAATGGTGAAGGAGGAGGACGTGTTGATGGGATGGACAGGTGGTAGACGGGGAGAGTGAAGTATTTAAGGGAGGGTAGACAGATGCATGGATGGTTCAGGGGTAATGGAACGATAAGCTAAAGGACTAGAATTTTACAGTCTGCTGACAGTGGAGTTAGACACATATGTAACAGTCAACGTGACTAACTTCAACATGGGCCCACGAAACCCAAACAGAGATGGTCAAAGTTGTGCTCTTTTTAGATTGTGTTGCAAATAATTTTACTAGCAACCACATAAACAATTGTAAAATGAACCATTGCTGAACACTCAAACTTGATTATAGTATTAAAATACTTTACTTTGAAAACCGTCTATTTGAATTCATGTGTTTTGAATTCCCCTTTTGGAAATGTCCAGAAGATCAACTCTTCATGTCTTTTTTGTTAGATTACGTGACTATGAGGACAGGACAGAGGTCTGGCCAGTTTCATTCAGGCTCAGAGGCTTGGTTGCTTATTCTGTGTAGCCCTGATGTTCAACTACTTTTACTAGCATGGTGGCTCTATGGTTGGCACTGTTGGGTCGGTCGATCCACCGCTCCGAACCAGACTATGCTATCTCAAGAACTTCTGGGTGGAATGACAGGCATTGATTATCACCAGTGTTAAGATTACAATTCTTACATTACTTTGGTCAAATACCTGCAAAAATTGCACTTCATGTTCAGTGCTAATATGTAAATGGTAGCATGCTAGCAAGTTAAACTACGATGGTGAACATGGCAACTATTGCACCCGCTAAACATCAGCACATTCACATTGTTTTTGTGAGCTTGTGAGCATGCTGGTGTTATTATTTAGTTCAAAGTACTGCAACGCTTACAGGAGCACTGTGATCAGGTAATGTAAAAAGTGAAAGACAAAGACCATCTTTTGTGTCAAGGAGAAAGAGTGGCCCTAGAAAAGGCCCAATAACTGCTCTGTTGGTCTGCTGACTGACTGACAATTGACCTGGAGAGACCGCTGAAAAATTAATCCACATTTCACCCACCAGACATCTCCTTTGTCTCTGAAGACACCAGACAGCTCATCTTGCTCAGTCAGGCGTGGAGGACCAGGTGCATGCCAATGCATGTGGGCTGTAGGCGGATTTCAAGTCATTCTCTCAGCAAGGCTATCAAGAGCCATCATCATCAAAGTGGAGGCAGTAGAGAAATCCTCTAGATGGCTCTGGCTGGTGTGACCAGTAAGGCTAGAAGAATGCCTCTTGGAAAAAGGCCCCTGGTCTACCTGGACAAGGGTGTCTCCTGAAAGACTTAAAATGACCAATGACTCTAAGATACAACGCTGATGATGTGTCCAAGTTTGTTTGTAAGAATAATATTGATTAAACTTCACAAATAGATGTTTGTATATACTAGATACTAGATTTCAATCATTACAACCTTTGTATGCTTCAATGTTGTAGATACTGCGATTATGATCTAAGCGTAAATATATAAACTAAGAAAGGGATAGATGGAATCAGTAAAGTGGATTGGATGTCATGTTAATGAATTGTTATACATTCAAAATTAAATAAAAAATCATGATACATTTCCGCTTTCAGTTTTTTGATTGACATTTACTCCTTGCTGCTGGACAAATACAAAGATAAATGGTTTTGAATGGTACCTGAAAGTTTGCATTCAATGCTACCTAGTATGCTTTTTCTACTTGGGCCAACCTTGTCATGTCATGTGAGAGAAAGAATGGATGCAGAGAGAAAAGCAGAGGTCTACATGGAGGGAATGTCCAGAGGCTTAATGCACCCTGAATGCTGTGGGACATTACTGATGCGAGCGGGTCACTCCAAATCGCTCCCCTCGGGATCAGAGGAGCGGTGCGACGTTGGAAGACCCTGTGGCTCATTGAAAGGGGTCAGAGGCGAGGCGCTCTGCTCCATTTAGCAGCCTACTCATGATGGATGAATGGAAAGAGGGAAGGATGGAGAGGAGGAGCGGTGCCCTGCTGAGCGTGGGGAACAGGGTGCCACCAGAGACCTCCTCTTGGAGCGGCGAACCTTGGTAATGGGTGGTAATGGGAACAGGCACAGGTGGAGTCACAAGTAAACGCAGTGTTTTAGGTCAGCATTCCCATACGCGTTTCGGCTGGGTGTATTAGAAACGTTGAGGGAAATGGGAGAGGATTTCAAGATTTCCTCAAATAGTTTAGAAATGTCTGAAGCGAATTTCAAACAATAAAATATGTCATCGTTATATAGCATTTAGTGTTATTCCCCTTTATCTGAGAAATTCATGGGTAAAAATCGGATTAAATGTGATTAAAAGTTAATGTTTGCAAAAAGTTTATTTGCATTATTGAGGTTCACAAAAATCGAAACCATTTATAATCTAATAACTGACATTGTGTTGGCTGTTTTTCACATTCTGCTTTAATTCAGATTTAGAGTGCCAAGGTACATCGGTATCAGACGCCGAAAGGCACTGACCAGGCTGCAGTATTTGACGCGTTACCGTATGATCAGACTTTTTGGTTGAACTGCCTTAATATCAAGTTACAATTTGGTTCCCACTGAGTATGAGTGTGTTCTTTGCCAGTCAATTGAAAGTCCGTTTTACCAACCGATTTGAATGAGAAGGTCAGATAAGTAGTCATAGTCTGCATAACCACCAAATTAAGTTTGAACATGGCACAAACACAATATGACTCAATGACACACTGCAATGAAGTGAAGGCTTGGCTATCAGCCCAGATTTTGGCTATATCCAATTTGTTGTCGACCAGGTTTTGGGGCTTCTCCAATATTGTTCAAATATATGATTGGATGTTTTCTTTTCTGGTCCAAGATGCGTGATCCAGCGGTATGAGTAATCAGATAAACGGGAACCATCTCCGAGAAGAGCAGGCAACATGGCCGACTGGATTAAAGTCTCATCTCCTATACCGTGACGCTTATCTCTGCTAGCCTCGCCACAAGATAGCACTGCTAATTTGTTGAGCCACTGGCGAACGTCACATGGTGACTCTTGGCTTTCGTCTCTCGAAGGAAAAATATTTAAAAAAACGTCTGACTAGAAAAATAACACTCCAGGTTAATCAAGAGATATGTGATGGCGGCATGCAGTATGAACAAAGTGTAGTGCTGTGGCCTTACGTGCTAGCGTAACTAATGGCGATGCTACAGCACCGGCAACAAGTGTGGATTCGCAAGAGGGCGAGGAGGAGTGTGTGTGCGCCTAGGCTTGTGAGAGAGTCGAGGATGTGTGTGTGTGTGTGTGTGTGTGTGCCTCAGAAAGGAGAAAGAGAGAGGCTGTGTGGGAGGAGGCAGCTATGCTAGCTCCTAGGAGAGACTGAGAGGGCGAAGGGTCATTATTGACTGAATGAATTTTTAAAGAGGGCCCTCGTCGGGGGTGGGAGGGGCAGTGAGTCTGTGTGTGTGACTGTGTGTGTGTGTGAAGTCAGTCTGGATACTATTCTACAGCACAGCACTTCTTTCTTCTCCTTCTGCCCTCTCTTTTCATTGTGCCAATGTACATAAATGCCCACCATACACCTCCTCGAGCCCCATGACCAATTCTGACCCTCCTGCTTCTATATAGGCTCTATAGTTTCTATGCACACCGGGAAAGCCTTATTGATCGCCCTTTCCCACCCTTTAACAATCAATGGCAGACCTGGTTTTAGGAGGAGAGCCTCCAGGAGGGCAGAGGGAGGGTTTCAGAGGGAGAGAGCAGGGGTAAGGAGCATGTTTGGTGAGGAAAACAACAATACTGAGTCCTTGGTTGTTGTTTTTTTCCACAGGAGGTGCTAAAAAGACGGAGAGATTTAGGGAGAGAGAGAGAGAGAGAGAGAGAGAGAGAGAGAGAGAGAGAGAGAGAGAGAGAGAGAGAGAGAGAGAGAGGGGGTTACTTAAGGCCATAACATCCAGTTATTTGGATGTTGGCAGCCAGGCCAGCCTCGCTGTGAGAAGTGCCCAGAGGCGGTGCATGTTTTGCGGGGAGAGAGATAGGGAGAGATGGGGAGGGGTGGGGGGGGGGTTGTGGTGGGTTTGGAAATGCTCTGTTTGTTCACTGACCCCGGCAGATAGCAGATGAAAGAGGGAGGGGGTATTCAATCATACTAACCCCCCCCCCCCCCCCTACCCCTCACTGCATCAATACACACACACACTCACTCACACACACACTCACACACACACACACACACACACACACACACACACACACACACACACACACACACACACACTCCGGAAAGCAGCCACACTCATTAGTGCCAGCGAGACCCGCTGTTGGATGGAGCTGAAACACCGGCTCAAAGCTCCCCTCGTTCTCTCTCTGTCTCTCTCTCTCTTTCTTCCTTTCATTCTCTCTCGGTGGCCCTCCCCCTATGCTCGCTCAGTCTCCCCCTCTTGTCCGTCTTTGCGCTCTTTCCACCGCCGTCTTCCCCTCTGTCCATCTCAGCCAATTTGGCCCTCGTTTGTTTTCCCTTCCCCTCTCTTTATATTCCTTTCGTGTTTGCTTCCCCAGCTCCCCCTTCATCACCCATCTACTCAATTCTTTACACAAGCAGCTCAGCTATCGCCTGTCCATCCCTTCATTTCTTTCCTCATCCTTATCCATCCACTCGTCCTCCCCACTTTGCACCCTCTCACTTGGTTCCTTCCCTCCCCTCTCCTCTACCTCACCCATCATTTGATTCCCCGCACAATCCTCCCTCCAATCCCTGCTAGTCTCCGCTCCTGTGGTGGAGGGGTGATTTGCAGGATTAGGCCGGTGGCAGGGTTGTTGCTGTGTCAGTCTAACATGCAGGGATCCGGACCAGAGCTCAGTCCAAATCCCTTCCTCCACGCCTGCCTGCCCGGCCACCGATTTAGCGGCTTCCCCTCTCTTCCATCTTTCTTCTTGCTCATCCCTTTCTCTTCCGACGCCTGGCATCCCCCCTGCCCCCGAATGTTCTCTGTCGACGTGTTTGTGTCTCGAGCGCCTTCAGGCATATTCCAATGCCATTTTTTTGAATCTTTTTTCGTTATTCATGGTTCTTTTATCCCGCATATTCATACAAATAAGCAAAGAAGGCACATCAAGCTTTCTCGCTGAGGATATAACATTTTGACACCTCTACCAAGAGACATGATCACATCACCCCACGGTGTTTTTAACACCACTGTTTTTATTTCAGACTTCTTTATTTGATACGTTTAGTCCTTCACTGCGGCATTGGCCTTTTAACCCCAAACAGAAATCATTTGCAGCAAGATGATGGGCATCTGTGTGAGTTCAGTCCAAGTTCTACTCCTCAAATCCCCTTCAGTGGAAGTAATACATTTGGCGATTTCCCTCTTTGTATGCCACGAAAACACCTCCTTTTAAAAATCCTGAGCAGACTTAATACAAATGCCACTCTCCCTCATAGCCCAATCCTTCTTAAAATATCAGGAGCTAAATGCTCTTTTTTAATTGCGGCTCTAGGGAAGTATACAGTCAGCTCTTCCTTTAGCAGCCTTATGGGAAGTTAATGAAAGCAGGTTAGCTCCACTTCACTGAGGGGTTTCAACCTTCGGCCCAGTTCTTTAAACAAAGGTGGAGATTGAGCTGAGAGAAACTCTTGAAGGATAATTACGGTTTAATACAACTAAGGCACACAAGTAGTCAGATGATCACACAGGTTGTAAAGAAGCCGACAGCTCAGCCAGATTCTAAGAAACAAAACCAAACAATTTACATAATTTACCTTTGCCAGGGTAGCCAATGAAATATGTCATTCTAGAATTATCCAGAATGACATATTTCATTCATTTCAATGTTGTCTCAAGCTTGTGGTTTCATTTTGATGCTGTCCCCGGGAGCAGGTGGAGGTGTCGGGAAACACAGATGATCGATACAATAGCCAGGTTTCCATCCAAATTTAGTTCAAATTTGAATCAAGATCAAGGGCCATCAAGATAAAGAGTTGGTGGGGCTAAGTGTCCAGTCAGGCACCATTGCAGTGGGGTATGGCAGAATGCAAGATGGTGTAATCAAAAGAGATCCAGTCATTGTCATTGCACTTTGACGCGCTGTGCTTTTATGGAACAACTTTTCCATCATCAGCGTGCGCATATCTTTGAATATCAGTTTGAATAATGATCTGAAAATATTATACATTATTCACTAACGTAAGACTGACACGGCCATTTTGCTGCCAGCCGAGTGCTTTCACTTTCACAAAACCACACGAATGAAATCCTAGTTGTAACAAACCACGATTATCCTTTACTTTACGGTGACATTTTGATTTCTTCTTGATTTGTCCGTCCATTAAAAACTCTTTATTGCATTAGTGGAGAAGTGACAAATGGGAGTGGTGGGCGGTGCGTCCGGCATGCAACAGTAGTCTAGTCAGCTGATGTCCATTGTCAGTAATTCTGCTGCTGTGTGACTGAGCTAAGTGTCTGACCGCGGACCAGCAGAGGAGGTGGTTACACACTCATTTCATGGTGCTCTGTTACCGCCTCACCGGGCCGGGCCCAGGGGACGAGAGCAGGTTACACCGATGCTGTCTGAAGGACACTGGGACACTGTGGAAGAGTCTGTCTGTGTGTGTGTGTGTGTGTGTGTGTGTGTGTGTGTGTGTGTGTGTGTGTGTGTGTGTGTGTGTGTGTCAGAGAGAGAGAGAACCCATTGTAAAGATTGCTTTTTGTCCCTACACATATATGCGTAGGTGCGTCTGTGACATCCTACACAGCTTTGGAGTCCCCCAGCACAGCAGAATAGCGGGACGGTACAATACAGTGGTAGTCACATGAATAGCAGCCTGATCAAGGCCAGCACCGCGACACAAAGACACAAAGAGACAGGTCCTGACAGGAATGTTAAACAGGTGTGTGTGTGTGTGTGTGTGTGTGTGTGTGTGTGTGTGTGTGTGTGTGTGTGTGAAATTATGTTTCTGATCTTTTTTTCCTTTTTTTTATGTCGGATGTGCTTTGTGTGGAAGCACACCACAAAGAGACAGGAAGAGAGAAGGATATTTATGACACGGCATATGACATACTCTATGTCTTGCTCGATTAACAGAGAAAAATATTTCAAAACAAAAGACTCTCTTTTGTGCTTTTGTGTTAATGACATGTTTCTGTAAAATGTGACACGTAGTTCATCCAATTTAACATTTGATTCCATATTTCAGAAACAATGAACTCTTGAGGTCGGTTTTATGCATCACACAGTAGTCATATTCACCACAAGTGCATCAGTAAAAACCATACTACTATAGTGCAGCACGTCTTGTGATTTTTTAATTAAATAAAAGTTTTTGTATACTGCCAGTTATAGTTCTTGGATAGAAAGAAAACCGGCCCTCCCTTGTCTCCTCTAATGCCGTGTTCACACCGGACGCGGAGCGAATTTGCGGCGCGACCAGATTACATGTAAAGTCAATCCACAGACGCACCCCGACGCAAATTGGCGATTTATTCACGTGAGTTGAATTCTCCCAACTCCGGCGGAGAAATCGTGTGACGCAAAGTTGCGGCAGCCAATCAGCGTTGAGAAGCTCCGCCCGTCATCACCGCCGTCCTGCCGTTCCTGAATGAAACTGCTGCTGCTCCGAAAGAACCAGCGCTGACAGCGGCTTCATTGAGACGTTGTTGTGGGACTACGGATAATATTATGAACCCAGACACCATGGAGTTTGATGTTCCGACATATGTGGAATTTACACAAAAAGTATAAAGCAGAACATATAACATTGGTCTCGTGGTTGAAAACCCTGTGTTCGTTGTCATAAGCGGGGTTCAAGAGATTTAATACTGTGTCACTTACTACGGATGTGTTTCATTCATGTCACCAACAACCACCAAAAAGTATCCTAATTGACTTTCTATTGACATTGTTTTGTGGACAATTAGGTGTCGTCAGGTGACGAGTTGGGATTGAGAATGGAGGGTTAAAATGACACGGGAAAATGTCCTTTAAAGCCAACTATACGTGGAAGATGGAAGGTGGAAAAGACTGGCGACAGTAATAACGACACACAGCTTTATGTGTACAACAGTAAATGTACTCATTCTGAGCAACATCTTTATTAAATGGAACCTTGTGACTAAAGGAGAAACGTCCTACTCACTACTCACACTCCATCAAACGTATATATACATAGTTTTTTCTTCTGTTTTTTCATTTATAGTTTTACAATAAGATCTTGGCATAAAAGCCTCTGCTCTATGAGGAGCTTGCACACAATCTGAGCAGCAGCAAGGATTGTGCTGGGAGAACTAATCCCCCTAACAATCACATACATGAAGAATAAATATTATAAGAGACAACAATACCAAAAGCTTGGAACATAAGGAGGAGGCTGGTGTTGTGGCGGGAGCTGCGGCAGCAAGAAAGGGATTAGCGTGATTGTACAACAGGGGAGTGTGAGGTTATAATGGCTGTGCTGTACACCAGTGATTCTCAACTGGTGGGTCGCGGAGCCGTTTTCAGTGGGTCGCAGGTCTTTGCCTGGCAAAAAAAAAAAAAAAAAAATATTAATAATAATATATATATTTTTTCATCCTGTGGTTTAATTTTGAAGGGACTTTTTTATGCAGCAGAGTGTTGTTTTTTCCGGCGGCTCTGGTTTCAACTTGTTTTGTCCCTCCATGTTTTCAGCAGCGTGTGCCAGGTTGTGGAGACTCTGGGTTTTTAGGATAATTAAATTAAACAGCCTACTGATGATGGCGCTGCCTGCATGACAGGAGCAAACTCTGGGATCCTGAGGAGAATTGAGAGCTGCTTAATTTTCTGTAAAGAACAATGTTTTCCCGTATTTACTGATGAGGTAATCACAAGAAAAGTTAATTTTGTACATAAGAATCCTTTTGAATTTGTGGAAAAGCTGCTCCTCAAGACAGTGACTTGTTCCATAGTAAAGTGTTTGTCATAGATTCAGTGAGTGTGTATTCTCAGTTAAAGTTAGGTCATTTGAGTCTTTTTGAAACTACTTCAACTCGACTGTGGCTCAGTGGTGAGGAGGGTCATCCTTCAATCAGAGAATCGGCAGTTCGATCCCCGGCTCCGCTAGCCCATGTCGTTGTGTCCTTGAGCAAGACACTTAACCCTAAATGTTTCCCGTAGCTGTGCCTACGGTGTGTGAATGGTTGATAATGCTGATGTGGCACCTTCATGGTAGCTCAGTGTGTGAATGATGTTATGTAGTGTTAAAGCGCTTTTTTTTTTATCATTAAACTTGTTTTTGTGTTGGCATACATATTCCTTACTATCTCAGGTTCAAACTGCACCATCTTTTCATTAAATACATTTGAGAAGTTGAGAATGTTCCTCGATTTGGGTCGCGGCTTGTCATCCAGGGGTGATGGTGGGTCCCGGAGCCAGACCAGTTGAGAACCACTGCTGTACACTCAACATGATTGGACGCTGCTAGTCAGCTGATATCCGCAGAGCTGGTGAATGAGTCAGTGATTGTGAGGCATGAATGAAACAGCGGCTGCCAATCAGCTGATGCTAAGTGCGACTTAAGTGGCCGGTCTACAGCGCTGTGTCAAAAAATACAACTGGTTAGTTATGGAGGTAAAAACGGAGGAAACTCAAGCACTCATTAACAGAATCAGCCATAATGCTCCGGGGTGAATTGCTTTCACAATATCTTCACGATAACAATATGTGTGTTTTTTAAATACTTTAATACATAAGCATAATCTCTGGTTACCATTAGACTATTAGGTTATTCACAAACAAAAAATAAATATATTTTTTTCCAGCTATTTTTTTATCGTAAAGGCTAAACATTATCAATCACAACTCTGCAAATACAGACACTTGGTCAGTGGCTCTACGCTTCAAACTATGATGCTCAACGTCCAAAAGTATAACTCCACATTGACTTGGTGTCACACGGGACACGGACAGTGGTCTCCTAAGTGAAAGATCTAATCAACAAAAAAAACTATTACAAATATTTTTGATTAATTATTCTCATTAGCAAGTGTGATTACAAAAATAAATGAATAAATAAATAAAAATGACGAGAGATGAAGAATCCCCTGTGTCGCAGGCCTCTACGGTGGTTTGTTAAAGGGCAGATACGGAATGTGAGCCTGGCATTTATTCACACGGCGAGCGGCCCGCTATATATATATATATATATATATATATATATATATATATACATATATATATATATATATATATATATGTATATATATATGTATACATATATATATACATATATATATGTATATATATATGTATACATATATATATATACATATATATATATATATGTATATATATACATATATATATATGTATATATATATGTATACAGGAAGAGTCCGTAGATCAGAGAGAGCGAGAGAGAGCACGGAGCAGCGTCAAACAGACTTTAGAGATGATGTTGACTTTTCTCACACCACACATGCCAGTGCAGTGGGGGCACACACACACGCACACACACACACACACACACACACACACACACACACACACACACACACACACACACACACACACACACACACACACACACACACACACACAGGCCTGCACACAGTCATGCATACAGATTTAATTGGAGGAGAAGGCACACACACACACACACACACACACACACACACATAAAGATGCCCACAGGCACAGACTCATCAGCAAACATACAAAGCACATAGTCACCCATAAGCACACAGATACACATGACAGCAAAGTAAGCTGGTAAAAGGTGACACACACACACACACACACACACACACACACACACACACACACACACACACACACACACACACACACACACACACACACACACACACAGTCTTTTCACCTGCATGCCAACAGTTGTCTGATCAGAGCTGTTTTGATGCTTGCCGGCGATAGAATGTGCTCTCCGTGGATGTGCGCTCCGGCGGAAAGCCCAAAGACGAACAGAGGAGCGTCTCAAAGCCCACAGGCTGGAAGAAAGAGAGTGCTGACAGTGACAGAAACACACCCAGATGGTAGCTCCACTCTACCATGGGATCACATGTACAGAATTAGATCTGGAAGTAGCTGGCGGGAACACAAAATGATGTCACCGTTGCCGTTAACGAGACATGTGTGTCAGTGTGTGTTGGTAGACTTTTTGTGCATACGTTCTGTATCCTCTAGTATAAATACAGGGGTCTCCTGGGTAATTTAGGCCAGAGATACTCTCCTTTCGCAACGTTAATAATATTTATTGGGTACATTTTTCTTATGAATTCTGTCCCGCACAGCCAGCGACTGCAGCCCTGCTCCAGCAAACATGGTCTGTGTCCCCTAACCCTCTAGGATTTGAGGATTCTCTGGGTTTAACCTGGACCTCGGTCAAGGCTTTATACTGCAGTAGAACGCAGAGGGGCCAATCAGTTGTAGAAGAGGATTTGAAAGAGCACTGATTTAAACAGCTGAATGTGTCATCAGGTGTCTGCAAAGCGTTAACTTCTCATGATGAGGATCCGCCTCCGCTCACCATCACGGTGCACCTTGGTGATTGGATGGTTCTAAAGGAAATGCTAGTCAGGCTGTTCTCATGCAGCGTTCCTAGGTATAGCTCCGAGGAATTAATGCGCTGTAATTCATAGGTATCCCACAAATTCAATTTGTATAATCCAGGTAATCATGAACCAATCTTTCACCTGCTGGAGACCGCTGTTAGTGCCCCGTGTAAATAAAAAGTTATTTCAACCCAAACAAGGGCCTTCTCCTAAAGCAAAACTACGTGGTTAGGTTTAGGACCTAAACCGAACCACGTAGTTTTGCTGTCTAAACCTCACCAAGTGGTTTTGTTCCCTAAACCAGTGAGAGAGATTTTCAGGTGTGCCGTAGGAAAATGTCCAATTTCACTTAATTGGTCCAAAAAAATCTTATTTAGTTGCCGCAAATAATTTTTATTTGTTGAGCCTGCAATATAGTGGCTGGCCTAGTAATTTCCAATATAACAGGTCTACACCTTGTTCTGTTATTAAACAAACTAAATGGCCGTATGTTATTGATCGTATCTACACACAGCATGTCATTTCTGTCTCTACATGGTTGCGTTACAACTCTTCTTGTGTCGCACACGGAGGAGTCCCGCCCCGATGCGCTGCACACAGGTGAGACACAGCGGACAGAGAGAGAGAGAGCGGCGAAAAATATGTTGCGTGCTTTTCACAATGGGATTTGCTGCTTTAAGCTATCACTATTTTAAGCGATTAGCGATCACTGTTAAAACAGTTCATGTATTTGCAGGTCAAGACAAACATCCAACAGGCTGCAGCCTGGAGCTCCATCAATGACGTTTCTGACTTCACATATCGAGAGGCTCTGGAAATATTCTTCCAAAAGCCCGAAAAACACACTGTAGTGACAAAGCCTGCACACTTTGTGGTCGTCATTAAAATAAGTGAACACCATGTTTCCTTTAAGTCAGTATTTATCAAACTGGGGCGGTATTTATTACAGGTGGGGCGCAAGAGGACATGCTGATTTTAAATGTTCACCGTCCGCCATTAATAGGTTGCGCATGCGCGACTCGCCGATTCTTGTCATTTTGTCAAAAGCCGATCTTTATGAGATCTCCGTGAGGTCGTTTTTCTGCTGTTGTGTCTCTCATCTACAACCTCGTTTTAAAAAGATGTGTAGAGGAAAGCAGCCACTAATACTGATACAACGTGATGCTCACATATCTGCACTCATTCTGTTTTGTTTTGCAAAAAAATAGCTTATTGTTTTCCACAATAAGCCATTTAGTAGTAACTAAATATTAGTTATATTTTGTACGGATATAACTTTATTTGAATTTTTCTAACAAAGTGATAACACTTTCTTTTGTCTGGTGGAGCAATCTGGTTTACTTGAAAGTGATTGCAATGTTCTTTATTCTATTATTTATAAAAGCACAGATGGAGTCACTATAAGTACTGTGAGGTATTACTTTGCACTAATTACCTACCACATATGCGGTATTATGCTACAATGTGACATTTCGTAACTTTAAAAAAAGAATTAAGTTTTTTTGTTGTCAAAACCTCACCAATTGGTTTTGTTGCCTAAACCTCACCAATTAGTCGTGTTGCCTAAACCTAACTAGGGCTGCAACTAACAATTATTTTAAGGATTGATTAATCCTGTTGATTATTTTTTCGATTAATCGATGAATCGGATAAAAAAACAAAAAAGCATTGATGTATTCTGTGATGCAGTCCGTCATGCTGTGGATGTCTCCATGTGGTCCACACAGCACATCCCAGTCCATTGACTCAAAGCAGTCCTGCAGTCCGTCATTAACCTCCTGGGACCTCCTAGGAGTCCTGGTCCTGAGACCTCCTCCTCACAGTCCTGGTCCTGAGACCTCCTCCTCACAGTCCTGGTCCTGAGACCACCTCCTCACAGTCCTGGTCCTGAGACCTCCTCCTCACAGTCCTGGTCCTGAGACCTCCTCCTCACAGTCCTGGTCCTGAGACCTCCTCCTCACAGTCCTGGTCCTGAGACCTCCTCCTCACAGTCCTGGTCCTGAGACCACCTCATCACAGTCCTGGTGGTCACAGGCAGCCTCTGCACCAGAGGAACATGCCTGGGTGTCAGCAGGACCAGGTCGTGATCAGACCTGTATCAGACCTTAGCATTTGCATACAGTAGGTTCAGAGTTTTATTGTTCCTTGTGGGGCAGTTGACATATTGTTGAAAAGTTGGCAGAGCTTTCTCCAGTGTGGTTAAAGTCACTAGTGATAGTCAGAAAAGCAGTCCGTTTTTGACAAAAACCTCACGTTCCCCGTTATGATCGCCGGGACCGGTAGCCGTGTGCATTTCTCATTCAAACATCTCCGAGACTTATTGAGTGGCGTAATAATCACGATGAATCGATAATGAATTTTGTTGCCAACTCTTTTAATAATCTAATTTCATCGATTTTATTGAATCGTTGTTGCAGCCCTAAACCTCACCAAGTTGTTTTGTTGCCTAAATCTAACCAAGTTGTTTTGTTGCTTAAACCTCACCAAGTTGTTTTGTTGCCTAAATCTAACCAAGTTGTTTTGTTGCTTAAACCTCACCAAGTTGTTTTGTTGCCTAAACCTCAGCAAGTTGTTTTGTTGCTTAAATCTAACCAAGTTGTTTTGTTGCCTAAACCTCAGCAAGTTGTTTTGTTGCTTAAACCTCACCAAGTTGTTTTGTTGCCTAAATCTAACCAAGTTGTTTTGTTGCTTAAACCTCACCAAGTTGTTTTGTTGCCTAAATCTAACCAAGTTGTTTTGTTGCTTAAACCTCACCAAAATGTTTTGTTGCCTAAACCTCAGCAAGTTGTTTTGTTGCTTAAATCTAACCAAGTTGTTTTGTTGCCTAAACCTCACCAAGTTTGTTTTGTTGCCTAAACCTCAGCAAGTTGTTTTGTTGCCTAAACCTCAGCAAGTTGTTTTGTTGCTTAAACCTCAGCAAGTTGTTTTGTTGCCTAAACCTCACCAAGTGGTTGGTGTTGTGTTGGCTCTAATGCCGTGTTCACACCAAAACAGTTGCGAAAATTCGCAACGCTTTTTCGCTTCTATCGCGCCGCTGGTGTTTTTTAGTTTTTCGCAACCATCGCTGGGGAAAGGGGGCGGGGCTTCAGTCCCTTTTCGCCGCGAAAATCTCCTTCTTCATTTCCGTTACTCGACCATGGAAGGAGTAAAAAGTTTGTGTTGTAAAGCACCGGGTGACCGCAGACGGCAACTATAAGTTGGTCCTCCATTTTGCTGATGCAACATAGACGACCGGACGGCGGTGACGAGCGGAGCTTCTCAACGCTGATTGGCTTTCGCAACTCCGCGTCATGCGAATTATTCGCTGGAGTTGAAATATTTGAACGCCAGCGAAACAGCGAAAAAGCGGCGTTGCGACGCCGTTTCGCTTCTATCGCGACGCTCGGCGAAAAATTCGCTTTAACGCAGCTGTGCATTGACTTAACATGTAATCTGGACGCGCGAATATTTCGCAACTGTTTTGGTGTGAACACGGCATAAGGGTTTTGGTCTCCCAACAACTCAGTATGTTGTTTTTTCTGAGCTGTTGATGAGAGGGCTGAGACCAAAAGCTGCAACCAAAACAATGAGATGAAAGACAGCGTAGCATTGAGGCTAACTGCAGAGCTTTTCAAACGTTCAAGTATTGGTCTTTTTCTATACTTGAGCCTGTTCTTGAGCCATTGCTGTTTTTAAGGTTATGGATATTTCACAAGATGCTTTGTTTTATGCAAAGCACTTATTTCCTTTGCACTGAACCTCACACAATTACCCGGCAATCAAATTGTGTTGAATAGTGGAATTGTGTTTTTTCTTGCTCCGGAGGGGGCACGATTACAGACAAATAGAGAACTATTGATTTGTGCACATCAATTTGTCATTTTAAAACACAATGCACAATTAACATTCAATAATTACCCAAAACAAATGTATAAAGAAAATGTTAAAAAGCTTTATTTTAAATTTTTCATAGTTTCAATATTACATTTAATTGATCGCTTTTTCAACATCTTTTTTTCTGTGTCATTCTTTATATTTTGTTATGAAAATATCGATTTGTATTTTCTGAAGGTATTTTTTTCAGCAGCTCCATACATGGATGGAACAAATGAAACTGGCCTTGCGTTGCAGTCACACAAGATGAATTGACTTTGCCATTTTGACCATGTGTGGTTCTCCACCCGGGTTCCACTCACACACATGGTCGGTCTCTCTCTCTCTCTCTCTCTCTTTCTCTCTCTCTCTCACACACACACACACATGGGACAGGTAACACATACAGTAGAAAACTAGAATTACAACCTTGTCAAGTATCAGTTTACGTCCACGTCCGTCTACAAGGTCATCTCTTCCTCATTTTATCCTATAAGACATTTGTGTGAAGTTGTTAGAATTAGGATCAATTCATTCTTGAGTTATGGCCCAAAAATGTGTTTGTGAGCTCACCATGACCTTCGACCTTTACATTCAAACCAGTTCACCATTGACTGTGGACGGATTTTCTCACCACTCGCTTTAGAGTGAGTTTGCCTGTTTGTAGTGCTGTCCAACTGTATGATGAGAATTATTACACCCCATGTAGTGGATTCGGAGAATCCCACAATGCATTGTGAAAAGTAGTATACAACGATGGTCACTAACCGAGATCTTGTGGCAGAGTTGAGGCGTGAAAATAATAATTTTAATGTGAGCAGAGCGTCACAACACAAACAGACACAAAGTACTTAGTATTTAGATTATTTAAAAATATGCTTATTGCCCTTACATTGACAAGGCAGCAGGAGCACATGGCGTTACTCCTTTCCATTCCCTTTCACAATAAAAGCCTTCTCCACATCCACATTATTCTGCAGATGACTCCAGGTGAACGTTTAGGACAACGGGCAAACTCAGTCCCAAGACCCCAGAAGGAGCGCAAGACTACGTGATGTCATTGGGCCCAAAAAGACTTCTCCCTACAGACTCACACTGGGCTATACATCCATGCTCTGGCCACGGTTGGCGCTGGTGTGAAGGCATAATGACAACAGCCAGATAGGCAGACAGTTGCATGTGTCAGGCACAGATGTTCAACTGATTTTCAGGTACTTTCAGAACAGATGTCTGTGCTGTTTATGTGCTCCTTCAAGGCAGAAACACACCCAACACATCATGACAAACTTCAATCCACACACAATTCACGTAATGACCTCCTCCTCCACCACACACACACACACACACACACACACACACACACACACACACACACACACACACACACACACACACACACACACATTAATGTATGCATTTTGACATGTGTTTTTGAATGGATGAACATCCGCTAACACACTTATACAACAAAGGGCCCTGTTTACATGTTGGTACATACTGATGCACTTGAACTTCATTATACAGGAATTAGGCTTTGGTTGATAACAGAGCTATCGTTCCTGTCCATTGATCTTTAAAGGGCCTGTGCATTCAGCATACAAATCCTCCTGTGCTGATGGTAAAGGTTGTTAAAGGACATCGCTGGCCAGTTTGTAGTTGCAGAGGGGCTAAGTCTCTTTTTAAAGGGTGGGTTCACACAAATTATTAAAACATATGTTCTGTTCTGCTACAAGAAGTGATCCTGAGATGTGTATGAAGTGTTTCGGTTGCATTACTGCACTTTGGATGCTAGATTTACTGTGCTGAGCTGCACCGTCGTCTTTAAAGTAGCTTTTCTTTTTTTTTGCCATACGCCTGTAATTTTTTCACAAAAAAGTAGGGCACTTCTTTACTGTATGGATGTGCTACATTCCGGTATATGACAGAGGATACTGAGATGCTGCAATATGTTCAATAGGCTTTTTAAGGACACGTTTGGAGGCCTACTTTATTCAGTATTTTTTCAGGGGGAAATGCAGAATTTCTTTATTTCAAGACCTTTATTGAGAGCTTCACATATTACAAAAGTACAAAGTACACGGACATAAAAGTCCTAAAAAAATACATGGCAAAATGCCTGTACTTTGGTGAAAGTGTTTATGTTATGATGTTAACAGGTTACGCGTGCACATGCGTGACTAGCCGATTCTTGGCGTTTTGCCTCTCTGATCTCCGTGAGATCTCCGTGAGGTCGGCTTTTCTACTGTTGCGTCTCTCAAAACAGAATATAGATCGAAGCTCAACATTGAGCATGAATTGAGAGTGGCCGTATCAAGCCTGCAACCACGTTTTAAAGAGATTTATAGAGGAAAGCAGCGTCATTGCAGCCACTAATACTGATTAAACTTGATGGTCACAAATATCTGCACTCATTTTGTTTTGTTTTGCACAGGTTGCACATTATTGTTATTATCTTGAAAATATATTCAGCGCAAAACCGGTTAATTGCAGCCACAAGCTATTTTCTTTGTCAAATATTATTTATTTTTTGCACAGATAGAAATGTATTTGGGTCAATGACGAATAAGGCTTTTTTTTTTTTACTTTAAAATTTAAAAAAAAAACAGATCAATCAACAGAATGAAACAAAGAACAAAAAGAAAAACAATGTATAACTAAGGAGCGATCTGTTCTCATTCTCATTCATTAATCCATGAAAACAAAATCAGGTCTATGGGGTATGCAACCCATTTTTTTTCCAATATCTCAATTTTTTTTCCAGTTTGTGGTTGACAGATGCGGTTATCTTCTCCATGTTGTAAATGTCCATCCATGTATTCAGAGTGGGGCTCTCTTGTGATAACCATTTCCTGGTGAGAGTCTTTTTGCCAGCCACAAGCAGTACATTTATTAAATACTTGTCTCTTTTTGACAATGTGTCAGGTAAATATCCCAGATACATGGTCTTACTTTCCAGAGGTATCTCACCTTCAAACATGTTCTGTAGGGCGGTGTGTATCCCTCTCCAATAGTCTACGATAGCAGGGCAATCCCAGAAAATATAATAATGGTTTGCATTTTGATTCCCACATCCTCTCCAGCAAACAGAAGGGTTACTATCATAGTGCCGTGTCTGAGAGGGTGTAATAAAATACCGTATCACATGTTTCCAACCAAACTCTTTCCATGTCTGCGAGCTGGTACACTTCCATTGAGCTTTACATATTGCTGTCCATTCTTCCTCGGATATAGTTATTCCTCCCTCCTTCTCCCATTTTGTTTTAATATAAGAGGTTGAATGTGTTTTAAAATTCAAGAGACATTTATATATACATGAGATGATTGTACTGCCTATATCTGAGTTATATGCTTTTCTAATCAGTTCTATTAGATATGTACTCTGTGTCATATTTTTCATCTTCGTATTCACGAAGTGTCGCATCTGCAAGTATCGATAGAAGTCCTGTTTTTCTAGTGAGTGTTTCTCTTTAAGAGGTTCAAAACTTAGCAGTGTGCCTCCTTTCATTATTTTGCATATGGCTGGTATTCCTGTAGCTGTCCAATCCCTAAATATAGTTTCCAATCTATTCGGTGTGAAGTCGGAATCATACGCGCACCATTTAAGTGTTACAATATCTCCCTCTAATTTGTGTTCTCTTATAATGGTTTTCCATACTTCAAGAGTCCACTTCAACCATGGGTTAACAGTAGTATTTATGTGACTTTGTAGGTTGCTATCAGCTAGGATTGCCTGTATGGGGGTGGAGGTTATTTTCTCTTCAATGTTTTTCCATTGAGCCTTATACGATGGGTTGCACCAGCATATTACATCTCTCATCTGTGCCGCCAAATAATAATCCCTAAGAGACGGTAGGCCCCATCCTCCTTTTTCTTTAGGTAGTTGTAAGGTTTTGAGAAGGACCCTGGGTACCTGTCCAAATATACCTAGATGACATCTTGTCCATTCATGGAATTGTTTTTGCTTAATCTGTGTTGGCAGAGTTTGAAATAGATACTGAGTAGTCTGGGCAGTACATTCATTTTAATGGATTCAATCCTCGCAGTGAGACTTAGGAAAGGAGTTTAGTTCCATCTTGCTATGTTTCCTTAAGTTTTCTTATTAGTGGATCATAGTTATATTCTGCAAGTTTTGTAAGATCTTTTGTAATATCGATGTCCAGATATTTGAAGGATGTTATTTGCCATGCAAGGGGATATTTATTTTCAATTCCTCTTGGTGGGCTGTAGTTATATGAGAGCAACTGGGTTTTACCCACGTTAATCTTATACCCTGATAGTTTACCATACTGTTCAAATGATTTCATCAGTTTAGGTAGAGAGTATGTTGGTTGCTCCAGGTAGATCAAGATGTCATCTGCGTAACAGGCCAATTTGTGCTCTATACCTTTAATAGTAATTCCTTTAATATCTTCATTTTGTCTAATATATTGAGCTAATGGCTCCAAATATAATGCGAAGAGTAGTGGTGACCATGCACAGCCCTGTCTTGTACCTTTTTCTAGATTGAAACTGTTCGATAAATATCCGTTGATTTTAATTCTGGCGGTGGGATTGTCATATAATGCATGAATCGTTTTAATAATTGTGTCATGTAGACCAAATCTGTGAAGGACCCTATAGCGGAAAGCCAAAAGTCAAAAGAGTCAAAAGCCTTTTCAGCATAAGGCTTCTAAAAGGGTTTTTTTTTATTAAGAAAATTCAAAATTGATGTAATGGATATTTGTGGATCTGGAATATTGTGCTTTAACAAGTCTCAGTTGTTGTTTTTGTTTTAAATAGTTTTTAACAGTATTTTTTTAACTTCACAGACTAAAAATGGTCAAGTGACGCAACCACATATTTGTAAAAAAATATATATTTTCCTAACATTTTTTTCAAAAAGAAACTTTTGGAAATTATCCCTTGGAGTGTCTACAGTGCCTAACACATTGTTGTTTTATGGATGTGTTTTTTTTATATATATAATCATTTAAGATAATTGCGTTCTCTAGATATTTAGTATATTTAACATTTGATTTTACAATTAAATAGAGAAACATAATAATACAAATATAGAAATTAATACATTCAATACACGTCATATACAGCAACCATTTATTCACTTTAACCTATTATTTATTGCTTTACATTACAATTGTATCTGGCTGCACCACCTGACGTCTATCAGTTGTGCCACCTGACAATGTTATCTCCATGTGTAGCGCTGATTTCTCTGGACTTGACAGTGGCATCTTAAATAGTAAAAGAATATTCAATATTATCATGAAAATGGTTTGAACGTGTATAATATATTTAACTTAACACTGTTAAACATTTGAAAAATGTAATAAATGATCTTAAGCGTCAGATAACGATTCATATAGTGAAATTTCTTGTGCAGTTGTGACATTTGACATCTGGTTGCGTCACCTGAGTTTTGCAACTAATTTCAAATTAAACGGGCATTTAGTAGGACTCTAGCATTAGCTTTTGTTCTTGCTAGCAACTTCATTTATATATTTTGTTAATATGATAAAGAGTTTTATGATAACATGCAATATTTCTAGTTTTAGATTGGTTGTATGACTTGACATAAAAAGTGTACCATCCTACCTTTAAGTTAAAAGTAGATATTTTAATCAATAATTCAGAGAGATCTACAATTCTTTTTCACTCAGTTGGTGTCTCTTGATGATGCAATATCCTGTTAACTCCTCTGCACTCAACTTCAAAATAAAAGTCCCATTTGTACCTTGACATTTGAGAACATGACAATTTGTTTAATTATTTGTTACAATTTTGTTGTTATCAAAACAGTTTGATAACCACTGATTTAGTCAGAAGGGGTCTTGTGTTGCTCCACATGAGTATAAATTGATATTAAGTGCAATTTATTTTGTATCCTACTCTTCAATTGGACAGTAAATGCAACGCAGTAATGTTCACTCAGAGTACATTTTACTCTGACTTGAGTGGAAAGTATTACAAGTAACACGACTTTTAAAATAGGACAACATTCACATTCTTCACCCATCAAACCAACAGCACACGTAAAGAACATATATAAGAAACTAACAATCGCTTTTGGTATGGTCTTTAGGTTCAGACATTAGTGTTATGCGAGTAGCTTCTGTTCTATTGACAGCTGATGTCATGTGTTTTAGCTGTGTGCGTGTGTGAAGGATGAGTGTGTGCCGCTTGACCCAAGATGCTCTCACACACACAAACACACACACAAATGCATTGCTAAATAAAATACCATGCTCAAAAGTCCACAATATTCATGCAGGAACACAAATGCTCACATGCAGGGCACAGGCCAGACCGCGGGTGGCAGGGTTCTGCCAAATGATGGGGTCCTGAGGGGCGGTGGCTGTGACCTTGGCTGCCCTTGTGCTCGCCTGACTCCACCTGGGCGGCCATTAGAGGGCTCTACAACAGACGCTGGCCTCTGCTGAGAGCCAAGGGTCGGATGCTAGAAACACACCCACACACACACACACACACGCAGGCTGTGACGCACAAAGAAGCGCGCGCACACACCCACAGTTCGGCACAAACAAGGCATGTGCATCTCAAAGCATGTCTTCGTGAGGGCATTTCATAATCGTTCCGATGTAATGTTCACGCTGTGGGTAAATAAACACACACACAGAGCCACCACATATGTGCATATTTACCAGTGCGTGTATGATGGAGAGTGACAACATGAGGAACGAGGGACGGGAGTTGTGACCAGCGATTTGGAACCTAAGCTTAAATGCTCAAATTGAACAGGTGTTGGGATGGGATCTTAACATGTGTCAGGGAATTTCACACACACAAAAAGAATGTATTTTGCGAGACACTCAGCTAATGACTGCTGAATAACTTCAGACAAACTTTGTATGTTTACACACAGAATGAGCGCTGTGGATTTTGCCCCCATCACTTAGATGGGAAGCATGTTAAGAAGAGATTATTTAATGACCAGTATGAACATGCATTAAGATAACACCATCAGTGGTCTTTTACACACCCAAAAATTGGTCTACAAACAACCTGAAATTGTGTTTAAATCAATTTAAAGGAAAAAGAAAGTGCAGGATGAAGTTCAAGTTCATCTGTGCAAGTGCAGGTTTACTGGCAGATAACAGTATTTAGCCCCCACGCGGCGATCCTATCGTTCACATTGCGATTGTGAAGATGGAGGATAAAGCCTTTGACACTGTGAAAACTTTCCAGAGATGTAAAATGGGTCCTCATAGTATGGTGTACTGGTTGTCCTATAAGACGCGTGTCATGAAAGTATTGCTCAAATTACACTGGTGCCTGAAGCAACATGCTCCCACCAACAAAACCACTTATGCAACAGTCACACCAGGAAGTGGCACTGTAAAAATTGCAAAATGTGATGCTGAAGAGCTGGAGAAGTCGCTTCCTCCTATTCCCTCTTTACCACATGCTCAACACTATGAATTTGCATGTCAAACTTCCCCAAGTGCAACTCTAGTGCTCGCCAAAATGATGCTGTCTTAAATGTTGGCAGGACCACATCCATGGACCATGTGAAGTGAAATCCCCCCCCAAACAAACTGGGAGTTGGCTATCAAAATGAGTCAGTAAATACACAATATGTTCAGGCTGCTCAATAAGAAAATTCAGCGGATATCTATAGCCTTCATACGGCTCTCAGCATGGCGACAGCTAAGCGGCTTGCAGCTAACGGTGCTAACAGTACAAATAACTGCATCCATACTGACCGAGATAACCGTGTTTACCAGAGAGGGGGGTCAAGAGGGTGATCGCTTCCCTTTGACGACGAAGAGCCAACAGGGCACACTCACATGTACTGACCTGCCCAAGCTTAGCATTGAGCTGTAAGCGCCATCGTCCTCACAGCCACACAGAGCTGCTAGCATGACGGTAGCATTTCTTGAAGCACATCTTGAAAAGCAGCCATTTCTTATCATGTTTGCCTCTTGGAGTGACACGTCCCAAATACATAGAGCACGCCAGGGGATTGCTATGGGAATCAGAAGACATCATGTGACATGAGGCGACGCGGCATGGCTGGTTTGTTTCGCCCTTTCTTGATCTCCATGTCCCCTGGCACTTTTTGCAATCATAGATCGAGGGTTGGATAGACAGACATACATAGAAGATATATATCAGCTTTGGACACTAATATTCACTTCCCTCAAAAACAATAATAAAAGATAGTCACAGCTGGCAGGCCTTTACCTTCTTCCTGACAAAGGGAGAGGAAGGCTAGTTTTACCCTGTCTGCAGTGGAGCCACTGAGCCACAACACTGGCATGCTGCAGACACCACCACACAGCTCTCTCTCTCTCTCTCTCTCTCTCTCTCTCTCTCTCTCTCTCTCTCTCACCATCATTAAAGCGTTCTGGCTGATCACACCCTTTAATTGGACCATACAAGCGCCGGGGCAAAATGGCGCCTTGTTAGCTCAGCTGCAGAGCAGAGTGAGCGAACAAACAAGCAAATAAATGAGGGTATAAACAAGCCCCACCGAAGCTTCACTTCGGCATGTGGAACCCGGTGAGAAGCAAAGCCGGGGCTGACCTGCAAACACGAGGACTTTTAAGGAGACAAGTCGCCTCATATTGTAGAAGGATCATCGGCTCTCCTATCTGCAGCTTTTACTTTTACTGATTTCTTTCTGTGGTTTTGTGGAAGTAGTTTATATTTCACCAACTAACAAGTAGGAGAACTCTGACAAAATGTAGCTAACACCGCTGCCATTTGGTAGCCATTGAGAGTATCCAAGCATTCATTAGTGGCATGGCTAGCCCCTGTGGGACTTCAAATGGTGGCACTAATGTTGTGCTTTACCCATTGAAATGTATAGGATATTTCTTATTTAGAGCATTTAGTGGTATGGAAATACCATTATATATTTTTCCATCTGAACGTAATATTCACACACCTTTCTTTATAGCTGGCACAAAGCTTCCACAAAATATTCCACAAATATCCTCCTTCTCTCTTTTAAGCCAACGGGGTTGCAAATAATTGAATGGAGCAGAGTCATCACGGAATGCAGCTCCAGTAATCCACTTACCATTCACTAGTTTTAACCAGTTATAACACCCACACATTACTGGTTACAGCTGGGGGGTTATTTTTCCTCTGACAGGAACTTGGTGTCTTGCTCAAGGGCTGACTGTAATCATCCTTTAAGCACACTCGGCAGTGAAGCAGTTTGTTGTTTGGTGGGTTGCGTTCAGGCCTCGGCTGCAGTGCTCTCTGTGTTGCACACTAAACAGGACACCTTATTGAGGACAAAGTGAGCGCAGAGAGGAGCATCCCTCCCTCCCTCTGACTCTCTGACCTTCTCAAAATGGGTAGAGCGAGCAAGCAGAGGGAGGAGTGGAGCGACGGAAAGGCCATTTATCTAGCTAATCTCCCCCTCTACCACCAACACCACCTAAGTGGGGCAGTGAAGCTGAAGGTGAGACTGGCTCAAGCCTGCTGCCAACCCCACAGCTTCAAAATCCAACCTGTCGCACCTTGGCCTTCTCCACCCGGTGCACACCTTGAATTCACGCTCATACGAGCATACAGAAACATTAACACAAGAGCAGATTAATCCTACGATTTAAGCACGTACCACACACACACGCATGCATGCACACTATAACATCCATCACAGCCACCCTGGGCTCTGCTGATCCTCCTACTGCAGCCAAATTGTGTGTGTGTGTGTGTGTGTGTGTGTGTGTGTGTGTGTGTGTGTGTGTGTGTGTGTGTTGCATAGAGCAGACATGCCTGGCCGATCACAGTGCGCCGGGGCCTCCCAGACGAACTGTCATCACCAATTAGCACATACACTAACAACTGACAGCCCATAATGTAGACGCAGTATCGTGGCAGAGCAGACTCTGCCGGATCATACGGCTTGTTATTAACCTCCAGAGAATCCACCGCACGTTAACAGTGGTAACGTAGTACATTTCAAGTACTGATCTTACTGTGCATGCACTTACCAATATTTATTCAAATTCTTTTTTTTTATATTTCTGAAGAATAGTTTTTTTTATATGGGAGGTAGGTTTACCACATTTCAAAATATGGGTTAATCAAATGAATGTGATATCAGCATAAAGGTTGAACCCAGTATACATTGTATGTAAAGTAGTTGAAATGTCCCCAACCTTTTTTGCACCACACAACTCACCATTACGCTGAATTATCAACACATATTACGCAGAGCGGGCACATGAGACTCACCTGTAGTTCTACGCTCTTCTTCTGTCTCCTCATTGGGCCTTTTCCCCTTTCCAAAGAAGCTCTCAGGAGACGTACACATTTTTTAACTTGTTCATTTTTGGGGTAACGAATCACGTGACCAGCTCATCAATGTCACTGCGGTTGCGTGCGCCTCCTCTGCCCGAGGAGACAGAGACACGGGAACGCGTAGCCTTGGGCTTGATGAGAGTAGCCCTCCCGGGAGTCTTTTTTAGGGCACTGATTGGATGACTTCTATGTCATTAATTTATTTCTTTAATCAGTGATTGGCTAAACTGCGTATTAGACCCGTCTTCCTTGGGCAAGCCCCACGACGTGGACGAGCCCCGGAGAAGTGCATGTGAGCAGCTCAGAGGTGCACTAGCACAGGAGGACGAGCAGGAAAAGCAGATATTTGGCGCAGATGTCCTATTTTACAAATATTACTGGGTATATTCCATAGCTCAAAAACACAAATATTGACAATGTGTATAATTTATTCATATAATTATATTTTTTATAATAAATAATATTATAAATAATTTTTGTTTTTTGTTTTTTTGTGGCTCAAGGTGGGTGGAGCCAAGCCCCGTTGCCCTCTATTGGCCGGCCTCACTGCACGTGACCGAGACGAGCGTCTTGACATGTGTCAGAGGACACAGACGCACAGACGGCTGTATCCGGTCATTTTTCAAAATAAAACATATTTCAGACCGTGATAATCAATCAAATACTTTTTTCATTCACTCTTTCTGTGCGGCTCGTTCCCAAAGGACCAGGTGGTTGGGGACCGCTGCTCTACGCCATTCAGCTGCAGCATCATTGCTGCTTATATGTGACCCATTTAAAAATAATAATAATCCAATATAATATTATCAAATCCTTTACAGAAAACCTCAAATGTTGATTGTGGGACTTTTACTTGGAATGGAGTATCTTCAAATTGCTGTCTTGCTACTTTTTAGCCGCGTTAGCAGAGATCTATAGCTGACACCACTTCCCCCTTTGCTCCCAACGGACAAGTCATAATAAGCTTTCTCAAGGGTCTTTATCACTTGAACGTAGACATATGTTGGTATGTTGCTTCCCACAACCATCATCAAATCACAAATCTGAGAAATATGTTAAGAAGCAATGCTGTTCATGCCAAGCAGCACTGATCTGTTCTGGCTTGAGCGACATGCTACTGCACGCCATATCGTTTCATTTTCACCATACCATAAATAGAGCGTTACCATCATGCGGCTTGCCTCGACAGCGCCGCTGACATCCAGGGGTGCTACAGAACAAGGTGAAAGAGGAGCAAATAAGCTGTAAGAAAAATCGGCGGAACACATCAACCCCCGCCCACCATCAGCTGCAGCGCTCTCCAGACCCAGAGCTATCAAACTGTGCAGCTTGCTTAATTAGCAAACAGTTAAGTGTTACAATCCGCCCTAGTGTCCCTCGCCAGAAGCTCACATCTTTCCCATTTTGATGCTTGGACTTGGTCCAGACGCACCGACGTGGAAAATAATAACAATACTGGACTTGGATGGAACCCTCACACAGATGAGTGTGGGGGGGGGGGGGGGGGGGGGGGGGACTTGCAATGCAGTGTGTGTGTGTGTGTGTGTGTGTGTGTGTGTGTGTGTGTGTGTGTGGAATGATGGGGGGTTGCTAGGGGGCTTTAGGCCATTGATGCTGGATAAGACTCCATCCGCAATGCAATGTATTAATAGCTTTGCCCTGGTTTGGTTGCTGGCACCCTCTAAAAAATCACACACACACACACACACACACACACACACACACACACACACACGCACATCGCATAACCCTGATCCAGCTGCCACCGTGCAGCCTTTCTGTGTGGTTTGGCTGCCCTTCAAGAAGTGTGTGTGAAGCTGTCTCTATCTGACCCTCTGCTGGTGTGTGTGTGTGTGTGTGTGTGTGTGTGTGTGTGTCTGTGTGTGTGTATGTGTGTCTGTATGGGAGTGTGAGTCCGCGAGGGTCCATGTGTACACTTTAATACTCTGTTTGGCTCTCTCTGCAAACAGATGGCAAAAAAATTGGTTAACTGCTGTAAATTACGAGTATACGCATGTTTACACCTGTGTTTCTGCAGCAATGGGATCGTAAACACACACGCACACACACGCACACACACACACACACACAGACACACACACACACACACACACACACACACACACACACACACACAGGTATGCCTCCACAAAACATACATATGTACACATGTGCAAATGTCAATTAATACAAGCATGTGTTTCCCCTCATTTCTGTGGCAAACAAATTCAAACTTTTATGGATTTTTTTCTTCATCACCCAAACTTTTCCATCTCTCTTTGGGAGGGGATTTGAAATGCTCCAAAATATCCTTTTATCCCTGGCAGGTTTTCCATTTCCTTGTCCGTCACAACCATATTGTCCTAATCTTAAAGTCTCTAACTGGACTGCAGGAGTCCCCGTTTCACATGCTGAAGGGTCAGTAAACCACAGAAAGACGTGGTTTGAGAGAGTGAGACAAGGAATCAGTTGGTATGAGATCACTTCAGAGTGTTCTGAGAGGCTGCCACAGTAACTGTGCAGCTGTGAAGAGTGCAGGCCGGACCAAGTCATAATCCCAACCTCACAGAATGTTTGACTGCAGCTGAACGTCAGAAATACATGGCAGAGGTTTGGGTGGTTGGGCAGATTTAGCACTTGATTTATTGTAGTCTGACCATAAAAAAAAACAATCTGAATGGCACATCTATCTATCTATCTATCTATCTATCTATCTATCTATCTATCTATCTATCTATCTATCTATCTATCTATCTATCTATCTATCTATCCAGCCCTCTCTAATCTCTCCCCTCATGCAACCTTCTGCAGCCTCAGACACCTTCTTCCTATCTATAAATATTGTAGATATTGTACACACACACACACACACACACACACACACACACACACACACACACACACACACACACACACACGCACATTTTCCTGGTGAGCGCTCTCTGACCCCAGTCAGGATTAAGTGTGTATGTGTGTGTGTGTGTGTGTGTGTGTGTGTGTGTGTGTGTGTGTGTGTGTGTGTGTGACTGACTGACTCGTCTGTCCCTTCAGCCGTCTGGCACCCCTACCAATGACATGATCACTACTGTTGCCAAGATACTTGCTCTTGAGTGTGTGTGTGTGTAGGTGTAGGTGTGTGTGTGTGTGTGTGTGTGTGTGTGTGTGTGTGTGTGTGTGTGTGCAAATATGCTTACTGTTTTCCCCACAATACATACATACATACATGTAGTGGTGCCCACTGCTGAGGGTATCGTTTAAAAGTCCATTGTGAGTGATATGGTGAGTCAGGGTTTGTGGGGGAGGACCATTTAGTCCAATGGTCCTCCCCCAGAAAAAAAGGATATTTTAAAAACAAATGTCCTGCACACTCCTTGCCTTGTGCATTTATGCTGTTCGGACTGCTAATCCAGGAAATACATAATTCACACAAGTCAAAAGAGATGCAAAAAGCTCCCTGACCTGTGGGGGAGCAGTTTGCCGTGCACAGAGACATTTAGAGCTCACTGCATGCATAATATCATATGAGTGTACTGGAAATATTACAGGAGTTTATTTCACTAAAGTGGATTATGGAATTTACTGAAAACAAAACAGTTTTAACTCCCAAACAAATGTTACATACCAAAGTCAATTCAATAGTGAGTACTTACCAGGCTATTTTATGCCTTTGTGAAAGATGATACTGACTTGCACACAGCCTCATGTCTTTAGTTATACGCTCCCAAAAGAAGAGAAAATAATAACATAATAAAACTATTGTCTAGTGTCTAATATGACTGGCTCATGGAAGGACATGTTACATATAAGTCACTGTTATGATACTGTATATGTATCAATAGCTGATTATTTTGAGGTAAACAAATAAAACATGGAATGCTGCTGGAGAAAATTGTGTTAGTTAGCAGTGTAAACATTTAATTCACGGTTTAACGTAGTTACACGTTGCTGTAACGGCATTCTTTAACTGTTCATTAATGTCAAGTATATATTTTGACAATCAAATGGTCACTGGAGTGTACCTGGACAGATCGTTTCTAGTCCTAGGACCATGCAAAGCGCTTTAACACTACATGCCATCATTCACCCATTCATACGCTAATGACAGGGGGAGGGGCTACGATGTAGGGAGCCACATGCCCACAGTAATGTTCAACGATCCTCTGATTGAAGGACTCAAAGCCCTGTCCGCTACTGCTGAACAGAGCGCTATCACTTGTTTATTCAAAGTTTATTAATTATCCAATTGCATCAACTTCGACACTGTCCTTGGGTCCTGAACGGTTGTAGAGATAGACGTACACGCTCCTATACAGAGATTACGTCATTCAGAGTGAGATTGGGTGGTAACCTCATGCCCATGAAGGAGCACTGCGAAAAAAGGCAGAAAATATGACTTTCGATGAAATATCCCCCCTGGAGTTGTATCTTCACATGGGCTAGAAGTGACCTGCAGCAGAGCTTCCTGTGCAGCTCAGCGAGCAGGAAGCAGGCTGTATCCCACTAGGATCCCACTTGGTTGAGGGTAAAAGGGAGGAACATCAAGAGACAGTTGACAGGATTGACAGTTTATGCAGAAGTAAAAACAAGACAAGTAGTGAGTCTCCCCAACTTAACTTTTGTATGTAGACACACACACACACACACACACACACACACACACACACACACACACACACACACACACACAAACTACCTACCCACAGGAAACACAAAAAGTCAAAAATGAATTTATACAGTACAAACACCGGGAGAATACTGCTACCACCCACTTGTATGAACACATACACAGCTCAGTTATATCTACACAACTTCTTTTACAAATGACTAGCTGGAGGTGGCATCCCACACAAACACATTTAATTTAAATGCATACAGTCAAACCTTCATCTCCCACCACACATATTGCATTTGGCAACACTACATCACACATCTATAAATTTGACAACATCATATCTTGGAGGAACATGTGAGTGCATTCACCCTGATGTGTGCAGAGGCGAGTCCCCGATGTTCAAACTGAAAAACCAATGCTAACACTTTGTTTGTCTGCCAATTATATATTTTAAAGCACATTGTAACCTTTATTTTGAAAAGGGCTGTATAAATGAAGTCGAAATCCTTACTATTATTATGTCGGTGTTGCCCAATACACACACATCCATGTCATACAGGGATGGTAGTTGTTTTTCCAATCTTGAAGTTGAAGTTGCATATGTAAATAAGAAGTGGACATGGTCACATGGCCACCACACAAAGGGGAGACGTTTATCATTTTGGCCGTCGCCATCTTGTTTTTTTTTAATCAAGCATATAAGTTATCAGCCAATGCTAGTGCTAGTTAGCTAGCTTGGTTAGCAAGGCGCATCCGTAATTCATGTTAACTGTGACAATAACTGTGATGCTAATTTTGGCTAGCGAACAACATGCTGACTCAAACAGAGAGCAGACTTAATGTATTGCTTCCAGCTTTGCCTTTAACCAAATCATTTTGGAAGAGACAAACGGCAAAATAAATGACCAAACCGTAGATTGCAAAGTTTACAGTTAACTGACCCACTTATTATAAGACGTATCATTGTCCCCAAGGGGGACATTTTGATCAGGCAATAGTGCCGCACACAACTGCTTAAATCAATACTTGACCAACAGACATTACGGTGACACAACAAAGACGAGGTAGAAAAACATGTCAAATGTCCTGAGGTAATGGTTGGTATTCAGAACGTCCTGGTCCACCTGCTATCCGAGATGGTGGCTGAAACCACCGAAATGAGACCCAACTGTTAATAAACACCTGAATTGTCACATATTTGTTGTGCATAGGGTCGAGTTATTTTTCATGTAGCTTCAACTATTGTGGAGACCTTGTTTGTGAGAAATGTTTTGATTCATAGCAGAGTTAAATGCTTTGGAGAAGATTTGTGTGAGAAGTTTTGTAAAAGGGGGCATTGTTTTTTTCAAGTAACAGCTGTTCTCTCTCTTTCCTTTTGTCTGCTGAATGTGTGTAGTCTTCATGTGCTTGGGAAAACAGCACTCACATGTTATTCCCCTCTAGGAGGTTGGACTGAACTGAAGTCATTTCAAGGAGAGGATAGTTTTAGCATGCGGCGCAAAATCTGCTGTAAGTCAGCGTTGGGCTTCTGGGTCTCGTTGGAAAATCAATAACAAAAGTGAACAAGCAGTGAAGTGTAAATAACAACAATCTTTCCGCCGCTGTGCCATTTGCTAAGAAGCAACCAGCTGCTGAATAATGCTAACTCTGACAATGATTTATGTCCTCCTTGTGTGGGTTGGCATGTTCACCATTCACTGCATGTGTGTGGGTATGTGTGTGTTTTGGAGGAAATGAGGTGACCTACGGTGTGTTCACGCGCTCTGACAGAATGCCTCGTCAGACGTCTGCAGAGAGCCGGCCAATGGGGTCCCCTGTCTGTCTGCTGGCCCAGCACACACACACACACGCACGCACACACACACACACACACACACACACACACACACACACACACACACACACACACACACACACACACACACACTGGAGTGTGACTCAGACACTCTTCCCTGACAGAAGCTCACATTCTCTATTTGTTTGAACATCATATGGCATTCCATGTGTGTGTGCGTGTGTGTGTGTGTGTGTGTTTGTGCGAGCATCTCTATTAAGATCACAGCCTACTCTCCAATGACACTGTATTGTCAATTAGAGGGAAAGGCATTATGAATGTAACTTCAGCTCTGGAACAAACTCCTCCATCCTCAACACATCCACACCCCCAACTCGTCAAATAAAACTGTTCAAAATATAAATATTGTATCCATAATATCCATAAATTGTAATATTGTATGTATATTATCTTCCAGATATCGTAGCATGGCATCAAGTGCAAACCATTCCTCTTATTCATTTTTTTATTTTACTGTGCACAAAACAACAGAACTTGCAGCTTGCAACCCCGCCCACACTATTATTTGTCCCCGCTACTTTTTCCTTCATCATTCAAGTACATTTTGCATTTTTCTTTGGCTGTTTGTACGCTCATGCCAACTCCATGTGCTGCCACAGTTCTCTCCACCATCACAACCTCCTTGTGTGTTCTTGGTATTGATTTCATCTTCTTGAAGCTCCTTTTGGACAAATCCAACTGTAGAGCCGTTTGCCATAAATGGTCAATGTCACGTCAATGAGCCTCTGGGTTGCATACGTGTAGAAATACTAAAGGAGACAAACCAGCCTTTGAGCTTGAGGCTTTCATTGACCATCAACAGCAGTCCCAGCTTCACTGTGAAGCTGCGGGGTTCACACACTCTCCAACTGTGAACAAAGCCTGGTGACGTCTGGACGGAGGCTTACCACCAGCAAGCCAGGGAAAAAATGGATTCAGTGACCAAATTGATATAAATCCCCCCATCAAACTCCCAGTAGGACAGAAAGTAAGACCCCCCCCCCCCCCCACACACACACACACACACACACACACATACACACACACACACACACACACACCTCACACACACACACCACACCTAGAAATGTAGTGATTGAATATCAAATTGTAATCCCTACTATGACTTGTTACTGAAAAAAAAGTAATTCCAGTAATACTTTATTTAATAACACGTTACTGGCAGACACTGATGGTTGCAAGCGGGGATAATTTTGAAAGCACATTATGAGTTATGGTTTCAGAAAATCAGTCACTGAAGGCGAAATGTGACTGTGGTAATTTCTTGCAATTATCTCCAGCTGTGAAATCCCAGATTTTCCTTGAACAGTTCTCAATATAGTCCCTGCTCACAACTGCATCTTAAATAGAGGATAAAAATGCTCTCAGACGAAGGATTGCCTGTGATACGTACGTCTCTGAGTCGGATGTCTACGCCACCGTGAAATAAATGGCAACAAAAGCGGCAGAAATGAACATTTTACATGTTGTTTTATGTCGGTTAAAACATGGAACATCACTGTTATGGTCCTTTAATGCTGGGTTAACGAGCTCATAAACGGACCCCACAATGCTCAGCTCAACACTCAAAGCGGTCCTTCCCCCAATGTTTCCACAGAGCATGCCCACCAAAGCAAGAAAAGCCAACCCCCATGGTTATATCAAATAAAGTCCTTTACAGTCTCAGGTGAACCGCAGTCTGTTGGAAGGTTCCCTGTGCAGCATCCCCTGATCTGTCCTCTAAGAAAGCCCTGCTGCTGATTCTGTCCGACGTCACACAGAGACCTTCTGTTTCTAGACCTCCACTGCAGCTGCACAGAGGAAAACTTGCCCTTCACTTTCTCCAAACTCTGCAGTGGAAAACACAGCAGCGTCCCTCCTCCTGCCAGCCGTCTGTCTCAGCTCGCACTCAACAGTAAAGGATGGGGGGTCTCCTCCACTCATAAATACTTGAACACAGGCAGTGGATCCAGGATCTGACTTCAGTCGCTTCAGGAAAGTCCATCCTCCACACCCTTGTGTACCTCTTGCTGCTTTGTGTTTATAATGCCTGCGTTCGTGACGCTTCAGGGTGCCTGAGGTGACGGACTGCACTGGGATATGAGCTGTCCACAGAGTAGGGACTCTGTACCCCCGACTTATGTAGACCACAGCAGACATCAGGCTTTCAGCGCTGGGGTTTAGCTGTCCAGGATCATTAGAGAAGCTCAACTGAAGGGTCTAGGTCAAGGCCACCAGCCCTCTTTAGGGGAGCCAGTACTTGATCCCATAAGCAGATGCCTGCACAGCATGGCATTCTTTGAGGTGACTGGAATCTAAAAGCGGACACCCTGCACTCAAGGGCCACCGGCCCCTGCCTACTGCGGCGAGAGAGATTGAACTACTAGACAGGAAATATTCCTTTTTAAAGGACAAGGCAACCAGTGCAAAGGTCAAAGGAGATGATCTCTTCTTGATTGGGTTGAAGGGATCTCTTGAGCTGTTAAAGCTGATCTACTTAATGCGCAGGTAGAAAATCCACCACTGCTGCACATACATATTTCATCGTAGTTTAAAATATATAGTAAGTCTGATAATAAAATACAACAGTATTATCTTTTCTATCATTTTTGGTATTCAAACTTACAAACTTAAAGATGTTTCAGTATGAATGGTAAATGGTAAATGCACTAGTCTTCCGACCACTCAAAGCGCTTTCCCTCTGAGCCACACGGGCCAAGGAAGCAATGCAATTTAGAAACTACATCTGTTTTTATATCAAATTAAAGGTACAGAATATTGTATGGATATCGTACTACATGTACTCATGAAGCAACATTTTTACAACATGTCCTTTGCAGCCCTTCCAGGAACTACCGGTAATGCATTATACCAGGGGTGTCTGGGGTGGCCCCTTAACTAAACTCATTTTAGTTAAGGGGCCACATGCTGCCCATTCTGATCTCAAGTGGGCCGAACCAGTAAAATCACAGCATAATAACGCATACATAATGACAATATTTCTCTATGTTTAAATCATTGGTGAAGGCTTTTGAATGATTTTAAGGTCTTTCTACAATAAACTAGAAACATAAAGACCAAAAATTCAGACCTCAGCCCAGAGAAAATAAACTCTGCTTCTGCTTCAAACACGTTAACTTTTGGAAACCAACCTATTTTTAGGCACTTTCCTCGAAAATGTCATACTGCCTGGGCTCTCCTTTGCAGATTCCCTCGCTGTTGAGCAATATGTGTAATACTGTCAGCTCTCTGAACAATTGCGACTTCGGGTCAATGAATAGTGTGCCTGTTTTTCAATCAGTGGGTCAGATGTTTGAGCACTGGTTCAGCTTTTTTTTTCTTCTGCAATTTTAACAATTGTCCCACGGGCCGGACTGGACCCCCTGGTATGTTTGACACCCCTGCATTATACCTTTCCTCCTCCAACACAAACATAATAACGAGGCCTTTTGGGCCTAGTTACCATTAGCAGAGGAAGCTCTATACACTTTATACCTATGGTTGCTATGGTCTGCACAGGACAGAAGCAATTGTCTCCACAGACGGGGACAGTGATGGTTGCAATTATCCCCAGTTTTTCCGCCATCACTGTATTCAATTTTCTGTGCAAAAGTGTAAGTAGATGCCTGATGGCTACAGTGTACTGTACATCTACCTAGATAGCTGGGACCCCCCGTGAGAGCAACAGAGAGAGAGAGAGAGAGAGAGAGAGAGAGAGAGAGGAGGGGAAGAGATGTCGGAGGTCTGCGGGAGATGAGGAGGACGAAGGGAGGAGCGAGGGAGGAAACACAAGCGAGGAGGAGAGAGGCTATGATTGCAAGCCAGCATGTAGCCGGTAATTACAATGTTGTGTTCCCTCACTCGCTCTCTCCATCTTTCTCTTACTCTCCCGGCTATTCACACCTTCCTGTCTTGCATGTGCTCAAGGTTAATGGGAAGTTGGGCGCGATTGGCTAAATAAAGACACACAAACACATGCCCTCTGACTTTCTGTGTTCACACTCGACTGTGCTGCACCTTCCTGTTTCCAGAGGATTTTGTGTTTTGGGCTCCTCTGTTTGTTTTCTTTTCTCATTTCATGCTTTTTCATCCAGGTTTAGCGTTTCCTGCTTTTATTTTGAAGTTGACTCCTCGTGGCTCTTGTCTTGTTTAACTTCCTACCTTTTTCTGTTTTCTCAGCCTTGTGATTGTCTGCCCACCCCACCCGCTGTGAACCTGTGTTCCTGCTGTTCCCACCTCCCTATTTATCCCAGCCCACTTCCTTTGGTCTTCGTTACAGATCACTGTCTCCCTGTCTTAAACAGTACTGACTGTGTGACAGCGTTGGTATTGGTCAGTGTGGCAGTTTATTTATGATGTCAACATGAGAAGCATTTTTAAATATTAGCCAAAGATTAGAGAGGGCTAATAGTTTTAGAACCCAGGTTATTGCAGTTGGCCTTAACAACAATTACACTTCAAAATAACCAACGGCTTGCTGTTTAAAGCTAACCTTCGATTAACGACGGATCAATTTACGGCGGAGTCGGCGCAGACCAGAACAAAGCTAAAATAATGAATATCACGCAGGTGGCCAAGAGCTCAACTTCAAATGAATGCTGTGTCCAAAATGAATGGCTAAAGAAATGAGGTAATGCAGTTTTACTGCGCTAAACATTTCACCGTCCCTGCAGCTTAAACTGCATAGAAGGACGTCTGTGGAGTCGCCTGCATTTGTTGGAGTATTGCTACATTTCTTGGTGCTTTACCGCCAGCAACTATCAATCAGCCAACACGTCCTCAAACCTAAACGGCGAATCAGTCATTGACACACAAAACAGCATATATGTCCTCTTTGACGTTGTGAAACGGTCGGCGCTGTAAACACATTGTGAAATGGAACTACTTGGTTATGTCTGGGAAAGATCACGGTTTGGATTTAAATGAGTGCGTTTGCTACAGAGAGCGTGACATGATTACATTACAACGCAGTTAGGTGCGTGGCTTGAAATATCGTGTAGACATTTGGTTTCACACAGGAAACAAACGGCGACCTCCTGGGTGTACTTCCTGTGATTGTTTGACCCATCCATCAACTCCCGACGTGCTGCCACGGTCTTGTCGCTCTTCATGACGCTACGCGTAACATTCACCTTCGCCCCCGTCAGAATGACTACGGTCACTAGAGATCTCACTAGAGATCTCACTAGAGATCTTATGGGAGAAAATCTCTTTAGAGACGCGAGGCGATTATCTGCTGCTTTGCTATTTGCGAGCCACTCCTGTCGCATTTAATATCATCATTTGATTCATTGTCAATATAGAAAATACTGATCAGGGGAGTTTTTTTGATGAATTGATTTATTTTGTCTGTGTGTGTTTTTGTAGCACCGACCCATATTTGATTATAATGCTTTGCTGGAGCCTGTCAAAGATATCAGGTAATGTTTGAGAGGTGAGTATACGGCAATGTGTGTGTGTGTGTGTGTGTGTGTGTGTGTGTGTGTGTGTGTGTGTGTGTGTGTGTGTGTGTGTGTGTGTGTGTGTGTGTGTGTGGTCCCTCCAGCCATGAGATTCATTATTTATATGAGTGGTTAAAGTAGGCCAGCCTGGCCTTCAAAGCTGCCTCACTAAGAAGCCCTGATATCTTCTTGTGTCTCTCCTTTCCATCACTCCTTTTCCTTTCTCAAGCTCTCCCTCACCCCTCCATCGCTTCACACCAGTCTGTTTTCTTGTCTCCGTCTCTCATTTTCTCAGCCTCCTCTCTCCTGCTGTCTTGCGTCATTTTTTTTGCTTTCTTCTCTCATCTTTCTTTTCTCTCTCCCACTGTCTTGCTCATTGCCGTATTTCCCTGCTTTGCTTGATTCATCTCCCTCTCTGCATTGCTCTCTCTGTCATGCACACACAAGCACACGGGTCTGCTCTACATGAGTGTGTCCTCTCCTCCCTCCTTCTCTCCACCCACTCATTCACCCCAATCTCCATCTCTCCCCTGCCCCTCACTCATTTTTATTACTGTCACAGGAGCCTTTCTCTCACTCTCTCGCTGCCTCCTTCTCTCTCTCTCTCTGTCTCTGTGTTTATGAGCAGAGCTATATTGAGAGTGTCTGGCTGGCAGACACAGAGGAGAAGAGGGGGCGAGAGTGCATGATGAGGCTGGAGGAGAGAGGGAGGCAATCTGCGGCAATAAACAGAGACCCAAATAGGACAAATGGCCAAATAGCGGGGTTCTCAGACTTGCAAGAATTCTTACAAAACTGGCGACGAATCACAGAAAATTCCAAAGCCCCCTAAGGGGACAAAAAAAGGAGAAAAAAAGGATAGGTGGGAAAGGAATACATATTTTCGCATTCTCTCAAAAGCTTTTAATTTAGAATCCCAATGACAGTTTGTAAAATAGCAATATAGGGCACTGAATTTGATGATTTTTACTACGAGACCACAAATGAGACAATAATTATCTCCCTGGCACATTCTGCAGTCTCTCCGCCTCACTCCCCGCTGCTAGGGAGTAGTGCGGGTGGCAGCTCTGGTGGTGAACGTATATGGTAAATAGACTTGTACTTGTAACGCTTTTCTAGTCTCTCGACCACTCAAAGCGCTACATGTCATTCACCTATTCATACACTGATGACAGGGCCAACAAAACTACTTTGGGTTCAAATAAGTATGTGTGTCACGCAAAATAAATGTGTTTGTTACGTAATTTATGCTTGCGGCATTAGTTAAGTAGCCTATTAAGGCTAAAGTAAGGTAGAATAAGTCAACATTGACTTTCGCACTGGACACAAACTGGGCAAAAAGTCCTGTGTTTGTTTGACCTGCCCACCCGCCCGATCTTCTCCCTCTTTATACTTCATCACCTGACCTCCTGAACTGGAGCCCTGCACATCCTGGCTCAAGATTGTGTGGGTTATATACACAGACTCTGTATATAAGAAGTGGGTGTGGCCACCGTGACGTCACTCATTGGTTTTGGGACTGCAATTTTTAAGCCCTGAATTTGTCCTTTTGGCCATCTCCATCTTGGAAGTGACCTATTAGGACTGGAGAGGAGTGACGTAGAAAGGCTGTATACGGCTCTGGTAGCCGTAGAGACCTGCCAATCACCTTGTAGCCCCGCCCTAAAGCATCCCCTGCTTTATGGTCTGTTTGACTCTAAATGGACCATAACTTACTAAATGAACATTGCTGTATTGAGGAAGACTTGAAACTAGAGATTGAGACATAAACTCATGTTTACAACGTTTACTGAGGGGATAAATCAAGAGAGAAGTAGAGTCATTTATATAGACTTCTATACAACCAGAGGAGTCGCCCCTTGATGGACATTAGAGAGAATGCAGGTTTTAATGTGCTTTCGTGTTTGCTTGCGTGTAATTATAAAGGAATTACAGTACATAATTTGACATAGGTTTAAGTATGAAAAGTGAATGAGAACATCTCGACCAGTGGCTAGACAAGTGGCTTTCTCTCTCCTGATTGAAATTAAGGAACATTCTCCCAGTTCAACAGTGTGGTTAATCATTTGTGGACAAACACAGAAAATATGTGGGTACACAGTCCGGCTTGTTAGTAGGATTCATTTGTTGTTGGCTTGGTTCTTTTCATGGGATTCGTTAATTATAGCAAACGTATTGAATAACACAATCTCTCTCATGCAGAAAACCTTGTATCTGATGCCATTGCTCAGACGCATAAGCAGTTGAAGGAGCTCAAGACCTGGAGCCTTGAGCAACGGAAAATCATCTGATGAGTCATCCACTTTTTTCCCTCCATCCAGATGGGTTTATATTTGGAGAAGCCCCCAGCCCTAAGCATCTATTAAAGTTGACGGTGTGTGTGCGTGTGTGTGTGTGTGTGTGTGTGTGTGTGTGTGTGTGTGTGTGTGTGTGTGTGTGTGTGTGTGTGTAATGGCAGCAGCTACAGTGAATCATTAGCTTAGAAGTTTGTTGAATATGATTACCATAGCCACACTTTCCTACAGGCAGATGCCATGACTGGAGGCCATACAGCACCGGCTGCATAGGGTGGAAATACATCTCCCTTTTGATGTATGATATGATGATATTATTGTTGAGTTCTTCTAAAGGTCTCAGGAATGGAGACAAAACATAGGAGACATAGGCAAGAACAAGACGAGCCCAAGACTAGAGAGATACGCCAAGGCTCATAACTGTGTGTCCCTGTATATAGTTATGGTGCCATACGATATGTCATGTCTCAGTTATGTACAGTTGGTGTATGTGTTTGTAGACAATTGGGCAAGGCGGTTAACGGAAATCAGACACACAAGTATGCACCTGACTACCCGCAAATACTACGAGTGTGCTTATTGAGATGGAAGCACAGTCCTGTGAGACAAAGCTGGCTGTAGAGAGAAACCTTGCTGCAGCTATACCCATTGTGAAACATGGTGACGCTGGCCTCTGAGTGGCATCCCAAAGTAAATTGATTACTCTGTTGTTTGTTCAAAGATGAAGGTTTCTTGGCTCGACAATAACAGTTACCATTGGTAACCATTTTGAGAAATTGGCAAAAGATTCTTGGTCTTTGGTGGCAATTATTAGCAATCACGTTTTAACAAATGGAAAATAGAGACAGCAAACAGCGAAACGTTCAGCCCAAAATAAATACAAGTTTTATATGAAAGTGCAACTGACGGACAAGCTGATGTCTGGTGTCACTTTAGTGATCCACAATGCAAGACGTCAATGCTCAGGCGTCCAATGGATCTGCAGCGGGAGTCAGCACAAAAGGGTCAGTTGCATTTGGTCTATTTTATATGTTTGGAAGTGAGATCACGTTAACTAATCAGAATCCGATGAGATTAGACCAACCACAAAGACTTGTTGTTTGTTTGCTGTAATAAAGCTTTTTATTTCCATGAAGCTGACGTAAAACTGCATTGTATCATTATCTTCAAGTAGCGGGTGACTATAAATGAGCCCCTGTTATTACAAATAATGACATGAGCCTGTATGAAATGAGAATGAAGCGTGCTATGGGCAGAGCTGTCTCCGTTTAAATGAATCAAGTGGGTCGCATTGGCCAAAAGGATTTGTGAAAACTTCTAAGAGCTCTTTCCTCTGGACACCGAGTCCTTTTAAGTCCAAGTAAAGGCAACAGCGACATGACACAGAGACCACGAGAAGTGCATCCGAGGGGAGTCCAGATTCAAGTACTAGACATTTTGATGCCCTCTCATGATGATCAGCAGGTGCCGACAAAACTCCTTCAACTGCCTCTCCAGTCAGCAGATCCTTTCACCCTGGACTGAACTGGAGGTAGATTTCCACTTCCTTCATCCTTCAAAGAGCCAGAGGCTTTTTTTTTTTCGCTCAAGAAAAGATCCAGAATCCATCACACATGGCTCAGGCTGCAGTGTGAGAGCAGTACAAAACAAAACTACTACTATTGATACTTCATATATTGTTGGGTGTTGACGTTTTTATGTACATGTATGAAGAATCAGCTTCGAGAGTTCGAGTTACAACAATCCTGCAGTGGCAGGAGAGTGGACGGGTCATTGCCCAGTGTGTGTTTGAGCAGTGAGAGAACACAAAGGCACAGTCCAGAGCGGTACAGGCAACCGAGCAACCGCATGGTATCTCTGCTTTGGTGTTTGCTGAAGCGAGGGGATGCTCTGCCATATGTGATTGAGCAACTGGTCAATAAAGAGAGAGGTGATGTTGGAAACACTCCCCAAGGTCAGTTGATGGAGGAATCACACCACCCCGCACAGTCTCCCTGAATCTTTTTAACAATTCCACCCTTTTTCTTTTTTTCCGGAGCAATGAAAGTTTAATTCCCCAGCCTGACCCTTACTTGGGCGATAATCACTGTTTTCATCTGGACCAGTGTGGCTAGGGCTTGAGATTAAATAACGGGGGCAAATAAATCAGCTCTGTAATTAGACAAACTGTGGTGCGAAAAGGATTGGAGCGCCAGTGCGGTCTCATTTTCGGTATGTCCCAAAATGGCCTGAAATGTAGAGATTTGAGTATTTTTCTTGAAGGAGGGCTTCTTGCGCTGCCTAAAGGCACACTAACTTTTGCCCACAGCATTAAAGCAATACTAACAACGCATTAGAGGGAATGTAAATAGACGCTGCAGTATAAATTCCATAGGTTTATGTGTAAAATAGTGTAGTGCCTCCGTTGAACCATTCTTTCTAATTAAAAAGTGGTGCAAAGTGAATGAAGCTGCTTCCAAGAGTGCTGCATAGATCTGCTCTGATCTGTATTAAAGGACACAGTAGTAGCCCATCTGGCTGCTTTATCTAGGATTTTCGCAATTAAGAGTTTGCAGCTATTACATTTAGTAATAACAGCTTAGATCAATTCATTTTTCAGTCATATTACAACTTTAGTTGATACATAGGGGTAATTTTATCTTAATATCCCAGTATTTAACAGCAACCCAACATTGGGATCATTTTTTATGTCTCACCTGAACAATAATTTATAATGCTTTTTCGCTTTTCGAAAATGTATCAGTGTGGTCGACCTGATGAGTTTAAGAGATAGACAAAGCGTTTGTCATTTTGGAGGAAGATGGGATAGAGATGAGGTTTTTTATTTACATCCTGGTAACTAGGAATTAGCTCTTATTAATGCTGGATGACTTTCATGAGAGAAAGTTATAAGCCGTTAATAAGGACACGCTGGTAGTTTTTAATCATTCACTAATGCCTGAAAATCTTTATAAAGGCTGAATTATTAAGTAATTCATCAGAAAACGATTCGTTTTGAAGTATTGAAAGTGACTCTATTAAAGTGAACCTCAGCAGACCTCCCACTGTGCCCTACATCAGAATCCACCAAACTTTCTGAGGGACCCCCGCCCCCTCCGCCCTGTCCCATCATGGGAGGTTTTGATTCCCAGGACTGACAACCTTATTATGCGGCGCACTTATTATTGATATTACGCCGCAGAGGCGCGGTTGCCATGGTCACCGAGCGAGAGACATTTAATTTTCTCTCCTCTATCATCATTATCTATGGGGCCATCTGTTGTGGAAAATGAATTCAGCCTCATTTGCATGACTGATAAGCACATTCTTTATCCGTCCCACAGAAGGTCATATGCCATGGATTTGAGGACTAGAGGGGGAGAGAGCGAGAGAGAGAGTGAGTGAGAGTGAGAGGGTGAAATGATGCGTGGTCTTACCTCTGTAAGCGAGGTAAATGGGGGGCGTGTGTGTGCGCGTGTCTGTCGGAGCTCGCATGTGTGAGTCTGCATAATGCATGCACATGTGATGTTTATGTATGCCCTCTTGTTTATGCCTATGCCACGGCTTTGTTCTCATGTGGATGCTTTGAATTTATATACGCACGTGCCCGTGTGTGTGTGTGTGTGTGTGTGTGTGTGTGTACCCACCATCATGACTACATGCAGTCATTTTGTGTGCCAATGCATATAGATTTACACAATGGTGTGTGAAACCTAAAGCCAGATTTTTACAAAGTAATTACATTTAGTCCAATGTTTGCTGCACTATTTTTTGAATGATATGATCATCTTATAAAGTTATTATAGTAAACAATTGTATATTTGTCAGTTGCGGAACTAATAATATATAATATTAATAATAATATAATGACATATATGATATAAAATTCAGTCGCTAACTGTGTCGGTCTGCTTTAAGGTGGGTTGCACAAAGTGGGTTGATCAGAGTTTGTATTTTCTTACAGGGTCATAGCCAGGATGACGTTGTGAGATCCTGCACTTGTGAAAGCTGTATTGATTCATTTAGTTGTTTTAAAATAAAGCCGTACAAAAATATCTCCCGCAAAGGTGACATGAGGTTTGACATAATACATTTGTATTCGTCCACATGCGAATTCATTACATGTGAAATGCTGTTTTACACGTGCCTGTACTGTATATGAAAGCATCTCGTGAGAAATGGTGTTGCATAATTTGATGTTCCTTCACTGCCCTACATTTCACACATAAAAAATCTCATGTGTAAATGTATGTGCTTTGCGACTCCATATGAAATAGATAAACGTGTTTATTTTTGTCAGGGTAAATAGAGTGTTGAGTCTAAACATACTGGAATCAACCAATAAACAAGCCACCATGTGTACATTTTCATTTATAGAATGTAACTCCCTCCACATCAGTTTTCGGTCGTCACTACGCTTCTGTTCTTTGTTTTCCTCTCTGAGAACAGCTGCCTGCTTCTTCTGCTGGAAACAGGGCAGATGAGAGTGGAATTGGCCTTTTCTGTGGATTTGTTAGTGTGAATGACACTTTTTATGTCACAAATATTAGGAGTTGTCTTGTGTAGGGCCCAGGTTAGACATGTAGTCGTGGCGGTTCAAGTTGTCACAGGGTTTGGGTCTGAGAATGGAATGGAGTCACTGCGGGTCCTCGCAAGTATAGTACTGCAAACTTACTGGTGTGTTAGTGTGTATCCCCTGAAGCCACTGTTGTGTATATCTGTGTGCGCTGCTGCTGCTGCTGCTGTTGCTGCTGCTGCTGCTGCTGTGTGTGTGTGTGTGTGTGTGTGTGTGTGTGTGTGTGTGTGTGTGTGTGTGTGTGTGTGTGTGTGTGTGTGTGTGTGTGTGTGTGTGTGTGTGCAGGTAAAGTGGCTCCCTAAGGGTTTGTATGTGCTCTGGTCTTTCATGTCTGGCACATTTGTCATCCCATTCCAAATACGGAAGTCTCTCGCTCTCTCTCTTTCTCACACACACACACACACACACACACACACACACACACACACACACACACACACACACACACACACACACACACACACACAGAGAGAGACTCCATACTGTACATAAGTAGGCTGAAGCTTGTTATTCCTCTGCTCTCTTACTCCCAATACACCAGTAATGCAACCTCTCCTTCCTTCTACATCTCTCCCTGCTCCCTTAAGGTATCACTCTGTCTCTCTTCTTCCTCCCCCCGCCCTCCCTCGCCCGCACCCGCTCCTCTCCCTCGGTCCCACTGAACAACAAGCCCTCACCTTCTCCCACGCTATCGTCTCCGGTCCCAAAACGCGCTGATTCTCTTTTTCCTCCTGCTTCAGCTCCCTGGCTCCAGCTCGCTTCCACTCCGCAGCATCGACACCTCTAACCTCAACAGCATCCTTCTCCCATGCTCCCTCCATCCCTCCCACAGCTGTGGGCCTCCCTTCCTTTCTTTCACCCTTTCGCCTTCTCCATCTAAACTTCATTCTCACTCCTTTCGCAAAAAAAACACAAACTTTGGTTTTAAAATGTACAAATGCATTCACAGTGCACAGTGTGTGTGCGTGGCTCTCGTGTCTGCTTGAATGTATCCCTCGGAACATTGTGTGTGAGTGAGAACATTTCCCCAAAACATGTTTGTACTGTGCAGTGGGCGTATGCACACGTTGTGCTTTGCGTTCACAAGTTTGGAGCTTGAGGAAGCGGCTCATGTCAAAACGGCCTGCAAATAGTTCAAGTGCTCTAATTTCAGCTGAAGAGTTTAAGAAGGTATTCACGTTAAGTAGACTCCTCCGTAATGACACACGTTTGAGAAGATTACCTGAAGTTTTTATACATAAACATGAAAATGTTTTAATTTGAAAAATGATTTGCAACTTCACTAGCAGGATTAGTGTCCTCTTCGTTTTATTTTGAGATCATGTCCAGGTAAATTGTGTTTAGTATCAGCTGACATTTGAACGGTTAATAATGGTTAAAAAAAAACTTCCAATGTTCTGCACATGGGTCTCTAACGGGATTTTGGGGGGACAGGGGGCGTTTAGGGCGAGATAGCAGGTCAGCAATGTATGTCGCATTGAAGTGGGAAACATCATCTGAAAGCTGGGAACCTGCATGAAAAAAATGTTTACCACTCCAGAATTTATTAAATCAGAAATCCCTCCAAAATGCCACTTGAAGACACTGAGGCCTTGAGGAACGCCATAGAAAAAGTCATGTTTTTGCAAGCATTACATTTTTCCGCCATTGTTTTCTGTTCTGGAAACTGGAATCCAGTTGTGGTCAATATATCTCAGAGAGCCATACATCCTCTGAACTCCCTATAGGTCTCTACGCTCACTTGCAAATAACTGCTTGGTTCTTGCTTCACACTGCAGGGGAGTAGAATGGAGTGTTTGCATGTCTTTAAAGGGCAGACTCGTGGGTATTTTTACTCGCATGCCTTGAGGTCAGAGGTCCAGGGACCCCTGTTAATACGGCCATGGCAGTTTTTTCCGTGACAATTTATTCTGCATTATTTATCTCCCCTTCCTAGCAAGACCTGGTACCAATGCATCCTTGGGTCATGTACTTCCATGTGATGATGGTATATTCATCCTTGATTTAAGACTGAATTTCTCAAAGACAGCAACGTCGGTCCACAAACCCGCGGGTCGCAGAGGGTTTTCAGATGTATTTTTCATGTTGGCCTAAAGGTCGAGCATGACAGTTCATTCTTGAACAGCATTAGACAAAACAATCGGGAGGCCCCGCTACTCAACTTTGGAGTGTATAACAGTCTTCATCTGCAGGTCAAGTTTGCAGTTGTTACAGTAATAGCTCCAGAACAGGTGAGTAAATAGCCCTGCAGTCGAGATTATTCTGTCAGTGCATGTAGTCAAGAAGGAACTCCATGGACCATATGTTGTTTGTTCGCTGGATAAATCTAATAATAATAATAATAATCTAATAACTAATATATTCTAGCAATTCTTACTGTTTGTCAGGAAATGTCAATACGGCTCCAAATTTACTGTTGGAAAAATAACATAACTTTCTGAGTGGGAAAAAACAAACCCAAAGGTGAATGGAAGGTAAATACTACAAAATATATGTCACTGAGGGTACAAATTGTCCAATAAGGGTTCTGAAAAGGTTGTACGCTGTAGTCTAAAAATTAAACATATTTGGGGGTGAGAAAATGTATCCATTTCACGATTTAAAAAACACACTGTTTATTTCAGTGGAGTTAACAAACAACACTCATGACACATAGTACTATAGTTCTTTGTGAGAGTAATGGTCAACAGTGGTCTGTCTTGGCTTGAGCTTGAATAAAACAGCCTTTAGGTGTAGTTACTGACACACGACTGCATTGTATTTTTAATATGTGATTTTTATTTCCTTGTCATGCCGGGTTGACAGATGATCGTATGGTGATTGGACTAATTTAGGTGTTTCGGAGCATCCTGGGACTGCATGTATGTGTTTTAGTGGAACAAAATCATGAAGGAATATGACATTTGAAGTAATTAATATATTTTGCTTTCTCTTCGAGTTTCTCTTCATTCTGCTCGCATACATCAGGCTATTAAAAAATAAATAATAATTTCCTCCAATAATTTACATCTTTCTTTGTGAATGTCCGTTGGTCTCTGTGAGTGATCAGCACCAGGAACTGTCCATCACAACCCATAAGGTACACAAACTTGTTTCACAATGAACGTTAATTGTTTTGTATCTCGTCAGATTATTTGTATTGGCTAAAGGATAACGCTATGTTAGCAGATATCTGCAATAATATCTCGATCATATCGGATAGCCAATTTCAATAACTTATATTCTTCTTCTCTGTCCTCTGTAATCAGTGTCCGTCGCCATGTGAGCTTTTTTGCAGCATTTGCTAGTGCTCTCTGTATCAGTAGCTGCGTGTTGTCAAACTAGTGAATATGTGTTCTTAATGTGCTTGTGTTTTGGTGTCACTATTTCTTAAATGGCATGCAAAGTGAGCTCTCAGTGCCACTGTGACATTTGGTTCAGGTGGAAACACATACTGTCGGGAAACGGGAATCGACACAACACCTGTACGGTGACGGCAATGTTGCAAAGCAAACCATCCCATTGAAGACAAGCGTTAGCTAAATGCTTGGGTTAAATCCTGTATCCTCTTGACAAAGGGAGCGGAGCGCCTCATGGTAAACTTAACTTAGAGAAAACACGAACATTATCCAAACAGAAACGTTTTACTGCACGGTTACGTTAAGTTAGCAAACTTACTTAAAAAAAAAGGCTGACAAGTACTTTGAATAAGTCAGTTAGGTTATTCTCAAAAAGCTTTGGTTCGTCTTTCATTACTCTATCTTTTTATTGGTTTCCACTTATGCTACATTGAAGCCCTGCTTGGGCTGAAATAACTATCAACATTGTGTCTTCGCGATAAAGCAATTTAAGATAGCTTTAAGGTTTAAGCTAGTTTTTGCTTTAAGGTTGAAGCTAGCTGTTAGTTTTTACTTTAAGGTTGAAGCTAGCTGTTAGTTTGTACTTTAAGGTTGAATCTAGCTGTTAGTTTGTACTTTAAGCTTGAAGCTAGCTGTTAGTTTGTACTTTAAGGTTGAACGTAGCTGTTAGTTTGTACTTTAAGATTGAAGCTAGCTGTTAGTTTTTACTTTAAGGTTGAACCTAGCTGTTAGTTTGTACTTTAAGCTTGAAGCTAGCTGTTAGTTTGTACTTTAAGGTTGAACGTAGCTGTTAGTTTGTACTTTAAGATTGAAGCTAGCTGTTAGTTTTTACTTTAAGGTTGAAGCTAGCTGTTAGCTTGTACTTTAAGGTTGAAGCTAGCTGTTAGTTTGTACTTTACGGTTGAAGCTAGCTATTAGCTTGTACTTTAAGATTGAAGCTAGCTGTTAGCTTGTACTTCAAGGTTGAAGCTAGCTAGCTGTTAGTTTTTACTTTAAGGTTGAAGCTAGCTGTTAGTTTTTAGTTTACTGTTGAAGCTAGTTTTTACTTTAAGGTTGAAGCTTGCTATTAGTTTTTACCTTAAGGTTGAAGCTAGCTGTTAGTTTTTATTTTAAGGTTTAAACTAGTTTTTGTTGATAGAACTGAATGTTACAATGAAAACAATATAGCTGATGTTAAAAATGCACCTGCACAATACAATACTTAATTGAACAAAACATTTGTATATCTTCTTGCATCAATAACAAATGTAAGCTTGTGAATGGGCCCCTCTCAATGCAGACATATTTGGCGCTGCAAAGCAGTAAGAGCACAAGCTGTAAGTCAAAAACAGAAGAATTCCCAAGTGGTGTAAACTATGGAGATTTCTCCAGCCATTTTAACCACAGACTGATTCCCTTCAGCAGAGGGAACCTTCACATCCAGTCAACACGGTTCTGCTGTATCAGTGAGAGAGACCTCTGGTTCTATGCTGGTACATGAGTGAGTATTATAATACAATAACTGCTTAAACATTGATTTCCGGCTAGTATTCCGAATGTGTGATGATTCCTCAAATTGCCGGAGTTTTCCTTATTCAGGCACATTTCGGCACTTGTTTATTTGTTTAATGGTGTGGGGTAAATTAAACGTGCTTGATTGGCATTAACATAGCCAAATAAGAATTTGAAATTGCTAATATTAAACGGCCTGAAGGCATCTGCGTCCCAACCCACCAGAGTACTTATCATGCCTTCCTCAACTGCCTGGCAGCATTGCTGGAGAGAGCGGCAGGGCTTGTTGGTTCTGTAAAATACCACTGTATGGCATTTGATTTGTTTACGGTTCTAGGGAGGATCAAAACAATGTGCCTCGTATACGTACTCGTACACAATTGGAAGAGCACAGCATAGGCCCATGTCTTTAAATGTTATTCTGAATATTTATGTGAGTATGAGAATGTATTTGAATATGTAATTGCATGCCGCTGTCAAATGAGCATATGAGAAGTCCCCCAATATTCTCCTCTGCCTATAGGGTGGATGCTGCCTTCTTCAGCTGAGTCTCCCCCCGCTGGCGGGAAATGAATGAATTAGCACCTCTTGTCCGGTAAGAAATGCACCTAATTTATAATCTAATTATGATGATGTCTCAGGGATGATGAAATTAGCATTCGGTGTGTTTGCATATCTGGGTAAATATGGAAATCATCACTTTGTTATTGCCATTCTCATTCACACAAGAGTGCGCACGAATGTCACCCTCTTTATGGTTCCAACATGAGGATATTGTAAATACTGTCTCCTGTTTGGGAGCGGTGCTCATCACTGAACACATGGCCGCAACTAGCCTGTTTCAATACCCATTCATCTTCTGCGCTCTTAATTCTGGTGCTCAGCCAGCCCTGGAGCCTGGAATGGGGGGGTGGGGGAACAAGTGTTAATTAAAAGCAAGCCAGCGATCAGCCAGAGACTTCCTTCAAGTTTGCATCCTGCATCTCTCTCAGCTCTCTGAATGATCCCAGGCCAAATAATGTGCACTGAACCACGAACAGGGCTCATTTTCGCCTTTTTAAAGGCACACATTTGTGTCGCTCTCATTTGAAATGAATGCACTTTTCTCATTTGAAATGAATGCCCCCCACCCCCCACACACAATCCCTCCTCCGTTCTCCCTCACTTTTCCTTCTCTTCCCTCCCTCCATCTCTACCCGGGGCCCGTGGGAAGAACTGACTCTGGGAGCAGACAGTCTGCAGCCCTGAATAAATGTATAAGAGGGAAAAGGGGAAGGGAGGGCAGAGAGGGCAGAGAGAGAGAGAGAGAGAGAGAGAGACGTATTGAGTGTTGGAGGAGGACATACATGCACAGTGTACAGAGAGCGAGAGATGCACAGATAGAGGGAGAAAGAAACAGAGAGAGAGAGAGAGAGAGAGAGAGAGTAGAGAGAGAGAGAGAGAGAGAAGGAAACCAGTTCAGCTTATAGGGCTGAGAAAGAAGAGAGAGAGCATTTTAGCTTCCTTCAACCGTCTCTCCCTCGCCTCCCAGCACAAACACATGCTCATACACACTCCCGCCCTCTCTCCCTGACTCTCTCTCTCTCTCACACACACACACACACACACACACACACACACACACACACACACACACACGCGCTCGCACAAGCAAAGACACGCACACACAGGCACAATTGCTTTAGGGTATACCAGTCGGCTTTGGCAGTCCTCTCCTTTGTTGTTTTTGCTTTTGGTTAGTCTCAGCGGCGGCGCGGCGTGTGCCTGTATCGCCGGGGTGGGTGCGTGTGTATATGTGTGTGCAGAGTCTGCGAGGCGGCGTGTGAAGGATGCCACTAGCAGTACCAAGGTAAGTCAGTTCCTTCCCTCTGTCCCTTTTCTTCCTTCCTCTCTGTCCCTTTTCTTCCTTCCTCTCTCTGCCCCTCTCTTTTTCTCTTTCTCTGTGCGTTTCTTTCTTTCCGTTCCTCCTCTCTGCTCTCTCTCCATCTCGTCCGGGATGCTCGCCTCCCTCCACATACCGTGTACACCCGCTATGCACTCTCTATTTCTCTCTCTCTCCCTCTCTGCCTCAGTGTCTTTCTCGGTCTGCGTTACAACGTCTCCTCCCGACTGCTCTCGCCATCCCTGCTTCCCTCGCCTGTTTCCTCCGTGCTCTCTCTCTCTCTCTCTCTCTCTCTCTCTCTCCAGGCTGCGCCTCATTGGTGTGTCCTGATTCCCTTTTTCCATTAGGCTCCGGGCCCATTGGTCGCCTGCCTTCCAACCATTATCTCTACTCCTCCACCCCTCTGTCATCCTTTCTCTCTATTGCTCTCCCTCTTTCCATCATTCCCAGTCATCTCTCGAGTCGTAAAAATGATTTGCATGCAGGAGGAGAGCAGAAGTTTGCAGTGAGCACGCTAAGTGAATTGGGAGAGAAGTAAAGGAAAGGCTGAAAAAGGAGAGGAAGCGCGTTCTGGAGAGCAGGAGGAAAAGTTTAAAAAGAAGACTGCAGTTGGTAGGTAGGTAACTTGTTCTTGTTTACGGCATCTTATGCCTTTGCTTCGATTAATTGGTTGAACAAATGTGAGTTATATGACAAAATGTGTCTAAACTGAGGTAGATCAACAAATTGTTATTCTTAATTCTACACAGTTTGGTACTGTTTGTTGCTCTCGTTTTGCTAATTGTTCAGAGGTTTAGTCATGTGTCAGGTCACTGGTGCAGTGACCTGAGTGAGAAAAAGTACAAGCGGGCTGAGGTGATTTGTTTAGTTTGTTGTCCCAGTCGAGTTGCTCTGGGATGTCTAATATTATATTCACGTCACATTGCTCTCTAGATTGCTACTGGAAATGAATAACGTCTTCCCTCTTGAATGCAGGTAGAGGCAGGTAGAAGTAGCGGTCGCACGTGAGCACCCATTTAAAGTTTGCACAATAGGTTTTGTGCTCGTGTTGTAGATTATACTGCACTGCAAACTTCAGCTGTGTTGGGGAAGAGGCAGTTGTCATCAATATATATTTGTTCAGCCGTCAAATAAAGCAGTATATTGTTATTGTTATTATTATTATCATAAAATGATGGTTAAAATTGTTTTAATCCTTTGCTAAAAAGGAGTCTCTCATGTGGTGCGGCGTGTTGTGCTTGCTGTGAGTCTGAGGTCTAGGAGGTAGCGAGGACACCGCATCCAGGGAGCGGAGGCACTGTGACTGCCAGAAAACAATTACAAGTAGTGGAGATGGAGACGAGAAAAACTCAGGGAGGGAAAAGAGAGAATTTGAAGTTGGAAGAGAGCTTGAGTTCCCAACTTCAAATATAGTGAACTCTCTGGTGTAGCTGCATGCATATAAACAATCTCTCTCACACACACACACACACACACACACACACACACACACACACGTACAATAGTCCCCTCCGATCTATATTTCATCTAACACACAGTATTTTTTTCTGATTGGCGTGTAAGAAAAAAACAATGCAGATGTTGTTGTGTGTGCCTGCCGATGCTCTCGTGGGTGGCATATACTGTACACACACACACACACACACACACACACACACACACACACACACACACACACACACACACACACACAGCCAGCAGATGCGCTGCAACGTGTTTCCTCTTGTCAAGACAAACAAAGCTCTGACACAAAGTGATCTACTTGTGTCTGCTCTCCCTTGCCCAAAGTGTGGCAAAAATGAATGTTTCTCATGTCAACAAATGATGGAGACAATGTTTGGTGACATCTGAGGATACTGTGAGGGATTGATTTCCCATACCAAGAAGATTTTCCTTTTATTTTTTTAGGACAAGAAATCAAGCCGGCATGGTAAAAGTCTTCTTATTGAAATGTACATTTTAGTACATTTAGTATCATATACAGTTTGATAGGTTCAGTGCCTTGTAAAACCGTTATAAGTGAGAAGCTGGTGAACACTGCAGCCTCTCACGGTTTCCACCATGTAGTCAATGTTTGTAAAAACAGTTTTTTGTCAAGCGGTAAGAATGTTTAAGCACTTGTATTTAGTACAGTCAGTGCCCTGTATGTGTCAGTTTTCTGCCACTTTGTTTAGGCCACTTGGCACGAGGGGAAGTTGTGCTCTTTGGGAGGTTCCTATCGCTGGAAGAGGAAGGAAACATCTTGCTTGTTGGGGGTGAGAGGGACTCGTGTAGGTGTGTGCAGAGAGAGAGAGAGAGAGAGAGAGAGAGAGAGAGAGAGAGAGAGAGCCACCATGGTGCCTGATGTGCTCTGCTGAGCGAGCCGAGGACAGGGAGACAGCTGAATGCGATTAAATTATAGAGGGAAAACACGCTACCCGGGTCTTGCTGCGACCAACATTGCGGGAACCCCCACCCCCTTTTCTCTCTCTCCTCATATTTTCTCTCTGTCTCTCTGTTCTCTCTCTCTGGTGTGAAAGTAAAAGAAGCCAGCCCCTCATGATCACAACAGTCTAGTCAGAGCTGGAATGGCGAGGAAATTGGGTGTTGATGGGATTGCTGAATATGGACCGTAAGGTCATAAGACTGGTACTGTACTCGGGTACTGTAATGTGTGACAGTTAGTCCGTGCCGCTATACTCAGTAAGCTCTCCTGTGAGTCCTTGTTGTTACATTTATACATATTTATTGTGTCTAAATGCAGTATTTTAATGTGACAAAAAATAACATGGGGTTTAATGGATGGATGGTGGGGGTGTCTTTACCCCAGCCTTGCGTGGGAGATACTGTATGTCCCTTATTCCTCAGCAGCCTAATGAATGAGCCGCAGAAAGCCTCCTCCGGATCACACCTTCAAACGTTGTGCTTAGCATGTCTGAGTCATACGCGGCCATAGCATGACTCTGCATTCACGCTAGACCGCCTGTGTCCGTCATGTGTTCAAAAGCTTATTTAGATACAATAAAATGAAACAATACAATAACTATGCATAGATATATACAGTATATATGAACATTAACACATTTGTTAGCTTTTACATAAAAAAAAGAGTTTGAATTTAGACTAGGCAAATAAGCAGAGTTTGTGGATGGGATTATATCCTTGTCGCAGCGCTAGCAAACTCCTGTCCGTTGCTTTCTGTTTTTCTTTTCCATGAATGGAGGTGGCGTTTCGGAGAACAGTATGAGCCTCATTTGCCTTCCATGTGAAGCTGGCCTGTGAAACAGAAGCGTCTGCTGACCCGCATGTGTATCAGGAGAAATGCATCTCAACCTAGGGAAAAAAAGTTGTGAAAATAAGATATGTACATATGCGTATAACGTAACAATGATACATTAACATAACACAAATAATGTGTTGTAAATGGTATTTCACCAACTAACTGGTGAACCTTGACTTTCACCCCCGCATACACCCAGAACCTGCGGCCGGTCTCTTTATAAATAATGGCCTCTGCTGCGCTGGGAGCAGCTCCCAGTAGATCGTGCTCCCTCCACCAGGAGCATCACCCTCTCTCCCCGCGGTGAAGGCTAACGCAGGCTTTACAGGACGGCCCTCTAACATAACCTGCCCTTGACGCCAGACTGTGGTGCACACCTACAGAAGTGCTGGCCTGCAGTATATTTGCCCACGCCACAGAGGCTGTCTGCTCCCTCTCCTTACGATGAATCATAGCACGAGGAAAGAAGAGAAAAATAAATCGATTTAAGCAGCAGCTGGGGTTGTTTTAAACATTTCCACTGAAGCAGAGTTGTACATCTTCCCTTTTCTTACTTGTACGAAGGCCAGACGGATCAGCCTGTGGTTACGTCGCGAACGTGTATCCTCGGGTCTCTGTGTGAAGAAACCACGGGGAATCGATGTGTCCCTCCAATCAGCCTCCGTGACGTGGCCAGGCGAGGGCGGAGAGGGATTGATCTATTTGAGCAGACACAACGTCAATACTGACATCTACTCAGTGTAAGATGTAGCTTCTTTCGTGTCCTTCACACATGCATCCCTGCTACGCTTGCTGCTACAGGCTATTTATTATGGCACATTCATCACTTTTACAGAAAATTACAGATTTTTGGAACAAAAAAATGTGTCCCTCTCGACGTGGCACCAGGTGAAACAAGACAAAATACCGAGCGAGATATTGCCGTTTCAAACATCCCTACTACCTCAAAACCTTTTGGGGGGATGGGGTTAAGATGTAGTTTAAGGACATGCCAGTTTCAATCCCATATGTAGAAGGATGTGCTTGTATAATTACTTACGTAATTGGTAGCTGTCATGTCACCACTGAATTTTTTACTCCGGCAAAAGCAGTAATATTGCATGTGACAGGTGACCACCCAGGCCTGGTTGTTCATCCCTCTTGTAAGATAGGCGCATAGAGACAATCTCAGCGTGGGTATCCCTCCAGGGATAGCACGGGTGCCCCCCACCACACACACACATACACACCTTCGTGCCTTTCCTCGGGGAAAACATGATCTATCTCCTGGCGGGCAGGCCAATTAAAAACCAATCAGCCTGCTCGGAGCGCGCTGGTAATGGGAAAGCCACGGCAATGGAGGAAGTGGGGCTGATTAATGGACATTTTCACCTTGTGGCATAACAGCCTCTCACAGGCATCCATCACCCCGGGGGACAGCGCTCACCTACACCTCGGGCCCCACACCTATCCAGCACTGTCGGACATACTGTGAAAGTTGCAAATGTCCGAGCATATGATGATGAGCACAAAGTGCCACACTGGGTTTTAGTAGCTGTGTATTAGCCGGCCTGACCTGGAGGCCACTGGGATCATTTGTTGTAAGGTGGCGTCCAAGTTAATGTACTTTGCTCTCCATATTTTCACAGTTAGGCATTAGAGGCCATTTCAGATGGAGGAACTACTTTAAAAACACTCTTTGAATGCTCCTAATAGTAATTATAGACAAACCTCTGTCCAGTCACAGGCTTTTGGAGTTGGTGTTTGCAGCTTATTTTTGTTTTGTCAGGTGAAAGCAGGACGTTTTTTAAATTTTTTTTATTACAGTGGGGTGGAGACTTGCTAAGGAGGAGTTTGGGGGGAGAGTATGTCTGCGTCTTTCCCTCAGGTGCGATCGTGAGGCAGCGAGCATTCAAAAGAAAAGTATTAAACGGCGCGAGCGAGGTTCGTTCCATTTCAGGAGCTTGCGTGACCTACTTCACACAGCCAGGCAGCGAGCTGTAAATAAGGATTTTCATAACCCGGTTTGGCCTTTTCCCATTAGAGGCACAACTGTGCCTTGAAGAATGTTCCGGAGAGCCCAGGAGCAGCTGTTTGGTTGCACCTCCGCGATATGATCAAAGCACTGACCTTGAGACTGCTTGGGTTGTTGTCATGCGATTGCAATTTGTTTTAGTGCTGCATTTAGTGCGAACCGAAGGTTGTGAATGCAGACCGTGACAGGAAGGGAAGGTGCACGAGCAGGTGACTCAATCTCTTGTGCCCCGACGCTAAAGTTTTTGTTTTCCACATCCAGACCCCCGACACACTTCATACACACACCGTCAGGAAGGAAAACATATCACACATCATCACTCCAGCTAGTTTAGTAAGCTAAACCTCCCATCCATCAAGCTGCAGCTGAAAGTTGACATGAAGCTCAATGAGGTGCACGACCCCTGCATGTTTGCCTGATATATTACGATGTGGATACGAGGTATCATTCGATTTTCTAAGCATGCAGAATTCTGTTGAAACATGAAAATCATCAAAGACTCATAATTCAGAGATATATTTTGTCTGTCACACTTTGATTTAGATATAACTTTGATATGGCTCATAAATAATAAGCTGCAAGCCAACTTTCCTCTGTTTTACCCAGTGCCACTGTCGGAAGAAATACACTTGTTGTGAAGTCAAAAATGTATTTTCAAGGTCCGCCCCCTCATTTTGCATCACCTTTTTTTGAATTGAATCAACTGTAACATTCACACCTGTTGACATTTTCTCCCTCTAAACAATGGCAAGATGAATCAGAAGAACAAAATGTTTCAATCCCAAAAACACCCGCCTCCTCAGTGATGACGCTGCCACTGTAGCGTCACTACAGCAAGTCCAGAAAGCCCCCGGATACATTGGGTCAAAGAGACAAAGAGTTTGTCACTTTGACTGTGTAAATCTTTCAGAGGACTCCGGCACATCAAAGTATACAGGAGAGCAGCTATGAAGAGAGGAAAGAACAGAAAAAAGAGGAGGACTGCTAGGCCAGTTGAGGGGAAAGTGGTGTGATATTGGAAAATGATTACCAAACACGCATCCATTATTCAACAGGGCAATCAGGGAGGGCACAATCTCCTTATTTATGCTAGCTCTGTAAATCAGATTTGTCGGTTTTGATCACTCTAAAATCTCCCAGTCGCATGCTGGCAATATTGGGGGAATATTACACTGTCTAATGGGTAATTGATGACGGCATGTGACACCGGCGGAGACGAATGAACGGCCTACATTAAGGGAGAGGAGGGGTGGGGGGGGGGTTGCATGTGCGGGGAGAGGAGACGACTATTGTGTGTAGCGTTGCATTCAGCAGGCATATTACAGGTCTCCTCAGACACAGGCTGCATCCTGGTTTCTGCACTAATGTGCACAGCAGAATGAACTATATGCTCTGCAGACTAAACAGGGCATTTGTTTCTACCTGGGGGATATGGCCAAAACGTAGGTCCCTTCATATTTGACAACAAATATCACGATATAGCACGTTCTTTTTGCTAATTCAATAGATGGATAGCCTATATATAATAATGTCTTGATGTATGATTTTATCACATGTGTTGAAAGACCATTCATTATCTCTACCTGGCTCAGCTCCACAGACTCTCGTGCAATGGTTTCAGATGTTCTTCAGATTTAGTGGATTTGGAGCTCGTCGTGGTTAAATGTTATTTAATGGTGATACTTGTTACCTGGAGAGGTTGGAAGGAGAAATACATTCCTCAAAAACCCTGTGTTAGCAGAGTACGTTAGCACATCATTAACTACTGTCAGCATGTCTATGCTAGCTACAGAATATGTATTTTAATGATTGTAACAGTGAATAAACAGGAACAGAGTTGTTCCTTCATTTCATTGTCTTCTGTCTGGGTCTCCAGGTGATGTGGTGGTTCACTTTTACTCTGTGATCTGCAGACTTTAGCTTCTGCCTTTATTTTTTTAACATGTTTTCACTGCTGAGTCAGTTTGACTTCCTGGATAAATCCTTCAAACGCATATTGTTGACTCTTCTCTCTGAAATCGCTTTTTTGTTTCCCCATGGTAGCTCTGACAGCTTAATTGGAGTAGCAGTGGGGGGCGGGGCTTAACGACGGGTCAATTAAAATTGAAATAAACATGGCTGGTGGGAGAGTGAGGGCAAGCATAAATCTGTGTGTGTGTGTGTGTGTGTGTGTGTGTGTGTGTGTGTGTGTGTGTGTGTGTGTGTGTGTGTGTGTGTGTGTGTGTGTGTGTGTGTGATGGGCTGATGGCTCTACTACGGTGTTGGGAGGCAGGCAGGCATGATTGTGCTCTGAGCAGCAGCGTCTCTGTGAGGGTGGCCTGACCTCTGCCTTCAGCTCCGCTTCACGGGACAACAGCAAATAAGAGGTGTCATCGCATGACAGCAGCATAGCCCCTCTTTAGGACTGACGGCTCATCGAACGCACGCACACACACACACACACACACACACACACACACACAAATGTGCCAATGCAGGCAGGGATAGTGTACACATGCATGAAAACATGCATGTTTAGGCAACAGTTGGAACGTAAACAGACATAGATACATACATATTGACACACACAAATTCCTAGGAATACACAGCACAGATCAATAATTCTGTTTCGCGAGCATGCAGTTTTTGTTTGGGAAACAATGATTTGGATTCAGTTTTGACCACAGAGGGCTCACGGCTTGCTCTGACTAGCTCTGAAAAATCTAACTCCAATGCAGGAAAGGCTCGCGTCAGACAACAATCTGAGCAAACTAAAAAAGGGGTGTCAGAATGATGCTTTCAATTGGAGGCCATTTTAGTTGAGATAATCTGTCTTTCTGTCATGTACATTTCAAATCAATCACTTTTGACAGTAGGCGTCCTTTTGATAGAGATACAATTTACAGCCTGATACACAAATAAAAATATGTTGAAAAACAATAAATTAAGCTTTTGATTTCACTGAACACTGTTAACTAAGAGGAATAATACAATACTAGGGCTGTGCACAGTTATCTACTTGTACTTTGGCTCAGTGAAGTTGCAGGGTGTGCATGCTGTGCATGTGTGTGTGTTTGTGTGCAGAAGTGTGCTCGAGTGTGTTAGCAGACAGAGACGGCGCTCCTCAAACTAGGGCAAATTCACCTGCTACCTGGAGGCCTCCTCAGACACGGTCCCCTGAAACCACTGACAAGTACCTCGTGGCCTTCCTACTAACTCCACCCAACATACACACACACACACACAGTTGTGGTTGCACCGTCTCTCCTCATGTACCCTCAGCCTGCCTGTCCTTCCTCTGCTCTCTCTCTGTCATTCCCGTTATCTAAGCCTGTCTCCTTCCAGCCCCTCCTCCGCCGGTCTGTCTGCGCACAGAAGTAGAATCTGAGTAGAATGGACGTTGAACTGTTCGCCATGGTCATCTGGGTAGTTAAAAATAAAATGGCGGTTGTTAGCTACTACGGTGACTTGTCCCAAAGATGGGTCGATGTCAGTTAAAGCCTCTTACTTCACATTCTTATTCTAGCCCAAACGGTGAGGTTTTCCTGAACCTAACAAAGTCATTTTGGCCCAAAAGCGCTGGCGCTTGAACCTACTCAAACTAGGAGTGTCAAAAAGTGGTACTGTGCGGAAGGGTAGATTTACTTGGTTGCAACTGTACAGTTGCAACCAAGTAAACTAGTTAACTGAGTTAACTGAGACCTGTTAACTGAGACCTGGCAATGACCTGGTTGTAACTGTACAGTTGCAACCAGGTCATTGCCAGGTCTCAGTTAAAACGCTTTTTTGTTTTGCCTGTGTTAAGCTCCCACATCTTGTTCATTTTACTACAAATGTCTGCATCCCCTGCCCTAAATAAATGGCACTATACATTTGAGCTCTTCAGTCTTAGCCCCTGCCACCACTCGCCTTCCGAAAGAAGGCACTGCCCTGCTCTTGTAAATGACCTAATTTTCCTGCTCGGCCCAGCGTTTTCTGATGTGAGCCGTTCCAAAATAGCTTGGCTACAGCAAAGCGTGGCAAACTCATTTCCATCTTGCATAACAGGGACCAAACACCCCCCCCCCCCCCCCCCCCCCTCAACCCCCCTTTCCTAAGCTCATTGGCGAGATGGCACATACTCTCACAAGCTGAATGTCAGCTTCCCACCTCATTGTATGAGGAAGATTGTGATATTATGCATTTCACTAATTCATTTTCATCCCAGTTCGTGCATCGTGTCTGTTCAACGATGACTGCTGCATGCTGTTTCTGAGGTTGATCAATGTATATAATATATATACTGTATGAGTGCTTAGTCCAGAATACAAAGTAAAGGAGGGGAAAAGCTCCGCGGTTGCACTGCAGAGATGGTGAAGCAAAATCAAAAGGCTTCCGAAAGGATTCAGGGCAACTTATTCTGACATAGCCTAGACTGTGATCTATATTTCATACCAGAACAACATCAAAATAAGTGTTCATATGCTTTAAAAAGCCCATTACGGCGCACTACTGTACATTGCTATGCCTGCATAATATCACAGTAAGACTGCATTACAGAACAGTACGAGGAGCGTGCATGCAATTGGCTCCTATCTACTCCCTGCCATTGAATTGGCTTTGAATGGAGGTAATGAGGAGTCGGGGGTTGAGAGAGAGGAATCATTATTTTACCCATGGCTGGGGTCGCTTCCTAACGGGGTCTGTAGGGCGCCTTCACAAAGCTAATGTGGAGAAATGGAAACAGATGGAAGGCATGATTATTTGATCTGCAAAGAGCTCTTGGTGGGCTTTGTAGTAACTGGACTAGACTGCTTAGAGGCAAGAGAGTGGGTTGCTTGCATCCGTGGGAGTGTGCATGTGTGTTCTGGGGGAAGTGCGTGAGCGGGCCTGGGTGTGGGTGGCTGCTGTTTGTTTGCGTGTGGACGGCCCGCACGCATGTGCGAGTGCGCTCCTCCATCTGTTCTCGTGCTTGAATGCGTCGCACGTGCCTGCGCGATCCTCTAACAATGAGATTATTTGTTTCACACAACAAACATATGGCCTTCTAATTGGGATTGAGCAATGAGCAGCGATACAGGTATAAGACGCAGCAAGTGTAGCGTATGCAGGTCTCTCGGCTGTGTGAGTGCGCTTCCTGTTAAAGGGACAGTGCAAGTGTTTCAAATGTTATGTTTTGACGTGTCATATAGTTCAATTATATCGGAGAGAAAACACCAAAACTATCTAGATTGAGAAATAGTACTGCAGGTAAGCGGAAAAATGTGTGTTTCATTTTGGGGTGAGCTGTCTCTTTCATTTGGTAACTGAGCAGAGCTCTGTACCTGTAGCCGGCAGCAAGGCTGGTTTTGTGTGTGAAGTGCTCTCCATTCTGAAATGTTCATTCACAGATGTAAACTCACAGAGTGCAGGTCTCATCTACTCCACATATGCTGTGTCTATATATATATATATATATATATATATATATATATATATATATATATATATACTGTAGCTGTGAATATATGTAAAGTGTAAAGTGTCTCGTATGTACCAGGTTTTCCACCCAAAAAGAGCATTCCAATTGGTAGAAATACGTAAACACACATCAAACATACAGAAGCATATGGCTCTATATTGTACAACCCACACACTGTGGAGGGAGAATTAGTCAGGCTCTATATTATTCTATTGATCTTACTGCAATGCCGAGCTGTCTCCATGCCTCTCTGCACAGTATTCACAGCTACAGCAGCACTCCCATATATCTGTACTGTGTGGATTGGCCTTACACACCGACATCAAAATACTGTATGCATGCAGATAGAGCCACGGACACACACGCTTATGCGGCACAGGGACACACACAGACATGCATGCCCACTGAAAAAACATACAGCCTTTCACTTCATCCCCTACACACACATTCTCACACACACACACACACACAGGCACACACAGGCAGACACAGTCACGGAATGGGGTACATTATCACATGTGGTTTCCTGTCAGGCGAGGGGTTGGGGGACGTGACTGTCTGGTGTGTGTGTGTGTGTGTGTGTGTGTGTGTGTGTGTGTGTGTGTGTGACTGGCGGGCCACACCTGTCAACAGTACTCCATAGGCTGGGTGCTGATGCTATCTGACAGCGTGGCTGTGTGTGTGTGTGTGTGTGTGTGTGTGTGTGTGTGTGTGTGTGTGTGTGTGTGTGTGTGTGTGTGTGTGTGTGTGTGTTCCGTGACCGTTTGAATGAGTCATTGTTATGCCCCCACTGCTATTTTCCCCAGAGGACCCTCTAGTGTCTGACTGGTGGTTTGTGTGTGTGTGTGTGTGTGTGTGTGTGTGTGTGTGTGTGTGTGTGTGTGTGTGTGTGTGTGTGTGTGTGTGTGTGTGTGTAGGTGTGTGTGTGTAGGTGTGTGTGTGTGTTTGTGGTTTTTGTCTGGCTGTGTGCTGAGACCCTATTAACAGCTGGCCTCTTACTCACACGGTAAACAAACACGTTGAACCATCAACATTTTTAGTGATATAGTCCCTGCTAGTAGTGTTTGTACCACATTCAAACACCCAACGTGCTGAAAACCTCACACTGTGTGCTGGTATCTGTAAAACAGCAGTCTGCTTTAATATAGGAAAGGATTTACATTAGAAAAGAACACCTTTTAATTTTTTCTTTTTAAATTGGCTCATTGAAATGCAAACCACGTCGCTTTACTGCTTAGCGTTTCAGCCCACTTCACATCGCGTGTAGCAAGTGACGACTTTCTGGATGCGACCGGACGCCATTCTTCAATCATGGCCGCCATAAACCCGGCATTATGAAGCAGCTGTACCCTCCAGTGCCTCTCAGCAGCACATGCATTTGGCTGAAATATTCAGCCCAGCTCTCAGCGTTACCTTGCATGTATAATTACCGGATGTGCTGCCTGCTGCTGATAACTCTCCCAAACAATGTTTGAAGGGGGAAGGCGGCGATGAATTCCCAATGAAGTGTGAAAAAGACTGATTAAAATTGGCGTGGTCAAAAGCCAGCGCACCAGTGTGTTCTGCTCTCGCGGACCAGGGGAGATGGGGAGACAGGCTTTGCAGGCGAGATAGCTCGCTACTTTTTTTCTTCTATACTGTGCTTGGGATTGTTTTTTTGGTTTCTATTTTGGTCCACAGTGGAAATTATATTTATCGTTGAGTTTTGGCTGAGCTCGTCATGATTTCAAATACAAAAATAAATCAAACACTGCGGTGCAATCCCTGAGCAGTTTCGTTCTGTAAATGGTTGGCGGTACAGCATACATTCACCGTCTGGGAGGTTCACGTGAGCCCGATTTAAAATGTTGTTTTAAATAACAGAAAGGTAACAAAGCAACCTGTGCTGCTAAAATCAATCATGCATTGTTGTTCGGGGACAATTTTTCTGCCAATCTTGAATCCCCAACAGAAGTGTGTCTCTGACTGTGTGTACAGGCTGCATGTGTTATATGACATTAATGTCCGTGAGTTAACTTCTGTGCTCCATCATACAAACCAGAGCTGGCCAATATATCGAGCTTCTTAGATTTGGGATATCGTCGTAAATGTCTACCCGGTTTTAAAGGCTGCATTACAGTCAAGGGATGTGATTTTCTGAACTGACTGTTGCAGCCGTTGTATTGTCCCTCTTTACCATACTAAGTCAATACTTCCATATTACTGATGATTATTTATCATAAATGCCATTGTGGAAACATTTTGTAAAAGCACCAATGATGACTCCATCGATATCGCTATCGATAAAATGTTGCAGTATTTGATTTCCTCCACAGCGCCCAGCCCTAATACGAACTGTATATACTGTATATGTGCGCCATGTGGCTGTGTACCAGGCACCCGGGAGCCTATTTGCAGAGGGGAGGGTGGGAGGGATGGCGTCTCATTCGAGGCGTGTGGGCGTCAAGCTCAGGGCACTAATTACAGCCTCGGCTCCCACAGCCTGCCTGCGTCTCCCTCAGCCCCCATGTTTGGGTGCATCTTCCCTGGCAGAGTCAGACGATACGCTCCTCCCGTCTCCGAAGCTCCGGTCTCACGAGGGCTCCACCTTAGCACAAAGCACGGCTGTGTCTGATTAGCCCGCTTAAATGAGATCCCCAGCTTACTGGCTATATTGTCATTCTCTTTGTTGACAGTTATGAGATGGGTTGCCAGACAGCCACCCGGCACATTTAGCTTGTTAGCTTGATCAGAAGATTTCTGTATCGTGTCTTAGGCATAACAAATCTGAAGAGACCTCATTTGGGCTACTCCAGTTGAGTAAGTAGTTAGCCAGCTAGCTATGCGCCTCAGGGCTAACAAGCCCAGACTAAAAGAGAGAGGGCCTTTTTAAAATGTTTCTTCCATTCTTCTCTTGTACACTGATGTACAGTTCAATAATTGGTGGTTATTAGTGAGCTTGCTGGAAGAGGAGCCGGGTAGTCGGTTAACCCTTTCCTCCCTAAAAGGACGGCAGTTGTCTTTCATCTCATTTCAGAGGGAGAGAGAGAGAGATGGCAAGAGAGAGTAGGAGCGAGAGACGGAGATGGATGCCTATGGTGGGGGGTTGGTATTCTTTTCTTTTTTCTTTTTTGCCAACAGCAGATGCCAGGCACAGTGGTTTTAACCGGGCACACTTTAAAAACATACCGCAGCTGCCTTCTTTGCATCTGGGCACCAAATAGAAAGAGGAGGGAGAAGCAGAAAATAACAAGGGAAGAGAGAGAGAGAGAGAGAGAGCAGAAGACACACTATGTAGGGAGAAACAGTGGGAAGACAAGGGTAGAAAAAGGAGGAGAGAAGGGAAGAAACAAAGGCTGACACAGATAACATCTATCAGCGCAGCAGAAACATGGGCCGGGTTTACCATTATAAATAGAGAGATGCCCACATCCCCCTCCCACCTCATCCCCAGTTTAGTATTCCCTTCCAAAAAGATGGGAACCACTAACTGGGCCAATCCACAACAGGGATTAGCTATCTAGCTGCAGAGGCATTTAAATGTGCTCATAGCAAACTCTGCGCTTTATGTGGGAGTGACTGTAAACACAAACACATACTGAGGTGTCGCAAAGAAGAAAGAAACACACAGTGTGCTCGCCTTTGTTTTTACTGGTTTTTAAGGGATGTCACACAGAATATTAATACTATAAAGAAGACACGTTACAAAGGGAATGCAATATTGTAGCATGACATGAAAGATATATACATATATATATATATATATATATATATATATATATATATATATATATATATATATATATCTTTTTTTAATGTAATGCAATGGAATGTTCTCGTGAAAACCATTGGTAACTCCAGGACACTACGTAGAAAGAAAGAAAGAAAGAAGAAAGAAATAATATCAAAATGCCGAAACATTTTACAAAAAAAATCACCACAGGATTTTTTGCGGAATGCAAAGGATGAGTTATGAATAAAAAATGATGAATGTACAAAGAGATGAATGCCATGTATTACACATTAGAAAGGTCGAAGACTGTGCAGTCGAAGTGTTGGCCATAGATATATTCAGTTTAATGACTATACTGTATACAGCTGTGTATGTGCTCCATGCCCAGGGGACACGGTACGGAGTCGCTCATTTGAAAGCTTGCTATTGAGCTGTGGGATATGCAAAACAGGGCTAGATTACATTATTCCTTTCTCTCTCGCTCCCCCCACCTGTGGACAGGGGTGCAGGGCAGAAGTCAGCGCCACTGAAAAAGGGAATTACACACCATTATTATTTTTACAATAAGTATAATTTCAAAGACTCTAGCGCCACAGCGTGCTTGTTTCTCTTCGTCGGTCTCCTCGTTCCCCCTCTCCCGCTCCCTGTTCCTTTTGTTCCACCTCTATTAGAGTTGTCCTTGACTGCCGAGCGAGCGCGCAGCCTCTCGTTGAGAGGAGCCAGTCAAACGCTCTCTTGCTCTCCTGTGGAGACAAGAATGGGAGAGGACATGAGAGTGAGACAAACAGAAAGGATAGCGAGAAAAGAGAGGAGAGAGACTTTTTTTCTCCCAATTCAGAAAACGTCTTTTTGGAGCCACAAAAGACGGGAAGGGTATTAGCGAGAAGTTGGCTGGATGACTAAGCGTCTGAAGACGGGGGAGAGCTCTGGGGCATCTTGGTTGGAAAGAAAGTGAATGGATGGACACCGTCTGCCAAGAAGGACAGCCATTGTGGCGCATCGTCCCTTGAGATGTAGATCTCTCGGTCCCGGAGAACCTGCGTCCATTAAACGGGCTGCTCTCATTCACTGTTTGTACTTCCTGTCGTTAAGGAGGTCAGGTGGCGGCTACGCGACAAAGTCAGTGTAAGGATGAGGTTGCGGTGGTCAAACCTTTTCACTGCTGTTTGTGAAACCAAAAGATATTACTTATTTTCCCTTACTTTTGTCACGTTCCCTACGGAGGTCATGGAACAAAAATGGAGTTTCGATACGTGACAAACTTACTTATTTTTCTCTAAACCACCATCTTTTCCTGAACCTAAAAAATTGACCATGAAGCAGAGTATGCTTTAGGGCGGGGCTACTTTGATTGACAGGTCTCTACCAGAGCCGTATACATCGTCTCTCAAAAAATAACATGCCAAAGCCGAAATCTCCAAACTTGGAGGCTTCAAAACGTCAGTCCACGAACCGACGAGTGACGTCATGACGACTACGTTCACATCTTATGTACAGTCTGTGGTGAGAACCCAAGAAAAACAATTCTGAATTAATACAGAAATGGATCCAGCAAAGCTTCTGGTGACAGTGTGGTGGAAGATCAAACATGAATATTACTCACCAGCCGACAATTTCTTTGTTAATATAGGGAGGTTTCACAGTGTGAGAGGAGCTGTGGGCTCCACTCACAACCAGTCCTGTCACGTTAGTCAATCTTTCTCAAATGGAATTGAGCGCTTCCTTCGACAGAACGGGGTTGGGGGTTCATGTTCGGCATTTTACGACGCACCTCGGCACAGACACAGCTAGGCAAATAAACAGAAAAGAGACAGATGGACAGGCAGACAGGTAAACATTCAGACAGACGGGCAGACAAACAAGCGAAGACACAAACAGATGACGAATAGACAGGCAGATAGTCGGGCAGATTGGCAGAGCGGCTGACAGCCTGGCCGCTTTTCCTGCAGAGAGGTATTGGCCAGGAAGAGTGGCTGGCAGGCAGACAGGCAGATGGACAGGCAGGCACCCATGCACACGGACGGAGACGCGGGCACAGCGGCAGACAGACAGGAGGACCGGAGGAATAATAGACGGAGAGACAGGCAGCGGGCAGAGAGGTTGCCAGACAGACATGCACCGTTGGTAGCGGGACAGGCAGTTGGCGTAGGAAGGAGACATGGGGACGGCAAGCGCCTCTGGCAGAGAGGGGGAGCGAGATAGAGGGAGAGAGAGAGAGAGACAGAGAGATGGAGGAAGGGATGAGGTCAGTGCACGGCTGGCTGGCTGACTGTTGATCTGTGGCACTGGGCTGGCAGAAGAGTGTCCTCTGGGAGCGAGCAGCTCCATGCAGCCTCCGTTTGCATCCCCCCCCCTTCCTCCCCCGAGCCCTCCACCCAGCCCCCAGCTGGGACACAAAGACGGGCCTATGAGGGGAGGGACATTTAGCGAACAGTGGCACAGACAGGTGAACCGGGACCAAATTAGGCACACAAACACAAATGTCATTCAGTAATTGGGTGCATTTACATTTTAATTTAAAGTGTTCATCAATGTACATTGTCCCTCTCGAACAAATAAAAACTAAATAAATAAGTAGTATTTGGGAGAGCGGAGCGCGGAATGACAGCATCCAGCTCAGAATTTGGGACAGGAAGCCGCTGTGACAACTCAGTCCTCTGTCACGAACACTTGAAGGACATTCAGACAGGACTTGCTGCCACATGGGGCTCCTCGTGTACCCCAGGCTTTCAGGAAGGGGGACATGTGATATTAATTGTGCCTCCCGTCTGAAGATAATATGGGAATATATAAACCGTTCCTTTAATCATAGTTCCTTCAATAAGTATTTCTTAAATTCATGCAGAAATAGCCGACTACCCTACTCCGTGTGTCATGTGTATTTTTGTACATCATGTTCACTTTCATCATTCTGTTAGTTGAAAGGCTTATCGAGCACAACTCACAGTGATGGCATCGGATCACCAACGCCATAAACAAGCAGTGCTTTACTATTCAAAATGCAGCAGTCACCAAGGCATCGTGTCCTATGAGATATCCTGATCATATTTCCAGCAGTGTAAAGGCACTGCATATTTTAGAAATGCTTGAAGTCTCTGGTTTGCTAAAAGAGCCTGCGGAGGTATTTCCAGGACACAGACGAAATGTTAGAGTGTTATGGTCGTCTTGACTTACCCCGTGTTTGGACAGTTGAAATATTGGATCAGTGTGTCGATATGTGATTGGAGGTGCTGAGGATGTTTTTTATGGCTTTCTCCCGGCTGGAGTTACACAAGGTTAATGTTACAGCCGTGCGTGGGAGTGTGAATGTATATGTGAGTGTGAGAGTGTGTGTGTGTGTGTGTTTGTGTGTGTGTGTGTGTATTTATTTCTTTGTGCTGCAGGGTGCAAAGCTGCTCCAAATGTCCATCTGCCGAGTTCACGATCCACCTGAGCCCACACACACACACACGCGCACAAACGCACACAAACAGATACAGTTGCACCCATGCCACGATACACACATTCGCACATGCATGAGACATAACCTACTCCAGAGCCTCAAACCTTCAGGACAGTTGAAATTGGCCAAAAATGGCATTTGAATATTGGTTCACAAAACGCATTGGTTTTAGCTATTTGAATATCTATTTTATGTCCACCACACCGGCCAACTGTTCCCTATGTCTATGTATTCCTGTCAGTCGCTTTGTGAGCCTCGTAGTGGATGAAGAACAGCCGATTGGTGAAGTAGAACAGAGGAATTATCTCTGATTAATTCTGATTTCACTCCATGAACCTTAACAAGGGGGCAGCTGACAGGAGGGGGGTTGAACGCTTTCGTCTCCAGTCTGACCTGGAGCTCACCGCTGGTTCCAGGTCTGTTTGTTTGACGTGGCTTCAGGCCTGCTCCATGGCCAAGTTCTCTGTGTTGAATTATTCCTCGTTCGGCTTGACGTAACATTTTCAGTCAATGAAAGGGACGCTGTGTGACTCTGCGAGGCAGATGCGGTACTTCTGCTTTTTTTTTTTGGATTAATTAATGATTTTTTTACTGAGATTTCTTACGTTTACTACCTGCACAGGCCCGATGAGCGATCTCTCTGTTGGACCCACGGTATCTTAATTCCCACAGGCATTTGCATGAAAACATCCCACCTTTTCCCGAGCTGCCACCTTGATGTAGCTACAACATGCGGTGTGATATCAACATAACAAGTTTTCTGACAAGAATCCAGAAATGCACATATACATATTTCACAACAGGTGTCAAGGGAAGTACGGGGGGCGGGGGAGGGGGCGTTGGAAAGTCCTGAACACAGTGTATGACTGTGTGTAGGTTTACATATACACACAGTTTGTGTTTGCAGATTATTGTTTTTTCAGCTTGTATTTCAGTGTGGGCATGTGTGCCTGGCACAATGAGCGCCAAGCTGATAATTATTGAAACGAGCTTATGACTCTGCGTCGCTGATACGACTCTGGCAAGATCACAGAGTCAAATTCGCTCACATGAAGCGCCTGCTTCTGTTCTGAGGATGCGGTTTAATGGTTTTCAGTGACACTATAAGCACGGTTCAATCTTCGTGTTCTCTTGATTGGGATAAAGCCACGAGTGTGTGAGCGGTTAGATAAATAAATGCCGCTGTGCTCACTTATTCATCCGCTGAGTACAGAGCCAACCAGCGTCTGCTCTACTGTAGCCAAACAGGAGACATGTATACAGCAGGTCTCTGACAATGTGCACATCTATTTAAACCCTTTTATTCCCCTAGGGTGGGAAGATCTTCTCTTGGAGGTAGGGGGTGTCGCTACACATTATTTACACCTTACTGTGGGACACTTTGACTGGAAGAGGTATTGAATTGCACAAGTCTTTGAAAGGCTCACAATGTGACCATTTGAAGTGACTCCTTTAGCTGCGAGTCGGCCGTGAACAGAGCACATGGAGACAACAGAACACGGTTAGTCCCTCCATCGCTCCACCGGCCTTTCTCCAAGCAGACATTTTGAGGACAAGAGTTCCTCATAACGTCAACACATGGCTCTGTTCTATTCAAGTGTCCCAGTGTTATGAAGCGGGGCAGTGAGCCAGCGTGCATGACATCAGGACCCTGAAACTGAAGCAGATAAATGGAATTCAGAAATATATTCACATTATTTTCATTGTCTTCCGGCTGTGCTCCTCCTACTGTGACGTGAAGGCCCGTCATCAACAGATCTGTCTGTACGTTGAAACACTGGCAGTGTCCAATACGTACAAATTAAACTTTGATACTATCTACTAACGTATCCGTACAGCAACAAGTATCGAAAACCCTCAAGTATCTAAAGCTGTTTTGTCCACTCCGAATAAATCTTCCAAGAAGATTGCATCTCTGCATTGAAAAGAGAATAGTGTTTATTTTGAGCCTTACAGTATGCAGACCTCCTTTCCTTTGTGCCCTGCAGTAAAGTCTTTTTTTTGTCTCGCTCCTGATAATATGTGCACACCTGGACCTTCTTCAGTATTGCTAAAGCTGACATTGAATGTCTTCTCAGATTCATAGACGCCTGTATTGATTCTTCTACCAAATAGTTCCTCATTTAAATCTGAGTTTTGACAACTTTAGAATATCTTATCGAAGCCGAGTTCTTGTAATTCTTGTTGAACTGAGGCTGCACCTAAACTGGGGTTTCACGTTAGCAAAAGTGTCTCCCCAAAAAATATGTGACGCCAATACAGAAGCGTCTTTCTTTCTTTAGGGCGGGTCTACCTTGTGATTGACTGCTGCTACCAGAGACGTATACACCTTCTCTACTTCACTCCTGCGCATTCCAAATATGGTAAATTCTGTTCATCGGATGCAAATTAGCCAAGATGGCGACGGTGAAATCAACGAACTCAAGGCTTCATAACTGCAGTCCACAAACCAGTGGGTGACGTCACGACGACCACGTCCACCTCTCATAGACAGGCTATGGGGAAAACGGGGAAAGAGAGACAAACACAGGATGTGTGTAGATCTCAGGCTACAGAAAAGGTTTTCAAAAATTCCCAAATAGATGAAATGTATTCACATCTGAGTGAGGAGCAGCTTGGAAAGCACTCTCCATTTGCACGACCCGTCCATCAAAGCTGCTGATGTTAAATTTCAGTCCAGTGACCATCATCTCATGATGGTTAACCTTACCAGAAAATGGTCCTGAACGATAGCAAATATGACTAAGCCGGGGACTCATTTGTTGGGACGTGTGGATCGACTCTCTGGCGGGGCAGCGGGTGCTAAAGAGGGCGCAGTCTGCGTCCACCTGTGCAAACACTCTCATGGCATTCGGGGGGAGCTGTTTTTGAATTTCCGCAAGGATTCACTCCATCGGAAATAAATTCAGTCTCGTGTTGTCCAACGCCTTTGACTCCCACTCTGGAAATATTGCTTAATTTTTGAGTGGAGAGCGAGGGGACGTTTTTCATATTCTGCCCTATTAGGCTGCTATTTTGGTGCCACAGGATACCCAGTGACTGTGTAGAGCCTTGTCAGTGACGAATGTGTTTGTGTGAGAAGCAGGGGTGGGGTCCCTTCCCACAGTACGATATGCATGCGTGTGTGTGTGTGTGTGTGTGTGTGTGTGTGTGTGTGTGTGTGTGTGTGTTTTGAGATGGATGGAATCAGGGGGGGGTATTCTGTGTTTTTCTATTCAGCCTGCATGACTGTGTGTGTGTTACAGAGAGGGAGAATGAGAGAGAGACAGAATGAGTGTACAGGAGGGGGGGGGGGGGTCTCGCTCTCTCTTTCTGGCTCGCTCGCCTGCGGTGATTCAGTGTGTGTGTGTGTATGCCCATGAGCTTGCCCGAGTGTGTGTATATCTCTGAATGTAAATGTCTGCAGTGCTGTGTGTGCGTGTGTGTGTGTGTGTGTGTGTGTGTGTGTGTGTGTGTGTGTGTGCGCGCTTGTGTGCCTGCCTGCCTGCTTCAGTGCCTATGCTGAGATATACAGCATGCCAAGCTGTGGGTACGTGTGTGTGTGTGTGTGTGTGTGTGTGTGTATGTGTGTGTGTGCCTGGTGTTATCCTGTGTGTGTGTGTGTGTGTGTGCCTGGTGTCATCCTGGGGTAAAGCCTCAGGACATATAGGGTCATGTGACAGACAGCCCTATCTATCTATCTGCAGACTGCATCATTGGTATTCTGGGTAGACACTGGCAGGGGAGGGGGGAGAGAGAGGGGAGTAAGGAGAGAAGTGTGCTTGAGAGAGAGAGAGAGAGAGAGACAGAGAGAGAGAGAGAGAGAGAGAGAGAGAAAGAGTGAGAGAGAGAGAGAAAAGAGGAAAAGAGATAGGAAGAGAAAGAGGGGGATTTTGTGGAAAGAGAACCAGGGAAGAAAAATGAAGACGAGAACAATAGAGCTCATCAGTGCATTGAGACCTGGGTGCATTCAGACACACACACACACACACACACACACACACACACACACACACACACACACACACACACACACACACACAAATGAGTACTTGTGTTTGTAAAATGGCCTGTGAACTTGTAAGCGCGCCTGCACACGCACACAAACCGCCGTCCATCAGTCATTTTAAACATAGGCATGCACACGCACATCCTGACAACACACACACACACACACACACACACACACACACACACACACACACACACACACACACAGGACGATGTCCTTGCCAATTCAGAAGGGATGATCTGATATGAATAACGAGAAGGACGATGCCACGAGGACTAAATGTTGGGAAATGTCATCCAGCAGCAACACAAACGGAGCTGTTTCATTAGCCGGGGCAGAGCACAGTTTATCATAGCTTAGGGTTAAACTCCATCTGATGTGCTATAAGACAGCTAACCTTCAAAGGCGCCTCGCCACCCGTTTTACTGCAGAGACCCTGCAAACCGCCTCTCCCGATTGGCCCCCCTGTCCGTCTAGTGAGGAAAGGTTGTATATGCCTTCGCTGTAAATAAGCGTCCAGCCTTCATCGGCAGACGGACACACGCTGGGGTATCAGTTCACCGACCAAACGCCCAGGATCTAATATCATTCGCCAGCAAAACAGTCAGATCGGCTCATATCGAAAGTGGAGCCTTTCTGACTGAAGAGATGTTGTTTTCATTGTTTGTCTCTGTCTCTTGTCCCCAGTGTAAAGCGTCTTTGAGTATCTAGTAAAGCGCTATATAAGTTTGAATTATTATTATTATTATTATTATTATTATTATTAAGTCTGAGTAACACAGCAGAGATCAGGGAGAAACCCATCGAGACCCAATGCACAACAGCAAGAGAGACTTTTTACTGCCATTTCCACGTCCTCTTTTGTTTTCTTGAATAGGTGAACCAGCCAGACGATTTGATGAATCACAACTGTGTTTGATGCATTTTTTTAAATTACAGACAAGGCAAATACCAAGTAGATGCGTTTAGGTGGAGTTAACAGGCTCTCCGTTCTTTTCAATTCCTCTCTTCAGTTAAACAAACAGAGTGTTGTTTTAGATTTAATATTACTAGTAGGCTACAATTATCCAAATAATACCAACATGCAGGCTCCTGTGGAAGACATTCTGCAAATATATGTGGCGCCTATAATAAAATCTTCTGCGATCTCGACCCAGTCTGTGGGAATGACTGACATAGAGCTAATTCTTTGTGGCTGGAACCTGAATTAAAGGCCAGTAAGGTTCCATTCAGCGCATATCTTGGTCACAATTGTTCAATCACCAATAATAAGGCTTTCTTACTAATAATATTTATGGGATGTGTTTATGTTAAAGCATTGTGTCGTGTCTGAAAGTACCAGCGGTTAGTATTCAGCTGTCAGAAAAGCAGATGCTTAGCTCCATGACTCAAATGCAACGGTAAACTTAAGAACGCACATCGTTCAGACGCCACCGTGTTTCCATTTTGGCCTCTTTTTTTTTTTGTCACAATTAATTCTATAGCGCCGAAACCCTTTCAACTTTGACCTCGACGAGCACAGGACAAAAAGCAGCAGCCCGTGGTTATAAGAAACATCGAAAATGTTGCTGCCGCTTGCGTTGGTTCACAAAGCTTCTATTGAGTGACAGAACTCTGACCTCCAACGCTCTTTTCAAATTCCCTCCCTCTAATATGTCATCCACATACGCAAGAGAAACGCTTGCACCTTCACAGCCCTTGACGTTCTGCAGGTGGCCATGTGGAGCGTCTCGACCGGCTCCTCGTGGCGTCACGTCGGCATGAATAGAGTAGCTTTCTATAGGTGGAGGCGCTCTGCTTTCCTGTGGCTATTTCAGGTCTTGGTTGTCTCTCTCTCCTCAACCTTGGTGTTCTATAGCTGCTGGGGATGAGAGATGTTGTTAACACTTCTAAAGGTGTAAATCACCTCTCTCTCTCTCTCTCTCTCTCTCTCTCTCTCTCTCTCTCTCTCACCCTCACTGCAATGTTGTTCCCTGCACTCGCTATCTGTGCTGAGAGGTGATTGGAGTCTGCCCAGTCTGATAATGTGCACTCACACGACACACACACACACACACACACACACACACACACACACACACACACACACACACACACACACACACACACACACACACACACACACACACACACACACACACATCGTGTTACAGCCACAGAGCAGTAAGAGAGAGAGGGAGAATAAGAGAGAAGGAGACTCATCAAGTAATTAAGGCCCTGGCTCTCCCTTGGAAATTAAAGGAATGGCCCTTTGCTCTCCTCTCTCCCTCTCTTTCTCTCCGTCTTCCTCCTCCTGCTGGGCTGATTGCTGTCTGGCTTCTCTCCTCACCTGAGTATTTCAGTCTCACTCCCAGGCAGCCAACCCACAGTGCATTGTGCCGGTGATTACCCCACTGTGGGTAATTGCGGCGGTGGTTTTCGCTCAATGTTATTTCCCCCTCACACTCTGCCCGTACAGACTGGGGGGAGGCCCCTCCCTCCAGAAAGCAGAGGGACATGTTGTGTGTGTGCATTTAGCTTCTTGTGGGTACTAATAATGATGACTAATAATAATGAACGCACTGGATGTGTTCCTGTGTGCGGTTGCATTCATTCCTTTATTTATTTTTCCACTTCCGTGAGCAGTCGGCGTCTGCGCTTGTGTTTTGAGAGCGGGGCAGGTCGAGCACGTGGTCACTTCCATCTCCCGCCTCCTTCAAGAGGAGGAAAAGGCGGGTCAGACAAGTGCTTTTACCTCGGTTTACTCTTCCTCTTTGATGGGAGCGCAAAGAGCCGGACCACCTCACCGCCGCTCCTCTCACCCGTGAACCTCGCCGCCGTTCCGATGTGGGAAAAGGGATCCTGACATAACAGGCAGATTCGTTTTTGCAGCCGCTGTAACAAGAAGCACCCGGCAGCTAGAATGTGATATGTGTTGATTTAATATAGGCCGCTCTGCTCCGTGTCCTGCCTCGCCTGTGTCTCCTGGCTGGACCGGCCTGCAGCCCAGCGTGAGCCGGCTCCGGCCTCACAGCCCTCAATGAGATTAGAGGGAATAGAGATAAGAAGATAGCTGGATGACAGTGGACAGTGTGACGAAACCAAAGCGAAGCGAGCTCAGTCCACACGGCTGCATCGTCAGGGCTGGTACGCAGCTTTGTAGTCTCATCACTGAATTACTTGATGTTGATATCTGCAAACATAAATAACAACCACATCTTGATTTTGAACCTCAAGTGTATTGTTCAGTATGTTTAAAATAAGTAGCATCAAGCTTTTTTTGAATTTTTTTTTATCAATTGCTTACTTCCTTAATAATTTGATGAGCAGATTATTTTTATTGTTTGTAGTTAATTAACATTAATACATACAATTAATTATATAACTTAAATAATTTACTTCGTTATGAACTGACCCTTTTTATTTCATGACCCCACTTGATATTTGCCCTCAACTGCTCCCGCCTTTGGTCAGCTCTTGTTTGACTAACCTGACTTAAAAAAAAAAAATACTTGGCGGGTGATTGGATGAAGCATCCTTTAATCCAACTCTTTACAAAAACACATCTTCACTTGAAAAAAAGCCGTCTTTGTTTTCTTCCTGCTATGGGATCGTCCACGCTAACCTCTTAAGGAGGAGCCATTGTTGTTCAGACGTAAATAAGCCACGCCCCTAGCTGCCAGCAGCTCCTCGAGATGGATTTTCATGCAATCTCGTGTTCCTGCAATTCTCTACGTGATCTCGCGTGACTCCAAATGTCCAGATTGTGACGTGAAAGTGTCAATATGAAGTCAACAGTATTTTAGCTGCTTTCTGTCGTATTGTTCTCTCTACTCGCAAGAGGATTTGTTGGAGGGGAGAAAAAAAATCCCTGCAATATTTAAGTTGTCTAGATGCAGGGTCATGGGATTTATTCAGCTGGTTTCTGCTTTATCACTGTTTTGACAGTGTGGTCAGTGTAACGCCTCAGTGGGATTTAGAGGGTTGGGGTGGTTTAGTTCAGGGATATAGTGGATCAGGTCTTTTTTTTCTTTCTTTTTTATGACTGAAACCTTTTTGAATTACTCACCTCTGTGCTGTCTGAGCATGGAGAGGACTCCGGGACGCTCTGAGCAGACTGCCAACTAAAATAAAAATAAAAAAAACATTGTCAAAATACAGGTCCAATGGATCTGCTCTCCGTTGCATTAGGGGACAGGATTTGGGTAAAAAAAAAGATCCCTTTAAGGAAAAAACAGATATGTGTGCTGTTTTCTTATCTATTATCTTAGTCTGTGTTTGCAGTGCAGTCCAGAGGAGGCATCGATTCCCACAGGAGAGTTTCAGGAGGAATAGATGCAGCTGCCAGCTGGCTTTATAATCAGACCGGTCCCATCTCCTGTTTTCTTATCAGACCAGCTAACGAACACACCGTCACCCAGTCAACACAAACGTTCCACTTCTCCACGGTTCCATCACTCCCTTCCTCTCACCTCTACGTTTGTTTTTCCATGAAAAGCTGAATTTTGGATGGGGGGGGGGGAGGGGGGGGGGGTTGTAAATATTTTATTTCCATTCATAAAGAGCTCGGGGTAGTTTGTGGGTCTTCAATGTGCAGCAGAGGAAAGACGGGACATTCATCGACCCGGTTCCCACCTCGGTCTGACATCCATCAAACACATGGAGTCATACTCAGCAGCACCAGGGCATCCAGGCCGAGAAATCATAGTCGCTACTTCACCTCCACAGTGTGTGTGTGCGCGCGTGTGTGTGCGTGTGCGTGTGTGTGTGTGTGTGTGTGCGTGCGTGTGTGTGCGTGCGTGTGCGCGTCCACGAGGCAATGAAGAGGCACGGAAAAGAACACAGGATATGGAACAGAGAGAGGGAGAGAGCAATAGAGAGGGAGATTTCATCTCCTCTCTGCCTGTATACATATCTGTTAGAATGTAGGTCAGGCAGCCCCAGTCACGCTCAGAGCCTGGGAGAAAGAGATTGCTCTGTGTGTGTGTGTGTGTGTGTGTGTGTGTGTGTGTGTGTGTGTGTGTGTGTGCACACCACATGAATAAAGCATGTGTCTCTCTTGTAATATGTGCTTATTTGTGTGTGCCCTTTATCCTCATGTGCCATATGTGTGCATGTTTCTTTGTGTGTTTTATGTGCTTGTGTCTAAAATACCTGTCATGTACAGTATGTGTCATAAAAAAAGAACGTCACAGTGGACATCCCAGCCCGCGTGGGCCACAGCAGCCGGTCTTCCCAGGCTATTTCCAGTGTGTGCGCAGTGGCGCTTTGATACCTATAGGAGCCCTGCAGAAGGAAGGTCGTGGCCCCACGTCATTCTCAGAAGGACCAGAATGCCAGAGACACAAGCGTTCTTGTTGGGCTGGGGGAGATTCGCAGAAGTCATGGATTACTGAAATACGTCGATTTGCACAACGTGCGTATAGGACCATAGCAAGACTTCCCCCCGGAGAACAAACCGTGGCTAAAAAAACCCCAAACTGGCCCGCGATCCTCTAAAGTGTGGCAGCATCTTAGACCGAGACCCAACAACGTGGTGCTCTGTGTGAGCTCTGCACATTTGAAATGGCGTAACACAACTGCAAACACACAAACACGTGTGAAAGGGAAAAGCAACGCCTGCTGTATCAGGATTATCAAGAGGCGGGGAAGTGTTCCCTGTTCGTAGAAGTTAGTTGTCACTTTAATCCCATTATTCAAAGGTTTCTTCATCGCCCCCCTCCTTGTTAAAAGTAATATCTGCTCCACTGCTGTCATGGTAACATTAAACCATGTCTTTTCTAGTCATCAGTCCAGCATTTTAAGTCTTAGGTCAAGAAAAGATAGTGATTCAGATTATGGGCTGCTATGACATCCTATGATGAAATGGATCCTTTTGAATTTCAGGTCTCGCATTGTTCTGATCAGGAACCTGACTCGTTGGCTCTTTTATCCGGTTGCATTTGCTTGTTTTTGAGATAAGATGATTAAATAAGATATTGTTCGGTTGGAATACTTAGGGGGGAGGGGTATTTCGTAAATTTATCAAAAAAAGAATAATTTTTGGGTGCATTGATTTGGGGCTGAGAAGTCAACTTGAACATTCTAGAATGAGAATAGGTTGTACACACTTGCGTCTATAAATGTGTGTGTGTGTGTGTGTGTGTGTGTGTGTGTGTGTGTGTGTGTGTGTGTGTGTGTGTGTGTGTGTGTATTTGCCTTCCTGTGAGTGTGCTCACATTGCTGTTGAAGGCCCATTCCTCCCTGGCTGCTCTCTGTGTGTCACTGTCCTTGGTGCTGAAACTAGCAGACGAGCTCCTAAACTCCATGGCTGGGACGCCACACAAAAAGCACACGCTTTAAATACACTGCCACAGTGCGCTGCATTGTTGTATTGAATTGTCGTCTGTTGTCTAGTTGGACTCTAGTCATTTGTCTTTTTTCCCTTTCTCTGATACACAGAGTGCGGGGGTGGGGGGATGTGGGCCGTGTTCTGATGGAGACTCAGAGCTGTGATTTGTCATCAGCCTCCACATGAAGACCTTCATCACACAGACCCATCACTTCTAATCTAATTGGAAAGACCAGTTGGTCAGGGATGACCGTGTGTGTGTGTGTGTGTGTGTGTGTGTGTGTGTGTGTGATATGGGGTGAAAGCAGATGGAATTATGTCACAAATTTGCAAGAAAACATCCAACCTTCCCTAATTAGATTTTTTGTAAATGCAGTGAGAAATAACCGAGAGACCGTTATACTGTTATTTTCTTACATACAGAGTGCTAACTACCTTTCCCTTGAGCACTTTGACTTTGTTTTACTGCCATTTTTATTTATTTTTCCTGAATAAAAATGCTTCAGGGGTTTACTGGTGGCTGTAATCAAATACAAACCGGCTTTCGATGTCGATTTCCAAAGACATAAAAGATAGCGGGGCCGTCGTCATAAAATAAAAAAAGATATAGTTTTGAGTGGCCCATTGTTTGCGCTATCCCCTTACAACTTGCTCACACTGTTTCCAGCTTGGCCATGCTTCAGAGTCACACTACAAAGGGAGTGGACACAAACAAAAAAGGGGTGGAAAACAGAGGTATGTGTGTTTGATGAAGGCTTAAAAAAAAAGACCCCCTGCCGGTTCAAAGTAAAGTCCGCTTATGCACGTAACAAGCGGCGCTCCTTCTTTACATAACGGAACAACAGGCACGGTGAGCACTCACTGTGCGCCTATGGCTGTTTGTCCTGAAGGACCAGCTATTGTTTTTGATTTAAGCTGCTTTGAAATAGGTAGGGAATAGCTGCGTGTCAGAGTGTGTGTGCGTGTGCGTGTGTGTGTGTGTGTGCGCGCATGTGCGTGTTATGGGCCGTCTGCTCGGCTCTCTATGGGGGCCTTCACTCTTACTGACGGTCCCTATACGCCATCAGCACCTCATCTGTTCCCTCCCATACGTTCCCTCAATTAGCAGCAGCCGATGGAAAGCAACAAAGACGGGCAGAGTACACAGGCAGCGTTTGAGTGCATATGTTCATCCACACCTCCGCCTCTCTTTCCCTTTCCCGTCTTCATCACGCTCCGTGTCTTACTTATTTATGTATTTTTGACGGAGTACGACCTCGACCCCTGAACTCACTCCCACCGCTCTCCCTCCCTCCACTCTTCCTCTCCTCCTCTTAACTCGGCAAAGGATGGAGAGCCGAGGAGAGAAATCATGGAGGCAGGCACGGATCATTAGCTATATTTGTCCCCACTTCCTGCAGAAGATGATGGATCTAGCTAATTACCCCATGTTGCCAAGCCCATCGCACACGACAAGCGGTCGCCGCTGTGGCGGAAGTCTGCGTTCGCTTGGCGCACGCCGCATAGTCGATGCTACGCGCCTCATCCTGAGCCCACAGTCGAAAGGAGAGGAGAGGAATCTCAGATCCTGTCGTGGTTGTTCTGGGAAATTATTCTTAATGAAGCACGCTTTCCCGTCTTCTCCTTCTTCTTCTCCTCTGTGTAGAAAAATGATTTTGGAGGAGACGTGGTGAGCCGGTCCTCTCCAGCTGAGTGTCGGTGGGCCACCGTGGAAGCAGAGGTCCGGACCGAAGAGCTGCCTCGACCCCAAACCCTTTCAGGTAGTGCAGCCCATCCCGTGGTTCACAGCCTGTTCGCACACGGGCTGGTTGTTCTGATCACGGCCACGAGCCGCTTCCTTTTGACACATTTTACATTACATATCATTTACGTTAGTACATTTATATACAGCATTAACAGCACTGCTGTAAGCCAAATAAAAAAATGCCAACCCAAACAGTATTTGTTATAACTGCTATAATGTAGTGTATATGCTGCGAAAGAATATCACAGATGAAACCAGTCAATTGACTGAATGGGTAAAGAGGAAGTTGTCGATCAAGCCTCTTTCCCGCTGGACAAAAACTACTACAAAAAAACTACACGCTCGGCGGGAAAGCTTGCATTCTGCATCCCTTCCCCGGGACAAAAGCCTCTGCCGTAGTCACACAGGGTATTTATCGGCTCCCAGCGTGACACGCAGGTGGACACGCTAATTCACGATCCTTTTTTCTGGCATGTGATCTGCCCTGAAGTGAATATTTAATCAATGAAATCAACGGGGATTTGGACAGTTTATTATAAGTATCAATCAATGAAAACCACTTATATTATAAACACCATAAAATTGTCGTTGGTTCGTCTTTCCACTGTTCCAACTCTGGTTTGGCTGAAATAAACCTTGGTTATTGAACAGTTAAACACGCTCCTCAAAGCTGCCACCCTCCATTGTCCTTTTTCTGTCAAAGACTGAATTGTAAAACACACTCGTCTTAAAGTCGACAGAAACCACCCACAAAATGTTTTTTTCATATTTTGAAAATAACGTTTCATGTTTTGAAAAGAAAGAGAGAGACTGAATGAGCAACAAATGTGGAAAAAGTAACCACTATAACATTTCCACAGTTTAGCGTGATGCACCAGAAGATAAGAGAAAGGATTACTCGTCTCCTGGCAACTGGAAAACAGTCCAGCGCAGATTTTTAGCGTGCTTTCCCGCATTTAAAAAAACACGTACATATGGGCTGATTTACGAGGAAAAAGAGTAATGCACTGGACAGGTTGGTCTGGGTTGGAAAAGATTAAATGCAAAACCCCAATCTTCCGTTTTGAATCTGAAACTGTTGAAATAATAAGGGAACCCGTCTTCATAAAGGTCCTCAATCGTTTACACCTCTTTTGTGGGCCAAGTTTCAAATATAGATCCCCCTTTGCCTGGAAGTTTTATTATTAATTATTGGCAGAGGCCCAGATGAAAGGTTTCCGCCGACTGCATGTTTAGAGGTATGGGATCAATTATTTAATCTGTTGTGATCATGTTATATTGACCCTGTTATTGAACTATTAGATTTTAGAAAAGCACCTTGTAACATAAGCCAATACAAACCCGTTTTTTTTGACACAACAGCTTACTTCCTATGGCAGTTTAATTAATTCTGCTCCCCACGCAACCAACGCAGCAGCAATGCAGTTTTCAAAGATGGAGCTGAAAGGCAATAAAGCCGAATAGAACCACGATTTTAAGAAGGAAAGGGGACCCGAACATGATCCACTTAGGGTGTGTAGCGATCGTTTAGGTAAAAAAAACACACACCCTTGGTGTGCTCGCTGCGATCTCTGGACCGGCTGATAAATTGAGGCATTGCACCTCTCTCTCTCACCCATTTTTAGAGCCGTCTCCCACCAGAGCCGTTCTCCACACCAGTTAGGAATCACTCTCTGGATTTTCAGCCTCTCCTTCTGCCTCCGTCACCCTCCTCCCCACACCGACTGTCGGTGCCCCACTCCCTATCTCTGCAGCCCTGCGCGCTAATTCAGATGCTCTCAGTGTCGGTTCGACGCACGTGTTTACTGTCACGAGATGATGCGTGGCATAAATACCTATTCGCAGCGAAATTTTATAGCGTTTTGGTGGCTCCCCACCGCCACACTGTACAGAATACCAATGCGAGAGTGGGAGAGAGAGAGAGAGTTTGTGTACGTGTGTGTGTGTGTGTGTGTGTGTGTTGCGGAGGGTGGGTCGGGCGCCATATGCCTGAAACGCATTCTCCCAAAACTTCAAGGTGAAAACAAAGGGAAACTGATAACGATGTGAATTGTTGTGACAGATGTCTGCACTCCCCATCCACCCCCACCACCACCGACTCCACCATGATAAACACACACACACACACTCTCACACACACACAAACACACGTAACACTCGTCTGAGTGTATATTACAATAATCGTTGCGTTTCTTATCATGTTTCATTCCCAGTAATATCCCCATTCTTCGCTATCAAACAGCAAGCACCCTCTCCTTTTTTCTTTCTGATGGCATCCCTTTGTCCTATGTAGTGATGAAGGCTCCTAATAACGGGCGTACGGACACTTTAATTCCCAAGGAAGAGAATCTACATATTTGTTTTTGTTGTGACGAGGACTCTGCAATCCATATTACCGACAAACACTGTTGGCATTTGTACGGCTGCTTTTCCCAATAAGCATGCAGAACAAAATGTTCAGCTGCGTTCCGCTCCCCATCGCACAATACGCATGTGTTTTCAAAGGGTGCCAGTCTTCTGTGAGGAATCCATCTTGCGTTTGTAGCCAGGGTGCATTTGAAATAAGAGGCAGCCGTCGCTTCCTCCAGACCTCTTGTGTCCTGAAAGTGAATCGAATCCTCACACATTGTACGCGGCTCAATGTGCCACGTGGATTACAATTCATGGATGCAAATTACAAAACACGGGGAGATCTTCTGTCATACACATTTAGAGGCAATGAATGGTAAAGAGGGACATGGAGTGCAGCAAGGTTTTTACCTAATTACTCGTGCTGTCTTTTTGAATATGCCAACTGAATCCCAGTGGAGGTCACGTGTGAAATGAAATGGTGAATTACAACACAAGTTAAGTACATTGTGCAAGACAATCAATGGAAATTTTGGTAGGGTATACTACATATTGGCAGGAATTATTACCATCATTATTTTGGGAACTTTATATTCAGGTGACAGATCACAATAAAAAATGTAAGTAAAAACAATCATGACTAATTAGAAAACCTACATATATTGGCTTTAAAACATTGTTTTCAAATGAGAAAATAAACCAGTGGAGATAGCCAAATGGGTTTTAAATGAATCATTTATCTTGTGAAATAAATTATTTTTCTCAACCCCAAAAAAGGAATATTCTATCTGAAACACGGAGCTACGTGGTTTCCTCTGACACGTTTAACTTGTCGAAACAGGAGAACATGCTGACGGTCCTTTCGGAGTTGGCCTCCTCATACGTGCTTGCTTCCGGCCAACCTAAACTTTTGGCGCTTGGCTCAACGTGACTCCGTGGTTATTCATCCCGGCCCATAATGACATTGATCCGGGGGTCTAATTGAGACACGGAGACGCGGAGAAGGAGCGGGCCTCCTCCTAATCCTCAATAAGCGGGCTAACCTTCATTACTGCCGTGACATTTTCCCATGGGGTGCTAAGGGGGAGACAGACGATGAGGGCTCTCCGACATATGGTGAGCCGCTTCCCGGGGTCCAGCGCTCACGAGGAGCCTTGAGGGAAAGACGCAGAGGCGACACGTTGTTTTACCTCTAGCTGCTGGACTCACCTGTTGTGGAAGAAAAGTCTGACAGCTCTAGATAGGCTATCTTTGTGTGGGTGTGTGTGTGTGTGTGTGTTTGTGTGTGTGTGCGTGCGTGTTAATATGTACTTCTATCTTAGTCCACAGATGATATGTTTCTTTTAACATCCTGCCAGCAGGTTGAGACTATTTCTATATAATATTTTCAATATTTCATTTGTTTCATTTACGAAAACACACAGCTCACTCTAATATGTAAATATCACATTCTTATTAATATATCGGACATGCACTGGGAATGAAAAACATCAAACGCAGTGGGAAAAATGTGAACAAATAAAAACAATTTAAATATATTAGGAAACATTACAGCAAAAAAACGTAAAAACAAGCAAAACCAAATGACACCAGTGGTGACAACCAAAATAGATCTCCATGCGACACGCTGTGCAGTGGGTTATGATGCAATGAAGTCACATCGATTATTGGATTTTACTGATGGCTCCTGTCCAGGGTAAGACAGTCCAGCAGCTACTGCCAACGTGGAGATAAACACAGAACCACTGGGGCTTTGCTTTGTGCAGTTGTTGAGGCGGCTACGAAGACCCGTTTGTGATGCTGTGGTAGATTTAGCATGGACGAGTCCTCCAGGAGCAATACAGTAGGGTGCATGGAACCACATAAGCGAAGATATGGAAAACAAGAAGTCCAGTTTTGATACTCATCCCTTTGTTTGATCTGTTGGGCTCGATATGTTTCCTCCGCACCATATGCTTTAAGCAATGATTTTAGTTGTAGATATAGAGAAAATTGATGCCCCAACAAATAGTTATTTACAAACAATGAGTGTGCTGCAAATGCTGGTGCTGCTGTGGGAAAAGTGTTTTCATTTCTAACAGCAGGAAAAGAAGTGGGAGGAACAATGGCCTCCATGGATAAGCAGAGAAAGAAAAGAGCGCCACCTACAGAAACGTTTAAATTCATGAAATCAATTGAATAGAAATGACAGTGCCGCCCACACTGATTGACAAGTGATCTCTGGGTATTTCAGTACAGAAAAAGCAGCAATGAGTAGATGCAAACTAGTAGAAGGAACGAAAAGTGTTATATCTCAATGTGTCTTTGCTCACATAACTACTTCAGGGGAAATCAAGGTTACACACTCATATGTGCTCACTCACTGTGCTCAGTCTCGGTCTGGATGAGGATTCATTCGTTGTTGTTTCCCTTTTTTACTTCCTTTTTGTTCTCAAGGAAGGGTTTATTTTGCATTGCCATAGTAACTACAGTTGCGTTTTATGTACAATATATATATATATATATATATATAAATATATATCGATAGAGATATAAAGATTCTTATAAATATATATATAGATATCTATATATATAGTTTGGATCACCCTTCCCAAAATACCATAGGTCGTTCCCTCCCTGCTACGCTAATAAGATTTACAAGGTATCCCTGCCTTTCATCATTTTATTTTTCTCCCGTTGAAACATTTATGGGCCTTCATAAAGAAACACACCATTAGAGCTGAGAGGCTCCACAGTACAGTAAGTGTGGTGTTAATAAATCATGTTTAATAAAAAGAGACATCCAAACAGGGCAACGTCCCCCGTCATAGTCCGAAGCCAGCAGGCATGAATATTTAGGGACATCTGGAAATAACAGAGCGACGTTCAGGCCCCTCAACAATTTATGTTGTGTTGGTGTGGAAACGAGCCTACCTTTAGAGGAACATACGAGAGAGAGAGGTGGGAGGGAGGATGATGCTTACTCTGGCATATGAAGAGCCTGATCGGGCTGAACCCTGAGGAGGAGAACCAGCAGTGAGGTGGTGTTACGCCTGCAGTGCATGTGTGAAACGACGGATGGATGGTCACACACATTCATGAATGAGGGCATGAACGGTTGGACAGATGGACGGAGAGAATGATGAATGAGAAGTAAAGAATGGATGTTATGCATAATTTCAATATGGCAATTTCTGAAAATGGAATAAATGATGTTGCGACACATTCTCACTCCCCACCTGGTCAGAATACCGCCGCTGCCCCGAGAGTCAGTTATGCAAGTGTCAGGAATGTACTTAGATTTCAGGTTTAATTGCGCAACGAAAGTACTGGTTAGGTTTAGGAATGGTTTGCTACATAAAATGAATAAACTATAAAATATGGAAGTAACGTAACAAAATGAAGGTTAAAACAAGACTTGGTTTCTCATGGGCCAGCCAGTCTTGTGTTTGTTTGACCCGGGGTATGTTACCAATTGTCTTGCTTGTCTCTCTATCAAATGAAGAAGAAATTCATTCAAGTCATCTTAAGAGCAAGAGACAAAACATTTCCCCAAACATTTTTTGGGGGGGTTTGAACAACTCTTTTAATCAGTTAATAAACTAATTATTCTATCTTGGCCAATTATGAGTCTTTGCATAATTTGTATTAGTTTGGAGATAATCCCTGAAATACTGTGTGCACTTTCCCTTTTTAAACAGCTATCCACTAAATATTGACTTTTGATTGAAGACATCCGCTCGTATAAAAACAGTTGTATGTACCAGTCGGTCTCCTTTACTCAGCAATGGTTTCCAAATGTTCCTTTCTTTAAATGACAGCGAGTCAGTCCGTCACCAACAGTAGAGCGCATGAAGCGTTACAACCGAGTGTTCCCAACATCAGGTGTGAATTGCATGTTTGACAAGGAGAGGCAAAGGTACTGGATTTGAAGGAACACGAAACCAAATTAAAGATAATTTCTCAGTGCTGTCTGTCGCGGTGTCTAACAGCTTGTTCGTGCCTCCTCTGCAGATGGAGGTGGATGCAGACGATAAGCGCCACCGAACACGCTCCAAAGGTATCTGCACGAACACACACACACACACACACACACACAGCAGCGCTGTCATTCAGGGTGACCTTCACCCCCTTTCTCCCCCCAACACAAACACACACTGTACACACACCGCTGCACAAATCCCAGACTGTCACAGTTGAGTTGCCTCTTCTCACTGCTCTCTCTCTCTCTCTCTCTCTCTCTCTCTCTCTCTCTCTCTCTCTCTCTCTCTCTCTCTCTCTCTCTCTCTCTCTCTCTCTCTATTTTGAGATATCTTGCAGAAATTAAATCACCAAGTCCACATTTTCAAAATGTTCAAAATGAAAAGTCTGCCACAGTGACATCTAATCCTGTAAAACGATACATAGTGCAAAAAAAACAAACAACAGGTAGCTCTCAGTTTTAGCTGATAAAACAGTGACACTTTTCATTTTTGTATTACTGTTTATGCCTCTGAAGGCCTTATGTTTCGTATAAACATATACATCTCATATGTTCATACCTCTTTATGTCCGTCTCTCCGTCCGGTCCATACTTGTGAATGCAATATCTCCATAATGCCTTCAGCAAAATGTTCGGCAAATGTTGTCTTGGACTCAAGGATGAACTGCTGGGGTCAAAGGTCATTGCGACTTCACAAAACACGTCTGGTCCAGCCGGCTTAGGGGCTTTCTCTATATTGAAACACGGCAGTAACACACAGAGTGACTTGAGCACAACCAGCATGACGTAGGAGGAGTTCAGTGGTCTCAGGGAGTCAGTTTAGCACTGAATATTGGAGGGAAACATTAGCTTTCTTTTAGCTTTTTCATTAGCTTTTGGAGACATTTGATGACACCTAAATCTGCCCTAATCTTACTCCCCACCAGCCCCCCGTCTGCCCTCTCTCATATGTCTAAATGTTATCTAAAAAGAGGCAATTTTTGAATCAGAGGACCCTCTTGATGCATATTTAATTCCCTTTAACTCCAGAAAATGTTGAACATCTTTGACTGAGCAAAGAACAAGGTGGTGACCATTGCTCCTACACTGAGTGGATCAAGCTCTGCGTGGCGAAGGCCGTGACCACGAGGCCCCTCGTTTGATTGACTCACCTGAGTGCTCTGCTTGTCGGCCAAGGAGAGGCCGGAGGACTGGCACTGAAATCATCTTCGGGCCGGTGGACTGTTGTTTTTTGTCGTGGGCACTTTCACACGGACAAATATTACGCAGCAGAAAGCGATGTCATTTTGAGTTTCGAACCGCGAATGAATGCATCGACCAATCACGTTGTGTTGGAACGGATATATTCAGAACGTACACTAAAGTGTGGTGTAGCGCACGGAGGCTCTGTAGTCCGAACTGAAACTAAGCTAACTCTATTACGACCTTCAACCTTGACAAAGGCAGCGTAGACCAGATCAACTCTTTCCGGCCGTACCTTTCACAATAAAAGCCCGAGACATAAACGATGTATAGCTCAAATTCACTGAGAGCGCTCGCTATTAGGGAACTCATAAAATATCTTACAGTAGCTTTAAGCTTTACGACAGTCTGCCAGACCCTCTGGGCCAACAGGATTTTGGTAGTTGGTATTCTGCCTATGAGTCTATTAAAACCTTTAATTGAAAGAGTATTGCAAATAGTCATGGCTGCCAGTATGTACAGTTCTGATGCAATATATTCACAGGCGGTAATTTTGCATTTCCGTGTCGTTTATTCTTCACGTCACATCAAAAAGTGTCTGCCAGAGGAAAAGATTGTCTTTAGCTCACTAGGATATCAAAGCTGCAGAAGAACATGTAACTTATTGTATCGAACAAAGAACCAATAATGAACCATAAAACATGGTACACTGGTAAAAAGAAAATTACTAATGTTATACATTTACATAAATAATATTTTAAGAAAACTGCAAAACATGTACACTGCTAATCCTTTTCTCTATTTTTTTCTTTTTTTTACTCAAATTACAAAATGAACATACTGATATTAAACTATGATCCCAGGTGCACAGTCAATCCTCTCATCCCCAATCCACACATACACTGAAATACATGAACACAAATAGTGTGTAAGCAGTTGTTCGCTAAACATTGTTCACATTTGAAACTACTTCAGATTACAGTTACACACTAGTGAGAATTAGTTTAAAAAAAAAAAACGTATCTTTTAGAAATACTAAACCATCAATTTAAGGCAAAGATATCTTCTCAAATGAATATATGTATGCATTTTACTGAGCTTGAAGTGTTTCACTGAAATTATTTATTTCATGGTAAACCTCCACAGATCCATAAATCCCAGTGATCAACTATTCAGCAGGTTCCTTTTCATGTGTTGTACAAAGAGCCTGTGGATGAAGCACAAGTCAGTTTCATAATCTCTCTCCCTCTCCCTCTCTCTCGTAGTGCCTGTGGATCCAGCATTAACAGAGCTTTTCAGGTCAGTGGGATTGAAAAAAGTGCACAGCACTTACACACAAACACACACACGCACACACACACACACACACACGCACACACACACACACACACAAGTGGCCTGCCATTGTTTTAGTTGTGAGCTAGAGACAGTCAAACCGTTCCTTCCAGCTGCTGTCTGATAGCTGCCCAGGCGTCAGCAGCCAGTGAGCCCTGATGCCACTCTCTCTCTCTCTCTCTCTCTCTCTCTCTCTAATCTCTCTCTCTCTCTCTCTCTCTCTCTCTTTGAACACCTTCAACATCACAAAAGACGATATCAGCACCCGATTCCTTCTTCCCACTAGTTGTTTCTGTTCCCTCGCATGAAATATTAAATCAGAGGGGTTTCTCATCGTTTTGCAGTCCAACTAGACAAGCTAAATAATTCAGTTTTTTTGTCTTTTGTGTTTGAGATATTTAGCATGATGGACCATTCTCAATTCATTAGCCATGCAGCACAACTCCTCCTCTCCGTGTACGCCTACAGCCTTTAGGTTGTTGTTGGGTGAGTTGAGTGGGTGGAAGGTGGAACACAGCTTCATTTCAAAGTTGAAGGTTTTCTTTGTCGCTGCAAAAAAGTTCCCTCATGTTTTTAAGAGGTCATTTCTTTAAGGATCGCACCATCGTGAGGGGGATGACTTATCGTCTTTCTACAGAATCATATTGAGATTAAATCTATTTTGAGACATCGTGATACACAATTACGTTGTCTGAATTGATAATAACAAGTCCGCTCAAATGTCTCCGAAAATCTGAAATGACTGAATTATGTATTTGTACGCGTACATAAACGTGCACACACAAAGTCAGTGTGTAGCTGTAAATATGAATTACTTCAATTTCACTTGAACCTGAAATGTATATTACTCAGTACTTGTTATTGGTTCACACAAGAGTATGCAACATAGACTTTGCCATGTGGTTATTTTATATAGACAGTGTTTTTATTGACATACCAGAAAGCACTATATATATGGTGATATATATTGTTATTCAGATATGAATGGACTTAAATCTGAACAGAAGATTTTGGCCCTAACGAGGATAAGCTTAGTTTTTATTTTGTCATCTAATTTAAAAAATATATATTTTGTCTATATACTCAAAAACAATATCACTGGTATTGATGTTATTTTGCGGCATCACCTGTTACCTACAAATACAAGAAATACATTATTATTATTATCTGTCCAGCCACATTGCAGTCCACAGAGCAGCCGGCTCACACTGAACTCCAACAGACTGCATGTCGGGTTTCAATGGCTACGGTGTTGTGATGCCTCGATGTACGTGGGTCCAGATAGAATACTCCATTTAGTTCTTTCAGAGTGCAATAATGGGATGTGTATTGGGTGGAAGTAAAGCGATGTATGCTTCATTGTCCCTGCCATGTACTGGGAGTGTAGAGGGCCATACGGAGAACACCCAACATCGTGCTATTTTTGACCAAGTTGATAACTATTGGTGGGGGTTAACTATTGATGCTTTCACAAAATATTTACACAAAGAGATTTTTGATAAATAATTAGGATTTAATAACTACGTGGATAAGGAAAATAATAGAACAGGTAGAAAATACTGGAATGTTCTGAAAGAGTCACAGTCAGAGCAGAAGGCTGTGGCTATTTCCTGGAAAGCAACCCTGGTACATGCTCCACAGAAAAGATTTGTCCGTCCATCATTGGATAAGTAAAAAAGTACGGTTATCCTGCATCCCTCCGTGCACAATCATGGTTTGACTGAGGGGCTTCTCGCCCGAAGGGACGATGCACAACCCCAAAATAGCTTTGTTGCCATCCAAATGCACCGGCAGCCACTCCTAAGCAGTGGTCCTAATGGAGCCCTCACACTGGCGTCGTAGCAGCTTATTGACTTATGTTCCGCTCAGCGCTGCACAGTCTCTTGGGAGGATGAGGAGTGTAGCCCAAAGGATCTCACTGGAGTTCATTAATGTTAGCCACTCAGCCCGCCCGTCCAGTTGCAGTTCTGACTGTTAAGTTAGCAACACACGCACGAGGCTAAACTGGATTACACACAAACATATATATATATATATATATATATATATATATATATATATATATATATATATATATATATATATATATATATAACCTGGATACAGCAGTGGCTATTTCAGTGTCCTCTGCTTGTCTTTGCGAGTTGGTTCCACCCCAGTTATGTGTGATTTTCATTTCGTCCTTGGCTGTGCGGTAGGGGCGGTTGCAGCTAAGATAAGAGTTCCTGCCTACCTATTTATCAATAAAATATTATTCCACCTGGAAGATTACTGTGTAACCTTTAGCTGATATTCATAGATTGTACAAGGTGTACTCTCCCTCCTCTCTCTCCTCAATCCTCCATCCCTCTCCACTGTCTCCCCCTCCCTTTCCCCATTTTCCACCGTTCTCACCTCCCCGCTCACTTCTCTCTGCCTCTCTCTCCCTCCCATCTCCTCCCTCACTCTGCTGCCGCCTGCAGATAGTAATTAATCAGGGGATCGATGTGAAGCCTATCTCCAGGCTGAGGCGTCTATAATGTCGATAATGCCGCTCGATGGCTCCCTCTCCCCGGAGAGTTGATGGTCTTCAGGACGAACACGCTTGACTTTGCATGCAGCAGCCTGGTCTGCGTCAGATAGGGTGCCTCTGTTACGCCGGTGCATGTGATCGCACTTGTGTTCCAATGTACACAGCCTGCTGTAGTGTGCAGCCCTGTAACACATGTGGGTGGAGAACTGCGTACGGTGGTCAGGAGTCAGGCGAATGATAGTCTCAGTGCTTTGCTGAGGGAAAGCGGACGAGCTGTGCAAAGATTTTAGGTTCTCCGTTCTGAGATCTGGTTGGAGACAGGTGCGTGTTTCTGGTTACGCCCAATGAAAGACATCGAGCAACACCATTCTTCATACATGATACGCGGATTAGCTTGATGTCGTTTTTGAAGATTAGACAGAAGGGTGGATTTTCCAGTTCGTCCTCTGAATGTATCTGAAGATGTTGGCGGAGCTCTCTGAAGCCTGTAATTTGAAGGCTTTTCTTTTGACTGGGTTGACACAAAAATGGACACACTTTTGTTACAGTTTTATTCCCATAGAGTCGCCAATAAAACAGAGTCGATATGGTTATGGTGAGAGTATACATTATGTATCAGTCACTTTTACAACTCTCCTCTAAGCCACTATGTGTTACCTCTTTCGGCAACAGAAGTATTGCAATAGTGGGCTCCCACCAATGAAAGTATTGCAATTATGTATATACTTGCCATATTATGAACTGAATGTCTGACAAAAGACAGTTTTTCTCCATTGTGTACAGACACACAACTCTGAAAAATAGCATGTTAATATGGTAGCTCAAGACTCCTGACTGTTAAACTCACACTGTTAAAAAGCACAATGACTTTGTTTTCACTTCGATAGAAACTCTGAATCAATCAGGACTGAAATCTTAAGGATTACCACCGTTCATGTAAAAAAAAAAAGGACCAAAAAAACACTAAAGATAAAGCCAAAATACCTGAAAAAAATCTATATTGGTATTTGCCTCAGAAATGTATTGGTTGAGCTCTTGTGTACACGCCGTATTCACATGCATTTCAGACGAGTCGCTCTCATAAACAATATATAATGGCCTTGCAGGACGAAGCAGCTCGGCCTCGGCGTTGATGCTGGCGGCGTTGTCAGACCGCGTGCCCGTGTGCAAGTGCCTTGTGGATCGTTGTGGAGAACCGCTCATCGCTCGTTGACTCCAGGGGAGTGAAGAAGAGCTTGGTTGTAAAGTTAGAATATCCAGCATCCAACAGCTAAAGTGAGCTGCAGTCAATGAGCCGCAGCCTGTAAAGACCCACTGCAGACTGCATGCTCGACTCGGTCTGCAGAGCGCTGAAGCCCCCCGCCCAGAATGCTTTCATTCAAAGTTTATCGATGTTGAACGTGTCCCGTTTCCAAATTGCAGCGACCTTCGTGTCAAGTGGATCCCGAGATTCTTTTCTTTCTGGCTAGATTGGTGTATGTAGTATGGGGTACAGGGCACAGAACCCAAATCAGCTGGAGGTGCAGGTTGGACGACACGAGGGGAGAAACCCTTCAGAGGGCATCCGCGCATCATTAGAGCTGCCCTGTGTCTGCGCCATGAAAGCAGATATGAAAGACGTGGAAGGTAAAGGCGTCCCTCTCCCTTCAAAGCGCCAATTACATGGTTGAATTTCTTTCATGAAAGAAAAAAATAAAATAAAGATAGCTTTAACAGGGACCCCCCGCCCGCCCCCCGTCTCAATAAAGCTCATCGTGGTTTTCATACGCAAAGGTGGGGCGGGGGAGGGGCTAGACCGAGCTCACAGCATAAACATTCCCCTCCACGTCTCTTTTGTCATTTGCATATTTACAGTCTGCCATGCTAATCATGTTTATTGGGGTGTATAAGCACTGCACATGAGCTCAATAGGGGAGGATAGCTTTGTGCCAGGGATACAGAAACACACACACACACACACACACACACACACACACACACACACACACACACACACACACTTCTGAAAATAGATGGCTCCTCCTGCAGTAATCCAATTTCAAAAGACAAAAAGAGCCGTCTTACGTAACTGGGACAGCACGGGATTTTGCTAATTATGGTGTTAATGCACAGTGAAGAATTCCCCTGATTTTGAACAAATGCCACGATTTGTGAAGATACTTGCGTGTTGTCGGCCGTCGTGTAGTTGAGCGAGTGCACTTCTCACAGTATTACAACATCAAAGAGCACTGAATCCATCATTATGCAAGCTGATGGATGTCTGGCTGGCGGGAATACGGTATTTGTTCACTTGACCGCATGTATCCCAAAAAAAAACTAGGAATAAAATTACACCCGATGTAAAAGCTATCAATATGTAAAGGTGTTCGAGGTGGATGTCTCAATGCCTGAGGCTGGCTTCGCAAAGGTAAACTATTCACTCCCGTATTTGCATTAATCAAAAAACGTCCAAGGAAACCAAATCCAGATTTGCACGATTTCACCTTGAGCACGCAGCGTTCATTGTCAGTCCCGGTGTGCTTTTGCACTGAAGTGTTGAGAACAGTTAAGTAAGGCGGATGACTGCTAAAGCCCCTCATTTTTCCCCTGTCAGAGTCCCGCTTTCACACAAAAGACATACGGTTGTGCTCTCGTCGCCGACCGGCAGAATGAGAGAGGCGTATAGCGTCCCGGCCCCGGCTTTAATTGCCGGTGTCAGAGCTGAAACATGGCCGAACAGGAAACGATCGACTTAATGAAACGCTTTAATTATTCAACATAATCGAGGAACGTGACGAGCGTGTCGGTGAATCCTTTGGTTCGCACGAGGTGTCTCTCCCAAACGCGCGCACACACACACACACACACACACACACATTCACACATTGTGTCTCTCCCCCTCTCGTTCTCTTTGTCTCAGCCACATTGAACACTTGCTCTCCCATGGTGCTCTCCCTCATCCTTATTACTCGCCATTCTCCTCAGCGATAGAATGAGTGAGATCGGTCCGTGTTATAATGACTTGCCCTTGTCTGCTCGGGGTCGTTACTCCCCACCTCTCACCTCCCCCCTCCCCCGCCCTCCTGCAAAGCCTGTATGCCCACTGGTCTGAGCCCCTGCAGCCATTCTGCACATCCCTGCGGGGCCGACTGGCCACTGGCATCGATCTGAGAGCTGGACAGCACAAGAATGAAAGGAAGGGACATCTTTTCGTTCATTTTCTTTTGCCATCACACACACACACACACACACACACACACACACACACACACACACACATTTACCAACCGTGCGCGGCAGATAATTAAAGACAACTAAAACAAACACGAGGATATCAGTTCATCTGCACGCCTGAGACTGCTTCCTATCTCACTCGCCCCTCTCTTCCTTCCTTCTGTTTCTTCATCTCGGCATTCCTCTTCTGCTCCTCTTTCCTGCCTCTTTTCAGTTTCCCCTTTCCCCACTAACACCCCGTCCCTCCCTTCCTTGCTCATTCCCTTCCCTCCTTCCTTCCTACCTTCCTCTTTCTCTCCACCCCTCCCATCTCTCTCGGCTGTCTCTGGCAGCTCTAATTCCCTCTTCAGATGGTGCGGCTCTCATTTGCATACTTATCAAAGTGTTTGGACTATCCGACAGAAGCTGTAGGAAGGTGGGGTCATTAATATGTTAATTACCCCCCCTCCTTTTTCTCCCCACTCCCCTTTAGACGGCGGCACACCATCCGTATCCTCCACCTCTCTCCGCTTCACACGCAGCCTTTGAATGTTTGAATACCCTCAGAGACCCTGCAAATGCCATAAGACTCTGTAGACACTCACCCATGGGGGTTCGGGTGGGTGTCTATACTGGCTGGGTATTTGCGCGTGTGTGTTTGTGTGTGTGTGTGTGTGTGCGTGTACTCTGTAAGCTACTATCAATTACGTGTCTGCTGTTGCGGATTAGCAGCATTTGAACATATGATCATTAGACATTTTAGAGCAAGAGTATGATCTGTTTACTCCATTGACCGTGCGCTAAACCCCTCCCCCGAACTGTGATGGTCCAATCACTGCCTCAGCAACTGTAACTAAACCAGGCGGCAACCTCCGGTTCTGTCGAGTGAAGCCGATGCGGAGGGGTCTTAAAACCTGCATTCTCTCTAGCAGGGGGCGACTCCTCTGGTTGTATAGAAGACTTTGAGAAAATGACTCTACTTCTCTCTTGATTTATTCCCTCAGTAAACATTGTAAACATGAGTTTATGTCTCAATCCCTAGTTTCAAGTCTTATCCAATACAGCATGATGTTCATTTAGTAAATGATGATCAATTTAGAGTCAAACAGAACACAAAGCAGGGGATGCTTTAGGGCGGGCTTACTGTGATTGACAGGTCTCTGCCGCAACCAGAGACGTATATGTATATCTATACACTGTATACGTATCTATATCTACATACTGAAGCATTGTAAGAGCGAAAATGTATAAGGAGAGATAAAACTGTGTTCATCTACTAAACTGTAATTTAGCTACGTTAGCTAAATAGCTACGTTAGTGATTGTGTATTAATGCAACTTCAAAAGCCAGTGGGCATATCAAAAGCTAACTTCCAGCAAACCCAGACAAAGTTATTTGAGACGTTAATTGAGCCCTCACACCATTTATTCTTGTACTGTACAAAAGTAAAATATACTTTTAAAATAATTTAAAAAAGGTCCTTTTACTTATAACTTATAACACAAGGACTAACTAGTGCAATTTTCTACATGGATTAACTAGTGCATATTCAAGACCTCTCACAAGGTATACTATATGTGATTGGGAGCACTTCTATTGCCTCAACAGCTCTCAACATGTCACTGATTTGCTGCTATATTAATGCTCTGAATCCTATATAGCAGCCGGAGACATCATGGAGCTAATGTTAGCTTAATCAGCTGATAAAATCTGTCTAACCCTGGCCTTCAACCAAGCACAGCTAAGGAACAATCTCCCCACCAAACTTCCAGGGCTACAGTAACAGACTTAATCTGCATACTGTACAGGACGCTGCTCCCATGTCAGCTAAAGCAACACGATAACAATACCTGTCCTTCATAAAGGTTACAAGGTCAGCGGTGAAGTCACTCAGCTGAAGGAGTAGGACGTATTGTTAACTCTGATTTATCGGCTCACGAACAAAGGTTAATGGGTCATTAATGTGTCGGCTTGGTTGGCAGTGCATTGCAGATTAGTCAACGTTGATACAGGTGATTGACTCGGGTACATTAATTAAAAACGGCACGGGAACTTGTAAGCAAACGTCGTCTTGGGAATCGATGCCCTTGATCACGCTTGTCTTTGTGGTGTGAATCTGCTTTATGGGAATGGGCAAATCCCCCGAATGTATTCAGTAACGTGCCAGCAGACACAGGTAAGTGGTTCCTGTAATGAAAAGGGAAACGTGAAAATAAATCAACATGTTCCATGTGGAACAGAAATGTAACCAGGGGACTCAAGTGTTTTCTAAAGCAGGTTTCAATGATTTAACCAGGAGAGCGAAGGCAGAGGAACTGTTACAACATTCCTGCTCACCAGTTTTAGTTTGAAGCTTTTCATGGACTTTAACAAAAAAAGGAATAGTAACAGGTACTGTGTTAATGTTGACTCGGCATTCCTTTTATCAGATCGTTTCAAATGTATTTGATAGTGTAGAGCAGGGATTCCCAAAGTGTGGTGCGGGTGCGCAAGCTGCCTCTAGGGGGTGCGCGAGAGGAAAAATTTAATGGTGGTCTAATAGTGTAATAATTAATATTAAACATAATTTAAAAAAAAAATTAAGTAGGACTTTTTAATTATAAAAATTCCCTTTGTAAGATTTAAATTTAAAATTAAAAACGTACAATTTAATAAATAGATGCACTTCTTTTTTTTACGTACACACTTGCTAGCCTAGCTTGTGCACCTAACGTCATTTCATTCATTCAGCAACATCCATGAAAATATGTTAAACTGGCTGAAATCAGGGAAGCTGTCAGGTGGGACATCTAAAGCTATCAGTAATAAAAGAGGAGAGGGACGGAGAGAGAGTGAGGAACCGGAGGGAGAGAAACGGAGAGGTGCGTTGGGGAGAGACCGGGAGAAGAAATCGACCGGGAGTCGGAGAAAGAGGAGACGAGAGTGAGCATCAGACTGGGAAAAAAAAGAGGAAATATGATGACAATTATCTGGGTCTGGGCTTCACTTGGATTGGCGATGCAGATTGCCCGAAGCCACAGTGCGTGTTGTGCAGTGAGGTTCTGGCTAACAGCTGTCTGAAGCCTCTTATTTGCGCCGCCACCTGAACACCAAGCATGCCAGTGCAAGTCAGAAGCCCCTTACATTTTTTAGATCAAAATTAGAAGAGTTACAAAACAGCCAAAAACTATTGCAGTCTCATTCACGCGAGTCTCTCAAAGTGAGTCTCTCACTTTCTCCCTGTCCCTCTCCCTCTCTATCTCTCTTGCTGCAGGCTGAGCCACCTGCGCTGCATGTGAACATCCTCATATGGACTCCTCCTTTTTTATTTATATCTGTTTCTGAGCCTATGCATGTGTCACTCTTTGTTCTTTTCGTGGCTTACTGTGTTTAAGTAAATAAATGTGAAATGCAATCTGCCTCTGAGCCTGTGCGTGTGTCCTCGCCATCCTTATTGCTTTTTAAAAGTGACGCCTTGTCTAACTGAAATTTATACAGCGGACTAAATCTTGTAACAAACGCCACGCGCGAGCAAACAGTTCTCGCATTGGTCCGATTTTATGCGGCTATAAATAGGCTCTGTTGCGGTTTTTTTTAAGGTGTGGGGGATTGGGGGTGCGTGAACCCGGTCGGGATGTAGAAGGGGGTGCGTGGCCTAAAAGGTTTGGGAACCGCTGGTGTAGAGAACTGTTTGGTGTGCCATCGAGTCAGGACGGCAGAGTTATAGCAGGTTAGGGAGTCGAGCTTTGATAACCATGGGAAAATACATTTTAGAGGCGTGTTTGTCCTATTGTATGAACAAAATGAATACACCATTGGAAAGTGGGTGGAGGACTGAGGGCCAAAGTAAAGGATAGGCAAAGAGATTAGACAAGACGAAAGGTGAAATGAGGGGAGCCCTCACCCTGTCCTTAGCAACAATAATAGCCTCACAAATCCACCTGGCCTTGCCTCGGAATACATATTTTTTCTCGGTGCCAAAGCGAGAGGGCGTTCAATCCAACCCAAGCCGGGGCAGACTTAACAATTACTCTCACTTTGAACGCAATCTCCCTGGCTGGGGGAAATGATTGACAGATTGTATCCGCGGTGTCAGGGGGGGCAGCCACGCCCCTCCTGACTAAGGCAGAAATTAGAGAACAGTGGGAGCTAAATTACACCTTAGCAGAGACCTCTGGCAGGAGGACAGGGAGGGAAGCATGATGAATGAGAAAAGGATCGGAACAGAAAGGTAGAGGGGCTGAGTCGCGTGGGAGCACCGAGAGGATGGGAGGAATGGCTCGGAAATACATTTGTAGCCCCACACACACACACATCTACACACACACACACACACACACACACACACACACACACACACAGCGAGGTAATGGGTCTGCACTACTATTGGAGTGCAAAGGGAGAGACACTTAAATGCCATCTCTACAGTCGGGATGCTATGTACTCCCTCACACACACACACACACACACACACACACACACACACACACACACACACACACACACACACGCATCTATGCTCTCTCTTCTATGTCATGCTTTCAAAGCACTCAGACGGATACGAGAGCAGCAAGCAACCAGCAGAGTGGCACAATAAGTCTCAGGGTATCTACAGTGGGAGAGCTCATTGGTTTGAACACATTGTGAGGCGAAGAAATAACCGACGGGCAACATCTACTGTGGTCACTATAGAAACGCTTCTCTTATCAGTCCACATTTGGTCTGGTGTATACAAATGACGTATATGTGCTCAACACAACGATTCGTATTATACCTCGTTACTTGCATACAGTCAATTATAAAATAAACTTGCGTCCTCACAGGAAACAGTTGGCTTAGGTTTAGGCAACAAAACTACTTGGTTAGGTTGAGGCAACACATTTGCATTACTTGATCAGGCGTTATGGGACAAATACATCTACGTTCTGGTTTCACACAGATCGCACCTGTTGACTTTCTGCGTGTCTCCTTCCTCTGTGCCGTAGAGCTCCACTGTTCCAAAACCTATTAAAACCACACCAACGAGCCACACTGTGGCACTGGGTGATATGCTTTTTCATTCAAACAAAAACTTTGGGTTTTATTTTCAATCCCACAACGTCACGCTGCAGGGAAAAGTCACTAAACTAGAGCACCACATGTGGATTAATCCGTATCTAGAAATAGTCCCTATTTACTAGTTTTGAGTCACTTTTTTAAATTCATTTTGTGAAATACAACGGTATATTTGTGACCTGTTTTAATTCTTCGGCAGGAGCAAATGGGCGTGGGACAGAGTGCCACAGTCAAAAAGTATGGTTTTGGTCTTTATTTTTGATGACAGAAAAACACCAGACCTATCCTTTTAAATTGTACATCTTCATAAACAGGTCAATTGTCTGACTGTGATGTGTGTTCCAGGAATAGCACATGCCAGGGCCAGTGTAAATGTAGTCTTATAAGCATCACTTCCCCAGCAGCTTTTGTCCGACTTATTCAGAGAAAAGCGATGTTCTGGGAGTCGATAGCAGAATACAGTAGAGTCCTTTGCAGCGCAGGGCGTTGCTGCCTGCTGGTGCCAAACCACTTGCGGCTGCTGTCTGATGGTCCACTAAGTGTTTGCCGCTAAGGCAGATGGTGTGCTGATGTGCTGTAGGTTTACCTCTATCTGGGTAGAGTGCTGCCAACCTGGCTTCAATGGGCCTCGACTGGAGCAGGGCCTCCAGAAGAGGCTCTTCACCTGGAGAGAGAGAGCGAGAGAGAGAGAGCAAGAGAGAGAGAGCGAGAGAGAGAGGCAAAGGGCGGCACTCTGACACACACATTCACACGTACATTCACACCTACATAGGCTCTCTCTATGCCGACCGACACAAATGTAGACATGCAAGTCACACGCGCACACACATCTGCTAAGTCCTCACACACACACAACCTACTTCACATGTAGAGCAGCGCTCCCAGCTGAGTGCCTCTCTTCAACCTGGCAATTTCAGATCCAGTTAAAGTACACAGGGCGTCATGCTGATTTCACAATATGGGGGGTTTGAATGGTAGAATGGCCTCACTACAGCCCTCGTTACTGATCCGGCAAAATCCGACTCATCTATTTCAATAGCTCTCTGTTATTCGCACTTGTGTGTGCATGTATAGAGGGCGCTAGATTTCAGAAGTCCCTCTTTTTTTGGGACACAATCTTGCTGCAGCAGTGATGGATAGTTGCTGTAAATACGGGTGCATCTAATGCGCAACATTTTAAGGGTGGACATACTATTATGTACGGATTATGTCGTTGTTCGTACGCTCGGCACCATCTGACAGTGATGTTTTGGGTGACATTTAGTTTCTAGGTTGCACAAGATGCTCCTATAAATGAATCATGAGTAAATCTGTGAGGTGTGAATAATAGATAGGAGGAGAGGTAAAAAAAAACAACAACAACAAAAAAAACAAAGGAGCGCTGTTATTATTTGTTAATAAGACACTCTGGAGCATCACTAACTAGATCTCATTACCACAATACACGCTGGCATGCATACACACACACAGCCACACACACCTCCAACCACCCACATGCACGACGCACACCTTGTGCACACACACACACACACACACACACAGATGCCCCCACATGCCTAACGCATGCAGAAGTCTCTCATCCTGCATGACTATTTTTACCTGTGAAGCCTGTCGTTGCCTAGCACTCTGTAATTACATCCCACACTCCACCGGCGAATGATTAGACGCAATGATGGATGGGTTAACGCCGTCACCTCGGGACGCCTCGGCGCAAAACTAATTAAGTGACCCGTACACGTGTCATATGCCCGATACGTGCGATAGCCCTCTCAGCCCGCTGCCATAGCGGTGGGACGAGTGCGATAAAGGTGCGCGACGTGTTCCCCTGTTAATCAACAGATAAGAGATGATGAAGTGACTTTGCCGTTGATTGATGGATCTTTGGAGCTCCGCGCCATCTAAAATATACACTGCCAGAACGGCGTTAAGAGCTATTTTAGTGGCGTTTGGTTTTGGAGTTTTCCTCGCCAAACATGTCATTTCAATTGCTTGTTTCTCTATACACGCGCAACCATTTGTTTCTTTTCCTCAGCAATAAAGATAACCTCCTTTATATCATTTCGTTTGCTTGGCACATATCTTGTTTCTGGACCCACAATCAATGCTCGGATTTCGTCATCATCCCCCACGAAATCACTGTCAAAAAGGCTTTTTATTTATTACGATGCACTTTTCTTTTTCTTTGTGCAAGCCAAGAAAGATGCCACTAAGGATTTTTCTGTCACAAATGGTAAAGAAAGTTTTCAGACTCTGCATAGACAAATGTTGGTGTTATTTGGATCAGGCGTGTTTTTCTGCTGTGTGTGTGTGTGTGTGTGTGTGTGTGTGTGTGTGTGTGTGTGTGTGTGTGTGTGTGTGTGTGTGTGTGTGTGTGTGTGTGTGTGTGCGAGGGGTTGCGTTTGTGATTGCCACGGCTGGGGCTGTGGGCTGAGTAATTGCTTGTCTTGGTAGGGAGCGCGTGGTGGCGAGCTCGAAGTCAAGCGCTCTCTTCCTGCTGTAGACCTCATTTGGATTCCACGTAGCTAGCTAGCAAGCTAACACCAGCTTGGGCCTGTATTATTCATAGCTTGACAGATAGCGCTCACTAAAAGCATTGGAAGCAGGCCAGGTGGTGATGGAGCGACATGGAGGAGCGGGTGGGGGGGGTTGTTCACTGCACACTCAGCCTGGCAGGAGGTGGAGGAGAGGGTACAGGGCAGGAGTAAAGGATACCAAATTGAAGATAGAACGGAGCAGCAGGGAAACATCTCGAGTGGGATTGGAAAAGGGAATGTGAATATAGACACAGAGACACGGAGGAGGTGAAGAGAAGACAGAGGGTGAAGACAGAATCACCAGAAGGCCGCACGACGTCAAAGGACTACAAGACGTCAAAGGACTACAAGACGTCAAAGGACTACAAGACGTCAAAGGACTACAAGACGTCAAAGCACAGCTGACGTGACGACGGAGATGAAGGGTGAGCGGAAGCGGAAGAGAGCGAGCGAGCGAAAGCGTTTCTAACGGGGCGCAGAAGAGAGAGGCCTGGAAAAAAAGAAGAAGAAGAGAACAGGCAGCCATCCGCCCCCGCCAAGCTCAGCAACCCCTCTGCCTCCATGTGCGCAACCAGATAAGGTCGCATTAATCAAAATCTGCCACTTCCCCTTCCAAAAAAACACCGGCTATGCCATCAGCCCCCCTCTGTGAAGTATCTGTCACTGGAAAAAAAGGGAAATTTCCATATTTAATGGGGAAGCTTTATATCACCAAAAAGCCAGTGTGGACTGGGGATGAAAAGAGCCGCGTTGGGTTAGATCTGTCAGCTCTGTCATTAGCTTACACACTTCAGACGGCATGCGGAGCCCCGGGGTTCATTTCAGTTGGCTCCGGCACCATTGTTATCATTTTCAGCAGTACGGTGAAGCTGGGCTGACATTGGTACTTGCCGTGTACGCCGCAGTCGCTCGTGTAATAACGGTTTATTATAACAATACCATAATATCTATCATTCTTCATCACTTTCTTTCTCAGCACATGAAAGAGTCATTATTTTTCTTTCTATCAGCGTATTCTGTCCTCACATAAACCTCTAATGCAATTTCAAACAAACTTTGAAAAGCGTTTCAAAACCAGGGCCGCCAAATGTACAGTGGCATGCACATGCTTCCCTTATCGTGCCTTCTCTCTGATGCCATTTGTTTATCCCCCCCCTTTGTAATCCCCCGCAGCCCTCGTCCCTTCTTTGCCTCCTGTGCATATTATGACAAGCCTCCAGACTACCTTTCCGCTGTTACCCGGCGACAGATAAACAGGTGGTGTTTACGCCTTTTTTTTCATCCCCCTCTCTTTTCTACCTTTTTTTTTTATAACCGCCTCCCAGAGGAAAGACATCAAAGGGAATAACAGATCATGTGCGGAGTGTGCCAGGGGGACGGACGCACGGGGGGGTTGCTGGGGTTTGGGTGATGGGGGGCGGGCAGCTGCTTAGGGCCGGCTCCAGCTCCCAGCCGGGCACACATTCTGACCTCTAACCCCTAACTCCCCCCGCCCCTCCCGGCCAGCCCTCCACTCAGAGCGGCTGCCAACTAAATTACATCAGTGTCAAAAAAGCCCTCCTCCTCTGCTGGGGAGAGGGAGGCTGGTGAACGTGACGCAGAGTGGGAACCACAGTGTAACACGGGAAGGGCAAACACCACGGGCACGGCTTTTTTTTATCATTGTTGTTTCTGTCGTGAGTACCTTCACACAGAATGGGAATATATTACACATTGAAAAAGCGAATTCTATGATTTTTTACTGAAGTGAGGTTGAGTATTCATGAACCAATCACATTGTTCCGACAAATTGAATACGTTCACTGCAGTGTACAACAACATGCAGACTCCGTAGTTCAAACGAAGACGGTAAACTTTGTTACTCCCGAATCAGCACTGACCAGATCATTTCCTCACATTCTTACCTTTCACAATAAAAGTCAGAGACATGTACCAGAGGAACTCAGGCACTCAGGGCATTATGCTGAAAGGAAGCTCAATGAAACAGCTCAGCGAGCTCTAGGCTGTACACCAGTTTACCTCCAACAGACTCTCAGATGCTCGACGGTCGAGAGTCAAGAGGATCCCGGTAGTTAGTCCTCCAACCTCTTTTTGAAAAGTTGTCGCGACTTTGTGTTGAATATTCGTGTGTAAAGGCCTTCAGCCTGCCAGAAGGACTGTAAAGGGTACGGTTGGGGATGTTCTACATTTTTTGTTTTAGTGAACAAATCCCATGAAAAGGCTGACACAATGTGTTATTGTGTCTCCAAAAAAAAAACACTCCCACTCCCCCAGCTGGTCTGTGGCTCACAACCTCAAACCCACTGGTAAATTACGCATTGAGTTACTGAAAAAGAGTAAAGGGTGTCACATGAGGGATCAAATAACTGCAATGCACGTGTTCATGTTCAGCAACATGTCGCCCGGTGAAACAGTGTGACTCGCTAATGTGTTTTTAATAGTTTCTGGACAACAATGGAGCTCTCTGGCACAGAGGAATACAATACATCAGACTTTGGCTACAGAGGCCTTGGTAACCGAATTCAATTCCAGCCCCGAGACCTGTGGTGCATGTCGGACCGCCCTCTCTTCCCCTGGTCCCACTCTGC
>NC_136589.1:45479594-45594594 GCF_910589615.1 Taurulus bubalis | reverse complement strand
CATGGAGACGGGGCTCTGCCACACGTGTCTATAGATCCTCCTGCTGGATTGGGGGGACAATCCCCCCCCCAATCTCCAGCCGGCTCCGTGTGGAGAGCCGAGGAGCGACAACAATGAGGTTGAGGGAGAGATGGGAGCGCAAGAGGGGTGTGAGAGAGCAAGTGGTGAGGATTTCAGAGAGGAATGGCACGAGAGAGAGAGGGGGAGAGGGAGGGATTGAGGTAATATATATATATATATATATATATATATATATATATATATATATATATGCTCTGAGATATACAGCAAATGGGGGAGGTGGGTGTAAGGAATGATGGAGAGCAGGTGAGGTTATGACAGGTGAGAAGCAGAGAGAGGAGGGATAGGAGGTGAGAATGCCGGGTGACAGGAAGAGATGAGGGAGAGAGGAAGGCAGAGGGAAAAGGCACCGCCGCCTCATCCCGGTGTCAGGGAGACAAATAGCGCGTGATGCTAATGACCGGCTGAAGCTCCTGCCCCTGCTGAGAACAGCCGCTAATGCCGGCGCTAATAAAGGCGCCGTGGAACGCTGTCGCGTTCCAGCAGTCGCTCAGCTGTCGCCCCGAAAATTAGCCGAACGGGAGCTCTCCTCCTCCCGCCGCTCGACTCCCCCGCCTCGCATCACCGCTCAGGAAACGCCCCCCCCTTCCTCTCCCCATAACGTTTCCAGAAGATTTCTTCTCCTCTTTTCTCATGCATTAAAGGGGCCACTTGTTCACACAGTAATATCATTTGTTCCATCTTATAATGGCAAGGATGCCCACTCCATAAATTATGAAGTGGTCTTTTTGTGATCTGGAGCTCTTTTCTCCTTTGATTGCTGCCTCTCGTGGGAAGGGGGGGGGGAGGGGGTCGTGCCAGGGGACGAAGCCGAGGGGAACTTGGACTGGTACAGTATTTCCTCGGCCCCTTTCCTTACTAATGCCAGTAGAAGGTATTTTTCTTTTCTTTTTTCTTTTAATGACACCTAATTATTTCTGGAATTTTAATTGCCGAGCACAGCGAGTAGGATGCATCGCCTGTTGATGACAAATGTTGCAGCCAAGGTCGCGCGGTGACAGAGCCAGGGAACACGTGGGACGGCGGAGCTGTGTGTGTGTGTGTGTGGGGGACTCACACGCACCTGAGAACGCCTCTCAACACACGATCCCGAGTCGCTCACACAAGTCGCTCCACTGCAGGTGGGACCTTTTGGGGCACCCGTTCCCCTCTGCTATCAAAAGGCCTCTTTGTTTGTAACAATCCTGACCAAAGTTAATGAAGTGCACTTGACTCCTTTTAAAGATGCAGTGGAAAAAAAAGAAAAAGAAGTACACAGGCCAGCGTTGGTAATTTGCTATCCATTGGCTGATGTTGCAAAGCAATTATAGCAATTCAACAACCCAAGTTTTTTCCAGAGTGATCTTAAGGTGAAGTCACGTTAATACCTTCGACTCGACAGCAAAATGCTGCCTTGAGACTGGATGTTGTTAAGATAAAGGTGGAGAGGCAGTCTGTGTGCCCCCCCCCCCATCCTCCTCTCCTGCCAGCCTGTCTGCCTTGGCAGCCGCTAACCTGCTGGGACCGGCCCCCTTGATTTATTTGGAGAGAGCCCCGGAACGGAGGGGGCCAGGATGAGTGGCATTTTAATGCGCTTTTGAGATGTTTGGTCACAAGCACTATTGATCACAGTGCTGTAGTGTGCCCTCTCCCCCCCGCCCCTCCCGGCCCCACTGTCCCACAGACCCCTCACGCTGCCCTGGGGGAGAGATCCGGCTGTCAGGCAGGGAATGAGTTTCCATGTGGGCTTAGATTAATGAAATGAGGCCCCTGGCTGCGGGGGGTGCAGGGGTCAGACCATTAAGGGATCCCTGGGCTTGGCGAGATTGAGCCTGCCAGCTGACTGTACCCTGACTGACTGATGAACGTCTGGGACTGAGGAGAGAGGGAGGGAGAGAGAGAGAGAGAAAAGGATGGATAGGATATTGGACTTTGGGACACACTGACATGAAAGACCTTTCTAGCGCTGCAATCCACCACCCTACAACACCTCACCACACCTCTGCAACAGGCCTCTTCCAGAGCAGCACACGTCCACTAACAACTAGCGTTCTCTTAGCCTCACACACAACCTGTGTGTGCCACCCTCTCACATCAGGGCTTGCTCTAAGTAGCGCAGAGCCAGGGAAACATCCAGAGGTTGTAAAAATAGGAGCCAGGGATATTTCACGGCCGAGTGAACATGCCCAAAGCGTGTTTAGCTCTCTTTACACTCCGGCCTGGACAAGAGGTTGATTTGATGGCCAAAACACTCAGGGAACTCATCATCATTCCTGACTGTGCGGGTTGCTTTTTGTTCCATTCGAGCCACACGCGTGTGCAGAAATGCACCAGCAAACAGCAGCACACGTCCCCAAAGTCACACACATGCAGCTTACACTGGGGGGGGGGGGGGGGGGGCAGGTAGCTCGGGGGCTCTCTGAGGTTTGATGAGTGAAATGGATTAAGCCCCTGTGATCAATAGCCTGAGCAAATACACAGATTATCAGATTATCAGATTAGGATCTGTCCCCCTGCTGCCGAGGGGAGCCACAGAATACATTAAAAACCTGAGGTGCCTCGGACGAGATTCAATTAATCAGGGCTACAGGTTGTCTTCTACCTCTTACAGTCAATTCCAGCCAAGCAGCTGTGCTCTGCTGCACTCGGTTCACGTCAGAACAAGGGCATATCGCTCTGGAACAAAGTGTTTGTGGAGCATGCACAGCGATTTGTACTTTTTGCCTGAAGAACAAATTGATGTTACTTGAATATAAATGAATGTGAAAATAAACCCAATCCTCTGCTTTGTTTGCTCCAGAGATAGTGGTTGTTATCCCTTGTTTTCCAGACGAAATGGAGCATTTTATTATAATTGCCCAATAGTTAATGAGTACATGTCTAATTAAGATTGGTTAAGCAAAGTTTCATATTTCTCCCAGCAGAAGAACTTAAGAGGTGTTGCTTTCCTTGCAGTAAAAAGGCTATAGTGCCATTGCTGCTTGGTGCTTTGCATTCTAGCTCGTAAAGCGCGGCACCTTAACACAGAGGCCTGGTTGCAAATGAGCATTAGCATTCCTAGCCAGGTGAGGCTAACGGCTGCCCTCTTATCTCTCCTCTGCAGTGTTTACAGCTGCGCCAAGAAGAGAAAGAGTCTAGACAGACAAACCCTGGAAACCTCGCCCAAGAGGAGCACCTACATAGATGACATGGACAACTCCACCATGGAGGAGTGCTACGAGACCGACGGCACCGAGGAGATGGACGACCGGGAGGAAGAGGCGGAGGAAGGACCAGTAGAGGAGGATGAGGAGGGAGAAGTGGAGGAGGAAGTGGAGGAGGTGGAGGGCTACATGGACTACAACGTAGAGCAAATGGAGCACGAAGAAGGGGTGGTGGAGAGAGGAGACGCCGAGGAAGAGGAGGAGGAGGAGGAGGTCGAGGTGGAGCAAGAAGAGGAGGAAGAGGGTGATGAGGAGAGGTTGGAGGAGGCGGAAGAAGAGGAGGAAGCGTTAGAGGAGGTGGACTATGAAGAGGGCGAGGAGGAGGAGGAGGAGGAGGAGGAGGAGGAGGAAGAGGAGGAGGAGGAAGAGGAAGGAGAGCAGAGTCAAGGGCAAGGTGAGATCCCTTTGTCATCATATCGCACTGAAACACATCAGATAGATGTTTAATGTGCAACTAATGCACCACAGCAACTTTTTTTAAATTTGAAAGGAATAGTTCGACATCAGATGTCATTTGCATTCTGGCTGAGAACATCCCAAACAAACTCAAGCTCACACAGGAAATCTTGGGCTACAGCCAGCAGTTGATTCTGATTAGCTTAGCACAAAGACTGTAAACAAGGGGAAACAGCTAGCCTGACTCTGTCCAAAGGAAACAGCGCCTCTAAAGCTCTGTATTAATATGTTCTATCTGTTTGACTCACACAAAAAACAAAGTGTAAAAAAAGATAATTTGCTGCCTCTTAACGTTCTGCCGTCCCGCGGGCGTCCTTTACTGGACATTCTAGTGTACACTGTACCCCCTATTTATAGTTCGGTACGAGTGCCATATGTTTCTGGAAACCCACCGATGACGCCTCATATTGATCCATAAATCCATAACATTCCAACAAAAACGATGTTGTTACGTCGTAAAGGTCCAATCAAAAAAATCCCATAAAAGATTTAGTCCAAAACACGTGATTACATCCATAAATATCCACCAACTGGCGTTGCATCATTTCATATCAGCTGGAAGATATGAAATAAAACTATTTGTTTTTAGAAGAAAAGCAAGTTTGCATGAGAGCACAGCTACAAACTCGAAATCTAAGCTTTCTATTGGATCCCCACTTGAACCAATAGGAGATTCATATCCTGACTGACAGGCTACATTAACCAACCAGAAGCTACGTTGAAGTTCAGGCTCAGCCTCTATTTTCTTACGTGGCTCAAGCCTGTCACCTCGTACAGCTCAGATGACAGGCATTTCGTACAGCCAATGAAATTGCCTAAAAAACGAATACCAGGAAGTGCCAGTGGAGCTGATTCCAACAGCCTTCAACTTCACCAGAACAGACAGCTGCTCACAGATCCTCAGTTTGGCATTGAATTAGCATGAAAATGCATTTATACTTCATTTTCTCTGTGTCAGCAATACTGGTAGTACATATGAATAGTACCTCTATAAGTTTGCAAGACTATAAGCCTTTTTAATAGGTATATAGTATATATATCATGAATATTTTCAGTCTCAAAATGGAAAAACGCCTAGACATTTCATTAGAAAAACATGTGTAAAATATTCATTTTCTGTGATATTGTTATCTGCTTTTTACTTAGACTAGAAAAGGCTTCAGGCTATGGTTCCATTGTGTTTTCCAGTCCATAAGTCCCATTTATAGTCATCTACAGGCATCTATTCACAAACCAAACCACCTGTAAAATGGTGAATTATTGTTTTTACACTTAGGTTGTTAAACTAAGAATCGGGTTTCCGTTAGCTTCAAAGGAGCTGGTCCTCTTCACAGTCTGTGAGCGGAGGGGTGATCAGTTGGTTGCAATCTGCAACCTGACCACTAAATGCTATTGAATCCTACACAGTGTGCCTTTAAACGAAGGAATTATTACGAGTCAATCAGTGAGCCTGAAAAGAGCAGAAGTATTTGTGCTGTATTCACTGTGGAAACATGAGGCTGCTATCGGTCGACAATATTTCCTAAAATGTCGAACAATTCCTACCAACATTTCTCTGTCTATTTAATTACATGACCATTTCCCCCCGTCAGATCCTGCATTTGCATATCCGTGGTTTACCTTTCCATATTTGATTGGCAGACTGAAGTAGTTTGCAGCAGGTGGACATGATGTTCAAACACTGATTGTGTTTTGCATTGGAATGAGACTAAAGACCTGAAACCAGCCAGTCTGAGCCATACAATGTTTCATTCGGACAGTGATTGCTTATTTCTTTAATATGCTCTTTTCTTCATTCATTCGTTTACTGATTAGACTTGCAGACATACTCATTGTCAAAGCCTTCACTGTACTGCTACTGTAGTCTAAACCCAACGGAAGACGGAGGAGAGGTGCACGGGTGACAAATTGTTCGCTATTTTATGGATTTTTTAGCTCTTTTAAAAAAATGTTTAGGACATTCATTCCAGAGAAATGATCTAAACTGATGGCTAAAAACAGCAGGATCCTCCTTTGCAATTATTTCCCACTGAAATGCTTTAGCATTCTCCTGAAGACTCTTGCCAGACACATCAGAGCCATTAATGCTAAAACTGAGACATGATTTTTTTGGAAACAACAGAAAAACTAATCATTTAAAAAATGAAATGAATCTTCAGTTGCCTGTCCCTTGATGAATATCCAATCTTAAGAATAAAAGAGATGACTATCAAAGGCTTACATTAATCGTGCCTTTCCCGAAGACATGACACATAAATACCATCCAGATCTGGTCTGGAGCCCCTCCCGACGTGCCGGAGACCAGATTTGGCAGGTTTCTCTCCAGCAGATTCTGCTTTGCACCCCCGCATCACGATTAGACCTGACAGTGCCTTCAAGTCCAATTAAGAGTGAAGCTCTGAGAGAGGAGCGTGTGAACCCTGGTTGGCGCACGGCTCTCCCCACCCAAAGTGTTGATGTGGCATCTCAGCAGCCAAGCTTCTTTTTTTTTCAGAATGTGATTCTCTACAGACTGGTGTTCGTTAGAGCTCACGGCTGAGGCCTCACCAGTAACACACAGACAGTGGACTGTTGCCACTGTCTGTGCAGCTGTCAACAGCCTGATAAGAGCTTTGGACAGAGTAAGCACAGCCAGAGTAGAGTTTTTAAATTTGCAATAGTTTAAAAACAACACAACAAAATCTCAGTGACATATCATTTGTACACTAAATCACACTGAAACATTCCTCCTCCTTGTTTTCTGTTAACAAGTCCAAACATCAGAATGCAGCGAGTACTACTCTGCCATCTTGTAGGTGGTAATGTCTCCACACATTACGTAACGTAAGGCTTGCTTTTAGGACACGGTCTCTCTCTCTCTCTCTCTCTCTCTCTCTCTCTCTCTCTCTCTCTCTCTTTCTCTCTCTCTCTCTCTCTCTCTCTGCAGCCAAGTTCTCTGCCATCATTACAGCTGTTGTTGAATTATTTCTCGTTCAGCTCCTTCACCAGATGTGAATTTTCACATTTGAGCGTCTGCTTTCTTACAATTCCAATATATATTAGAATGGAGAACATCCGCTGACCGTGTGGGACCGGTGCCCATCGATCCTGATTCATGCATGAATCGATTATTCGTCCCCACCGCTATAATCTGCAGCGTATTCCCTTGGAATGGCAGGGAAAGTGTTCTGTATGCATCATTACCATGTTCCCCATTGGCCCCAAGACAACGGTACTGGATGGTCGCCGAGCAGATTCCAATCTCCTAAATGTAATAGAGGTGACATTCTTGAGCTCCTCTGTGTTTCTCAGTGGCATGCACATCTCCGTAGCTAATCCAAAGCCAATTCAGGGCAGGGCGGTCTCTCTGTTCCCTCCTTAATCTGTTTCGCTTCCGTATCTCCTTTGTGTACCTTGATTGCTCTTCAAATTGCTTTCCTGTGCCATGTTTCATGCCGTCAAAAATTAAACCCCTGGTGCAGGAGGTTGCTGTAAGAAGCCGTCCACTGTCAAAATATGTGCCTGGTCATTCGTGACTGTTCCCTCTTCCCGCTCGAAAGCCCTCACCCCCCAAGCACCAATAGTGTGTTGCTCTCATTAGATTGGTGTGTGTGTGTGTGTGTGTGTGTGTGTGAGAGAGAGTGAGGGAAAGTCAGTGTGAGTGTTTGTTTAGTCAAAGTACAAAGTATATAGTTGGATAATAGTCTGATTTGTTTTTGTATCAGACTTTGTTCTGAATAATACAGTCAAGTTCATATATTTGCATATGAGCCAAGTGATAATTCATTATTTCATCACTGAGAAATAACACAGTTTTTATTAGTTTGTGGGGTGGGGTGGGGTGGGGGGCTCTCCGCAGGAATGTAAGTGGCAAATGTGACGCCAACGTGAGCGATGTGCTCTTGGCGGCTCAGGGCGGAAATGTGAAAGGAGAGATTGGAAGTGCTCCAGGAGCGAGTGCTTGAAATTACTGACAGAAGAGGTTCAGTAACCTTTTGCAGCCTGTCAGAATCAATTAGGCAGTGAAAGGAATTCTAAAGATACTGATGATTGAATGAAAAAAATGATCCTGAAGCCCAGGATGAACTGGGGTTCATCCTGTTGCAGATGGAACACAATATTATCTCTCAGATATTAGATATATTCTGTTTAAAAAAAGAAAACGCTTTTTCTAATTCAAACATTTTTTCTCAGTGTTTTGATTCACTATGCTGAACAATGAATACAATGTTATCTCATTTGAAACTGTTTACAGAATTCTTCTAATAATTTAACTATAAAGCAAACAATATCTGTCTGTCTGTCGGCAATGATCACTGCATTAGTATTATTAATCATCGGATCTGTGAATGTCTTTTCTATAGAAATAAGTGCAAAATTAGGACTAAAAGATATAGCCCCTGGTTTCATAGATTACCATTTAGCAGAGCCTCTTTCTCTGGAACTTTCTCCAACCGCTATATTTTACTTCCTGGGCTGATTCACAATTCAGAACACAAGCTGCTGTTAAGACTCTCAAAGTAAATTATTAGGGGAAGCAAAGAGTTCCTTATCCAATTTAGATGGACCAAGCCCAGAAATCTGATTTACCAGTAAAATAGAATGACGGAAATGAAATTACAAGACGTTTGTTCTTTCTCTCCAACAGAGGACGATCAGAAGAGCAGCATTGAGAGGAGGGGGGGCCACGCCAAATCTGGCCCAGCGACGGAGAAGGACAACAAAAACCACGACGAGTACGAGAACTACGATGAACTAGTGGCCAAGTCGCTCCTCAACCTGGGCAAGATCGCAGAGGACGCCGCCAACCGAGCCATGACAGAATCAGAGTTGAACAGCAACTCCTCGAACAGTGCTGAGGAAGACGACGAGGAGGACGAAGAGGACGAGGAGGACGAAGAGGATGAGGAAGTGGAGGAAGAGGAAGAGGGGGCAGAAACACAGAGGGGGGATCTGAGTTTGGACGTTGACAGTGATGTGGTCCGGGAGACGGTGGACTCCCTTAAACTTCTGGCACAAGGTCACGGCGCAGTGTTGTCTGACAATTTAGACGGACAGGAGTTTGGGGACGGCGAGAACGACTGTGGTCACAACGGGGGAAACGCACGCAATGGACAAGTTAAGATCAACAGTAACGGACAGATCGAAAACAGCGATGAGGAAGTGTGTTTGAGCAGTCTGGAGTGCCTACGAAACCAATGCTTCGACTTGGCTCGCAAACTAAGCGAAACCAAGTCCACCGACCGAAATGGACCGTCCCAGCAAAACCATTTCTCGTGCGGGGATCCCAATCAACAGCCCCAGCACCACAGCTACGGGGATTTCCACCACAGCCAAGACGACAGGCGAACTCTTGACAGGAACTATTCCGACATGGACAATCTCATGAAGCTGGAGGAGCAGCTGAGCCCGCGCTCCAAGGCCTTCTCCAGTTGCGCGCAGGAGAACCGCTATCACACCAACCTCCGCGACTTCGACGAGGACACGGCCTCCGTGACGTCGGACCGATCGGAAGAAGTGTTCGACATGACGAAGGGGAACCTGTCCCTGTTGGAGAAAGCCATTGCACTAGAGTCGGAACGCGCCAAGGCAATGCGGGACAAAATGGCGGCCGAGGCCGCCAGGAGAGACGGGGTGAGATATAACCACGAAGACCATGGCCCGCGGCATGGCTACGGCGTGGAGCGTAAAGCCCGGCTTCCTGATGGTATGAAGAAGCCTTTCTACCATAAAGGTGAGTCATTCTGTCAAATGCTGACACGCTCGGATGCAGACCAAGCCTCCGCTAGCAGCCATAACTATACAGAAGTAGACGTGCTTACCTCATTTAACAAGCTCAGGTAAAATGTTTGTCTGCTACTGTTTGGCTCCGTATTCTATCTATCCTGGGCTGGAGACTAGACAGCCCACATGCATTCTGGGAACACCACTATAACCCCCAGGACAAGCTTTTTTCAGCCAATTTGGAAATTCGCATCTCGGTAGCAGCGGGAGCGGCAGCAGCAGCTTATGTTGTTAAAATAGGCCAGCATGGAAACATCAGAGGGTAGGCTTGTCAGGCATAAGTAATGGCAATCTGCACGGCCTGTTAGGACCGCAAATCTCATCCCTCCGATGCAGGTTGGGGTAAAGCTGCCTATTTTTAAACCTGCACAAGCACTCGGGAGAGGAAGCTACAAAACAGAAGCCTCCTGGATTCATTCTGTCGGGATCAGGGGAGCTTTTTGCCCTCGTTTGAGTCACTTACGACCTACCGTTCAGATTGATACTCGCTGATATCAAATAAAAAGACAGATATTTAAGGCCAATCATAAAGTACAAGACGCAGTTTCCCATCTGTGGTATCTGTTACACAGTGTGCTGGATGTCTGCTCGTAGAGTTGCAGTCATACAGACCTTGCAGTGGCATTTACAATAGTCTGATTTCAAGCTCCCTGGTTTAACTCCTAATTATTCCTTTCATCATATCCTAGACTGCAACAATATTCAGATTTAGTCAGGTTAAATCGTTCTCCGTAAGGAAGATATCAGATGAGACCAACAAATAAGAGCATGCTAATTCACAGCAGGGTTATATTACAGTGTAAATGCCACACAACTCACAGCAGGTATATATTGCGACTTAAATGTCACACAAATGTTAATATGGAAAGCCCATCCATGGTCCCTGTGTCTGGCTTGTGTTGGAATAATAAGAGGACGCGGAGGACAGTTGTGTCACGATAACATCTTTCCCCGGGAGAGATAGAAGCAGACACTCGTTGACCAGAGTCCCTGTGTGATTCATAAAACAGAGCACGGAGAGGGAGGGGAGCCCTGCGCCCTTCCAGAAGCATGAGGCTGAGATGAAAATTGAACAGTATCAAAATGACCGATAACGAACGGCAGCCCAACTGACTGCACATTAATTATCCAGAGACGTTATGGTAATGGGGTCCATTTGCTATGCAAAGCGCAGACCGTCCCCAGCCACAATCAATATCCCCTGCTTTCTAACACGCCTTCCTCTCCTCTGCGATGGGAGTGCGGCAGCCAGGACGCACGGGCGTTCAAACGCTGACAGCCGATGTAATAATCTGCCCCCAAAAGAAGCCATTATGGAGATGCCACGTGCTTTTTCCATGACGACCAAGTTTCTGTATCAACACCAAATGGCCCTGCCTTTATTGCACCGGTGCCAATCAGAAGAACAGAGCAGCATTGGACCAAACTCATATGCCCCATAACGCGACATAGATAGATGACAGCCACGGAGGATAATGAGGTACTTTCGTTTCCTGATGGATGAGACATGGGATTTCATTTGGTGACTCACTTGTTAATGTATGAGTAGGTGTGCTCCACGCCTCCTTCGAGTTTTGTCCGCTTTTTTCAACCCTCCCACCTCTTTCACTTGATTATTCTTCTACCCCCCACGACCTCTGGTTGTGTTTTGGTTTGTCGGTGAGACCGTAACACTTGAATCAGTGGTCTGTCTTTCTACGTGCATGAGATAATAACTGCTTTGCTCATATACTTGCTCTGGATAATGGTACATGTCACTTGATCTGATACGACACTGTATTCCTGTAACTTAAATAAAAAGACATGACCTTATCAACATTTAAAATTCTAATGCTAACTGCTTCCTACAAGATCCACTGCATGTTGACTGTAAGACGGACCCTTGACCTTCTCTGACAGACAAAGGGTTTCAAAGGTGGACGGTTACGTTTGCAGAAACAACGCCAGTTGGCACCGGTTGGCACTGCTGCTTTTTGGCGGTAACTATATCTGATCGGGGCTTCAAAGAAATCGGAGAACCCGGTTTTGGGAAAGGAAAGACGATCTAATCCTCTGTGTGTGTGTGTGTGTGTGTGTGTGTGTGTGTGCGTGTGTGTGTGTGTGTGTGCGCGTGCTTTTTGAACCCTCATTGCCACTGTCAGCTCAACAACATGTGGTGTAAAGGCATGAGTGGTTTTAATGAAATTATTTATTTAAAGAAATATGACACATCCTTAATTGAATCCAAACCGAAAGATGAAACGCTTTTTGGTGAAGGTCACTGACAAGAGAGTTGTGATAATTCACAAATCTTCACAATTTTCCTCACAGTAAATAAACGTCATGATCAAAAGATCTGTCAGCAAGCCAATTATTGTCGTCCCCCCCATCACTTCACATACGCTTATAAGCAATAAATAATGCCCTATGAATGAGAAATAATATTCAAATGCTTTTGGTTGCAAATAGTCACAGGTGTGGAGACACGCTTTCTAAACGGATGGTAGTCAAATGCAACAGAAAGGCTATGTAGAGTGCTGTTAATATGTAATAGTTTTAAAAGTAACTAATAATTAATATATTGTTCAAAATAAGATTTTTAGAAGTGAATAAAAACGGGAATTACGTCCATTGCAGGAAATTCAAGACAAGCTATCATAAATAAATAACCAAACTACACATGTTCGGTTCCTGACTGGTAACAACGGAGCTCTCCTCATAATGTGTATCTGTGTCCTCATGCCAGCTGTTGAGGCCTTTACACCAGGTCACTAACACAGGAAGCAAATATTGCACTGCAATAAAAGCTACAGATATGAAAACTGAGTAAATGTTTACCAGAGAGAACTTCAATTCAGTCAGAGCATTTTGAGGAAACTCAAAAATAAATAGCTTACAGTGGCTTAGGCTAATAATTTAGCTCAGCCAGACTGCCAGACTCATCGCTGCTCGTATGAACAGTTTTGCAAAAATATACGCAGGCGAGTATTTTGCATATTCGTTTCGTGCCCGTGTGTGTAAAGGCCTTTATCCACCGATGCCACTGTAACTCCCTCGTGACTAACTTGCCATTGGGGAGCTCTCAGAGCTCTGATGTCACGGGGCTCCCGCAGTGCCATCCCATTGTGATCACCTCAATGTGATTCTTTGCCCACAGACGCCTCGCGTGCGGACAAGAAGGAGAGCCGGTGTCCGACGCCGGGCTGCGACGGCACGGGTCACGTCACAGGCCTGTACCCCCACCACCGGAGCCTGTCGGGCTGTCCGCACAAAGACAGGGTGCCACCAGAAAGTAAGCGCTCTTCGCACGCTCTGGCCAAAGCACGCCGGTTGGGCTCATTCACCCAACCGGCGGCCTTCATGTTCTTTGATGTGCAGGAAATGGGCATGCTTTATTACCGTGACCCCTGCTGCGTGTCTGGCTCGTTGTGTGTGCTCTGTGCTTGCCGTCGTGCGACTGTGTTTGATATTTCACCGAGGGGAGGGTACAGTGGGGGGGGGTCACAGCTTCTCTTGTGAAGCTTTTGCATGGGGGGGCCGTGTTTTGCTTGCGAATTGCCTGCCTGGTGTGCCGTGGTGATGAGGCGGGGAATGAGGCCCCCAGTGATGCGTCAGTGGCGACGAAGCAGTTGATGGGATGGTCAAGAATTGTCAATCAGCGACTTGCTGGAATGCATGGGGCTTTTCTCCTCCACTGGATTGGCTGACAGTGATTGAGAGCGTCTGATAAATCCCATCCACTGTTGTTGGTTTCATCATCGTCGGGGTCGCATGCTTCTTCACGGCATGGTTTGAGTGATGAGAAACGTTTGCCGTGCTTTTGTATCCCATTCATTTGTGTGGAGTTGCCATGTTGATTAGGCTTGAACATTACATTTTTCCAACCTCAACCCGAAAGTGCTCGCAGACCTTGATAACACCGAGCCTGCCACAGCCTCCCATGCCATAAAACCCATTCATTTACTTGTAGTCCTTGGTTAATTAAGTTCTGTTGAATAGACGGGCTGTATCATATCTCCGAGCCACGGATCAAGTGAAGTGGCAATAAACATTAGCCGTGGAACGAATAGGGAGTTTTTCCCTTTCGAGATCCCACCCCGGCTATTTAGTCTCGTTCACCTTGTGCAAACTTCTCAATAAAAGCCCATTTACACGTTTCATTGACTGCAGCGTGAAAATCAAGTTATGATCGGTCGAGACCCAGACCGCAATCAAAATAAAAGAGGTTTTTTAATAATGGCAAAGAAATTAGTCGCCATTAAAGCCAGGCTTGTAAAGTCCAGCGGTGTCGCAGACGACTCTGGTTCTAACCTGAGGTGTGATTCTCTCTCAGAAATGTGAAATGACTCAGAGCAGTTGACCTTGGCCAGGATCGAGAGCCCCAAAATGGAATTTGGAATGGGCTTGAATTGATTGTCACTGGAGATTTTGGAATACGATGTCTCTGTTCCTCCTCCTGTGCCTCAATTGTGTTGATGGGGCTGACTTTTGGGGGGAAACGATACCACCAATACTGCACAGGATGCTTTTTATCACACAGAGTTCTCCTCTGGATCTCTGCGGCGTCATCTTCAGTCCTTCTTCCCCCTTCAAAAGGACACTTGAGAGGGAAACACACACACACACACACACACACACTCGCTATTAAAAGGTGAGCTGCTTTAGATGACTTGAGTTTCCTTAGGCCACAATATGTGGTCAATAGTCTCATACAGGCGCTTTGTTTCACACAAGCAGCTGCCTGTGAGGTCGTTCTGGTTCAAATCAACGAGAGGTTTTTGTTTACATTTTTGATTTTTTTCTGTTTGAGACCAAAAAAGAAAAGTACAAAATGTGGCGGTCCCCCAAATCATACAATGTGGCATGCAGTTAACACACCATCATAATTGAGTTTGAATGAAAACCAGTGCGGTGGTAAGTAAGGGCGCAACGGATCACAAAGCTCACGGTCTGGATGGTATCGTGGTTTTGAGTCTCAGATCGGATCAGCAGGACAAAAAGGGAGCAAATGTTTTTTTAAGATTCCTGATCACATAGTCGACGAGCCGTTTTGGTTGTTGTTTTGTTAAGACGCTGGCATACAAGGCTCTAGACTATTTTTTTATTTCACCACCATCTGGAAAAATCATGTTGACTGTTCTGAAGTCAGAGTAAACCATCAAAAATTCCAAATGATATCCTTGTACTTTGTTATAGTCAGTCATTGTGGTTATTTGCATAAAAACACAATTCAGATTATAAGAAAATAAATCATTGTTTTTTTATTGATACAAACTATTAGTAGTTTTATTGATGTATTATAAAGTGCTTAGAGGTAGTGTTAAGGAGAATAACAGCTCATAATTAATCTCTAATATCTCTTTATATTGTTGTGAAAGCATCTCATTTAACAACTGGATTTACTGAAGTTCTCACCAAAAACGACTTTTTAGAAGATTACATTGAACACATCACGATAATGTTATAATTAACCTTCGCACAATACTCATTTTCACTGAACAGACACTTATTAACATGCTAGTAAGTAACTCAAAGGAGCCTCCGTGCGTTAGCGGCTAACGTTACTAGCTCATATTGTTCACAATGTAGCCTCACCAGAGATCAGCGACTAGAAAGCATTGATGAAGATCTCCTGATCGCATATTTTTTACTGATTATCGGCTGACAACAACTGTCAGTAAAACTCTTATTTCACACAATGATGGTTAAACTATAAATAATCCATGGTGGGTGGGATCCGTACGGTCACAGATCAACTATGGTCTGCTACACCGCTAGTAGTCGGTGTCAGAATGAGTTTTTAATTGGGTGGCTATGAACTCTTCTCAGAAAGAAACAAGATAAGCAGATTTCTCAAAATGATGAACAATTACATTTATTCAGTAGCTCATTTAAATTTGAATGGATTTAAACACACTTTTAGATGTTCTTTTTTATATAATAACAATAATAGATAACCAACATAAAACGCATGTTTAACAATGTAATTTGTCAATAAACCCACATTTTTATTGGGGACCCATTCAAATGACCACCTGTGGGTCCCGGGGACTCGTTACATTGAAAACCCATCGGCATCGCTGGGCAAGTCTTTCTCCCCTATTAACACGTTTGCTGTACTGAATGGACAATGTATTATTAATGTAGTGGCTTCATTTAATTGGCAAATCACACAGTGCAACCAGACTGTTCCTTGGGAAATGTGAAAACTGACGATTAAATTATATCTCAAATTCATTAATTCCCATTCCTGTTTGCTCATTGTGAATCTTTTCTGTGCAATGCTAAAATATGAATCGTCTCGCATGGGAGTCTTTGTTTTTTCTCTTTAAAAGTGAATTACCTTTGCGAGCCACATTGCTCCCTCGTACTATTCTTTCCTCAGCGTCCACCGCTGCTTTTCTTTCTCGCCTCGCTACACGTGTGTCTTTGCAGAGGACAGGGCAAACCTGGGATATGCATAATGTATTGGCTTGTGGCATGTCGAGGTGGCAGGCTTTTGTCCAATTACCTGCACCGAACGGCAATTAGCATGTGAGGGAAGGAGGATGATGAGGGGTTAAAGTTTAAGGGGGTGATAATGATGAAGCCGGAGCCGATGGGGTTTGGCTCTGTGTGCGCGCCGCTGATTTGGAGACGACCAGTTCCCCGGCGCCCGCGGTGCTCCGACGGCTCCTCTCGGACATCCATAGATCATTAATCTAATTGGCTGGTTGCCGAGGGGATCCGAGACAGTTATGGACTGTTTTAATGGTAAATGGTATTGAAGACGGCGCTATCTACCCGAACAACGGACGGCCGATAACAAAGCTCAGTCTATCAAGGAGCTGTATTCCACGCTTCCTCCATTGATTTCAAGGCCGGTGTTTTGCATGATTGCTAACCGTTGGCCGCTCTGCTCTCTGCATGCCCAAAATGTCCCCCCATCTCCGTCTCGTGCCGGCTCTGTCCTGTTCAACTCAAATGACATCTTTTTATTCATGACTGTCCCCATTCCATGAATACTAATTTGAAAGGCCGGATAAGTGGAAGCAATATGGTGGGAAACCCTCGCCTGCCCCCTCCAACTAGTGTTCATTAAAATGAAGAAGGGGTCATTTGGGTTCACACAGGCTCATTTCTTAATGATGTTTATAATGCCAAGCTCCTCACACACTAATAGAGCTCGTGCGTGATTGTAAAGGGGCTCCTAACCTTCCCTGTCTTTCACTCCTGTCTCCTGTCTGCGTGAAGTCGTGGCTATGTATGAGAATGTTCTTAAGTGTCCTACGCCTGGCTGCACGGGACGCGGCCATGTCAATAGCAACAGAAACTCCCACAGAAGGTAAGTGACAGCCTGCCCGTGTGTGGCACTGTCCATGTTGCACCCTCCTCTGTTTTTTTCACCGTGGGATTTTTGTAATTTTTATTTTTTGTGATATATTTTTTTTTTTTATCCTCACCCCTCCTCACACATCATCTTTCTGTTTAGTTATTGTCCAAAACCATTCTTTTTTTTTCTTACTTAAGTTTCTTCCGGTGTGTGAAAGTCTTGCTTCTGATGTCGGGTAGAAGGGAATAATTAACGTAGTTCAGCTGCTTAACAATCCCCACGGTGTAACCGAGCCTGATTAGAATGCAGCAATTCACGCCCTCCGCAGCATAAATCATTTATCAGCTCTCGCCTGAAAAAAGAAGAAACAAAGCGGCATCCATCAGGTGCAGGTTTTGGAGGGAGAAACGGAAATAGAAGTGGGGGGAGGGTTGACGGGAGCAAGGTGACAGTGAGAGAGGAGTGTCACCCCGCAGCAGATGCTCAGGGAGTCTGGGCCCAGCAGCAGCCATTAGCACCTCTCTGCCGCTCAGCCGGGGTGACAGGAGAAGGTGCAGACCTGGGAGGACCGGGGTGCCTCCGTGCTGCGCTCAGCGGCCTCCGCAAAATAGACACGCACGTGGACACGCGCAGTAAACTTTCACCTTCGCCGAGGAAGTCCATGTACACCTCCGTATGCCGCCACTTCCCAACCCCGATGCGCGCTCTCGCACCTGCACACAGTCACGCACGTCTGATGACTGGTGTTCACGAGTACAGCTCTGCACTGGCTGCTCGGGGCCATTGTCAAAGATCTTCTTTTTTTTTTCTCCGCGGCCCGACACACTGCGGTTGACAGGCCGGATGGAGAATGATCGGGGTTAAGGATAACAACGTGAACCGGTGTCACATTTGGTCAGTTCGTTGTCAGGAGGAGGTTTAACAGCCAGGAAAAGCTATCGGAACACTGCGTGTGTGTGTGTGTGTGTGTGTGTGTGTGTGTGCGTGCGTGTGTGTTTGAGCATTCTTTCTTTTATGTGCATTTGTCCATATGGGAATATCTATTCAGAGAATTACTTTGAGTCGTTCAACCAGAAACATACAAGCTGTCGCCAATTGTGTTATCATTTTTAAGCGTTAAACGTACGGTGGCCTACGAGGCTGCAGCGGCCCAGAACATGTCCAATGGGAGAGACGTGCTGCAGCTTTTAGAGAAGACGCCGCTTCAAAAACACCCAAAACTTAGTACAGCAATAAAAAGTGCTGCAAAATGACAATAAGAACGTGCTGCAGAAAGCCTTAACATCAAGCACGCTGCTAATACAGAAACAATGCAACGTCACAAACACATGCACGCACACCACCGAAGGTATTATGTTTTTACTTCTGGCCTCTGTCTTTACAATAACGGATTAACAGAGCTGTTGTAGAAGACTCAGGCCAGATGTAAACGCTCCCCCTCGAGGTCTGGAGAGCTTCTGTTGTGCCGACTGGATATGAGGCGCTTTGCTGTTGCAGTTGTTTTTGTGCATTTGCAGCGTGTTTGATGTCATTGCATTTATTTTTGGGCTTCCTGCAGCACATTTCCGTGGTTGCATTTGTTTTGGACTTTTTTTTTCCTATGTTTAAAATATTTTTAAATGTGCGTTTCTTCGAATGCAAATGTTTTTTATGTGCATAAAAGTGACGAAAATGAGCAATTTTGCATTTTAAGCAAGTACTTTCCAAACTAGAGTCATGGAAATATTCAACTGGTAGACCGGCCGGACGAGGGCTCGTAGCGAGCCCAACATTTAACCGAATGTGCGTTCCATGTGACGGCGAGATGTAAGTTCCAGTTTGCAACTAAGTGTCTTTCTCATTCCAGTCTGTCAGGATGTCCCATCGCTGCAGCCGAGAAGCTGGCCAAAGCCCAGGAGAAGCACCAGGGCTGCGACATCCCCAAGTCCAACCAGGCCTCAGACCGAGTCTTGAGGTAATATTCACTCGTCACTCTCGTATTATATCATATATCTCGTATGATGACACTCTCTGTCCGAGGCTGCCAACATATGGCATATAATATGTCATTCCACAGCTTCCAGTGCATATGGAATGTGGTCTATTCTCGCACGGTGTTCAAATAGGTGCTGAATCACTAAAAGGGCACGCAAATGTGTATTTTGTATCGTGTTCAGGTGCACTGAATGTAACGTCATGTTTCGCTCCGTTTCTTTCTCTGCGTTTTGTTCAGCCATTGAGATTCTTTAGGTCTTTGTTTTATGCTCATGTTCCCCTGTCCCGCGAGGATACTTCCAAGAGACTGCACGGTGTTTCCGCGCTCACTATTGAAGGCAGATCGTTTTATTAGATTCGAGCAAAATTGGCCTCATTTATCACAGCAGAGGCAGAGCCTTTTTTCAATGAGAGCTGCTTTGATAGTCGTGAAAACGCTCTGATGAAAAGTCATAAGTAATTGTACATTTTATATTTATATCCAACTGAACATCAACAGCACTCGATCATACATTTCCATTTCTTCCCGGTCTTAGATTGAGGACATAACTGCATATCAGATGATGAAAGCCCATCAGAAGTATGCAAGTGTAATGAAAGGAATGTGGAACTTCCATTTTGACCGTTTTGTATTGACTAGGCATGCAAAACACTTGTAGTTGCTTTTTTTATGAAGCAAGAGGAAGAAAAGAGATGCCCCCGCATCATCCTCCATGTTCTAATCCTGGAGTATTACAGGCTGCCCCTTCCTCTGGCATCTGCCAAATATTATTTTTCAACCAAACCCCAAGTTCCATCTCCTTCCCCCAGGCAATATTAAGTGCCTCAGTCCAACTTGCACCCCCTCGTCATTTATTTTCCAGGCCTATGTGCTTTGTCAAACAACTGGACTATCCACAGTATGGTTACAAGAACAATGTCTCCACCAGCACGCCCCGCTCCAACCTGGCCAAGGAGCTGGAGAAGTACTCCAAGACCAGCTTCGACTACAGCGCCTTCGACGGCAGTAACAACCACCAAGTGTACGGGAAACGGGCCATCGCTCCCAAAGTCCACGGGCAGAGAGACACCTCCCCCAAAGGCTACGACGGTACTATTGCATGTTCTTCATCGTCTTTACTGTTGTTCACGATTGAGGTGACTCGTGTGCACGCAACGTTATAAAGATTCCTTTGGCCTGCTATAGGGAAATACATTTCAGGGTCACAAAGAATCTGTGGTGGAATCCTCTGATATACTAAATATCAAATCTTATAGAACTTTTTTTTTAAACTCGAAAAGTTTGACGGAGAAAGCAATCTTCTTCTTCTTGAATTAGTTAAAAATATCTTTCAGAAATCCTCAAATGTGGGCAGTAGTTTAACAGAAACGCATAAACACATATGCTGATGGGGAAACCCACCTCAGCTTCATTTACTCATTTATGAATGGGAAAACGACCCATATAGAGCACATCATGTCAGCACCACGCCGTCCTCTTTTCATTTCCAATGTCTTGAACATCGACCCCCCGCAGCCAAGCGGTACTGCAAGACCTCCAGCTCGGCCAGCAGCACCACCAGCACCTACGCTCCCAGCAGCAGCAGCAGCAGCCTGAGCTGCGGAGGCGGAGGCGGAGGAGGAGGAGGCGCGGGAGGCGGCGGCGGGGGCAGCAGCGCCAGCAGCACCTGCAGCAAGAGCAGCTTCGACTACAGCCACGACATGGAGGCCGCCCACATGGCGGCCACGGCCATCCTCAACCTGTCCACGCGCTGCCGGGAGATGCCCCACGCCATGGGGGGGAAGCCCCCGGACCTGTGCTCGCAGGTAGGAGGGGCTCACTTCATATCATACTTCCTGTGCACCAAGGTGACAGGAAGTTACAAAGGTCACACTTTATTATGACCATCATCATTAAGCGTGCGGTTTACACCTAATTAGTCTTATTTTACTAAATATTTATGTCATTCTATCACTAGTTTGTGTAATATGAAATCATTTGTTTGTGGATTGTATATTGTAACATAGCTGATAAGAGACAGTAACAGTTACATTCTGATTTAGATTAGTTCACATTTTAATCACACATTTCATTTAACACTTGAAGTATTTGTTCATGATTAGCAAATGATTTGTACAATTTTGATAGCTTGCTTTACAAAATATGAATCAACCATTCCACAAAGTATTATAATCACCAGTTGCACTTCATCAAAGCATCCAGATCATGTTCATAGACAGTTTACAACCATCAACAATGTCTTAAAGGTTCACGAATCATTTTGTTATCATATCAAATGTCATATGTGTAAAATAACATAAATCATAGTCTTACCGATATTAAGTACACATTATTAATGATGGTTTCATTGTTGACAACTATGATCAGTAGTCCTATTGAAGGCTGTCTTAAAGCAATATCACACACATGTCCTGGAGCGACTCCGCAGCCTCACATGACTCGGCGGTACATATTCACTTCACAAGACTTCGGCCTCGCTGCAGTCAACAAAATCCACTGACAGATTATCGCTGTGCGTCCTCCATTATACTAACGCTGGCACAGAGAACTGACAAAGATAGGAAGATTTCACACACATTCCCTTAGAGACCCGGGGGCTGTGTTTTACACTCAGGGCTCAGCAGGGCACTTTTTTTATTTTCCGTCTGGGGATCAGATAGGAGCAGGACGAGGCGTCGCTTGACACGGCGTGAGCCCAGGGTGGCATTTCTGAGCAGATAAGGTGACGGTGTTTCCATATTATCTGTGCCCAGACGCTGAGCTGGAAAATGGGGGCCAGAGAGAGAGAGAGAGAGAGAGAGAGAGAGAGAGCACAGCGGAGGGCTAGCGCTGGCTTAATGCTAATGTTGACAGCAGAGACTGCCAGATAATGAGAGTGAGGGTGATAGAATGGAAAATAAAGAAAGAGAGCAAAGGAAGCCTTTTTTTTTTTTTTAAATGTCACCGTGTGGAAGGTGAGGAGAGGGAGGATACAGGAAAGGAGGAAGGAGGGGAGGGGAAAGGAGAGAGGAAATAAAGAAGGAAAAAAAAAAAGCCAAAAGCAACGCACTTCCAAAGAAAAGTGGAACGGAATGAAGTTGGCGGGAACAAATGCCCGAAGCGGTCAGGACTTCCTCTGCTCCTGCACCTCGTCTCATTGTCTGTCCTTCTCCGGCTTCGGGGCCAGGCGGGCAGGATGTTCTCAGGGCAGCATGGGAAGATGGAGACTTCAGAGGTTTTTTTTTCCTCCTTCTTCCTCTTTCATCTCAACACCTCACCTCGTGGCACACACTGTTCCTTTCTATGTCTGAATGAAACCTCACACACTCACCTCTTCGCGCCTCCTTGGTTGTTTCCAGCCCTGCCTGGTCGTCTGTTTCTCCGCGTGCTCGTCAAACTTATTCAAGTGAAGTGTCCTTTTTTGCTCTCAACCTCTGAGATGGTTTCATTTGAATAAACACTTATTCCACCGCCTGCCACCACACCAATTTACATTCTCAAATTTCACAAAAAAAGTTTCTTTAAATATTTACGTTTGCAAATATTTTTGAGTCACTTTTTTCAAATCCACATGAAGCACTCGGCATGAATTAGATCCACCTCACAGCACTTATTTAAAGAGAGAATATGTCACTTTTAAAGCTGGTTGGCTTGTTACTCCCGTTATTTCTATTCCCCAAAAACAGTGGTGAAGAACACCCGGAGCAAACGCCAGAAGTTCTTCATCAGAGCTAAATTATGACTGGTGTGTTAACTGCATGCCCAATGAGTACACAAGTCTAAATTGCCCCTTCTGACGATATTGATTTAAGAAGAAAAAAAGATATACAACATTTTCACCCCAGAAAGAGATGGAGAGAGACGGAAATATACATAAATATTCATTGAGTGGAAGCACATGTTATAGTGTCCATAATATAGGCAGACATCTTTTTCAGCTGGCTATCTAGATCAGTGGTTCTCAATCTTTTTTCAGTGATGTACCCCCTGTAGAATATTTATTCAGCCAAGTACCCCCTAACCAGCACAAAGCATTCTTAGTTGAAAAAAAGATGTAATACACAGCGCTGTGCCATCAGTGTCTGATTTAATGTAGAATATATACAATTCAGTTTATGAACTATTTTATAGTTCATAATTGAATATGTATTAATTAACTATTTTTAAAGAATTTTTTAATGGATGTTACATTTACATATATTTAAAAACAATCTCCCGTACGAGTGCTTTCACGTACCCCAGGGTTACACGTACCCCCATTTGAGAACCACTGATCTAGATGATATTCAAATATTCATCATTACTAACTTACACTAAGTTCCCGATCCTCAATCATATTTGTTGCCGTTTAGCCTTTCAAAAACTACAATTTCTACAGTGGTCAAAAAGCACAAATGGAGGCAAGCAGCTGTATGAACAGGGAGGTCTCACAGCACCATAGGTTACATTAATGTAACCACAATAACACAACATAAGATGTATACTAGCATGTTGTTGTTGTTGTTGTTTTTTGATACGTTAAAACAGTGAAGCACAGAGAAAGAGAGACAGAATAATATGGAACTATGATGCACCGTCTGTTGAAGGAATGTTGAGCTATTCAGTTATCGTGGAGATGTGAGGATCATTATAGTCCAGAGCCCACTTTTGCATTGAGAAGGCTACTGCCTAATTGTTGTGCCAAGTTCTGGAAAAATGTTAATACAAATCAGTCAAGTTTTTATTACATTATTGGATTTTATCATTACATTTTAAGGCATTATTATTACATTTTGAGGAAGTTATTACACACCTGGTCCACTTCCTGTTCCAGTGCTAAACCTACAATGTCATTTCATAGAACGGATAATGACTTCTTGAAGAAATTCTTGTACAGAAGAAGTGAACAAGTGCAACGTTTTCAAACCCGCAGGTTAATAGAAGCTTGTTTCCCTGAGCAACAACAAACACACTTCACTCAAAGACACACACAGGCCTCCATAAACGTATATGTGGGAAAGCGGCTGCTTTCTACAGAAACTTCTCAAGCATGCTCGAAGAGAAGGGAGGGAACGGAGAGCCGCCGGAGTAAAGGAAAGGCCAGAGAGGACGTCGGGACTTTTCTTTTAGGACCCAGAGTAGGTGGGCAGAAGTAATGTGGGAGGAGTCCACCGGTGACCTCTCACGCTCCCTTTTGCATCTTCACACATCATCCTCGTTAATCGGATATGAAGGGGCGGGTCCCCTTCATTGAAGGGTGACACACAATCCGGGGGCCAGAGGAAGCGTGTGTGCTGTGTCCCGTCCTCACAGCTTGACCTTTCCATTGTTCTCACGGCGCTTCACTCATTACTCCTCTGCTGCCTCGCCTCGCTCTCTTTATCCACTTCCTAGCCAAACCTGCAATTTAACTTTTACCAGAGTGTTAGTAGTGAGTGTGTGTTTGCTAGAGGCAGACAAAGACATCGTAGTATATAACTTTATTAAAATGACAATGTAAACTTGAAAATAATAATGACAACTAAATTAACTTTTTCGTTTTTACACACTCATCGGCGTTCTGTGACCACATTGGACAGTGATTTTGACATTTCATTTTCAAAATTGTACCGATTAAGCATTTGAAAACAATATGTCATTGGCTGTTTTTATTTTTCAAATGATTGTTATAAAATTGTCTTTTTATATTTGGATCTAACTTATTTGAAATATTGCTCGCGCAAGTGAAAAATAAAGTTATGTAGTTTAAATTGCATTTAGATTCTCAAATTTGATACAAAAAAAATAGAACATTATCTGCTGCACAGCGAGGTAAAGACTGTAAAAATGAAAGGTCAAACAGCTTTTCCAGATTCATTTTTAATAATGTCGTAGAACGCCCATACAAGTATCCGAGAATTTAAATCAAAATTGGATTTTTGAAATTACATTTGTAGTCAAATAAAATACATTTCTGGAATCTTTTAATCCTTTTCCTTTTCTGTATAATCTGAATAAAGTCTTCGCCGGATGAAGTCAGCTGAGAGGTATAGACTGTTGCCTTATAGTCACCCGTCTCCGCTTGTCTTGCATGGTTCCCAACTTTCTTTATTCTATCTTTTATTATTCATAGTGAGATATTTTTCTTCGCTAATGATCCAGCAGTAATATTGTTTATCTGCCCTTTTTTTGACTATTTTTTTGACCTTGGATCTTGCCGTGTTCATGCCCAGTACATTCTCCATGCGTTTGAGCCGATGTGCGTCACAGAGCTTTTGGCTTCAGACACCAGGAGAATCCACCCCTAGGGACACTGTCGGCTGGAATCAGCATTAGAGCAGGCTTTCCTTCTCGTGAAAGAAAGCAAGAGAAAGGAGGAGGAGGAGGAGGGAGATGAAGATGAAGAAAGGGAGTTAGAGAGAGAGACGTTGATGAGAGCAAGGACACAAACATGCACACGCCTACCAAAAAAACACAAGCCTTCCGGCAGCGGGAGCTCGGCTGCATGCGGCACGAGGCCGGATGTGGATTTAAAGAAGGTACAGATGGAAGACTTCGCTCAGGAGGCGAAGCCCAGGCTGTCCGCTGGATGTGGCCCACTTAGTTCCTCAACACAGTATCGGTGTGCCTCTATTTTTGGGACTGCAGCAGTCTAGTTCCGGCCACTGCTGCTCATAACTGCTCCCAACCCCACCCCCTGACCCCCTGTGATGTCCACTCACATTAGGCTCACACACACACAACAAGTCATACACACACACACACACACACACACACACACACACACACACACACACACACACACACACACACACACACACACACACACACACACTTCTGACTGCAAAGGAGAGAGAGAGAGATTCATGCACTCGTCCTTGAGCACTGATGACCTGCTCTTCTTTTGACCCTCTTTTGTGAGTGTCACACCACATTGCTGTGGTGTCCAATGTTTTGTCCCAGACTGACAAAAAAAACAACACACTGGAATGTTGTTTCAGGTGTTTGAACTGCAGGTGTTCTTGATCCATCTATGCCAGATATCTAAAAAAGAAGAAAAAAAACTTCAAAAGTGAAGACATCACTGGAGGAACAGACAAATCTAAGCACTCTTCATGTACTTCTTTAGTATTCGCTATGTGTTCCGCTACTGTTTTACTGTTCTACTCTGATGCTAGAATATGAATTTGACTGCTATTTAATCAGAAACTCTCGCTCTCTTTCATCCCCCCCACACCACACACAAACCACATCCCACTTTCCAGAGCCCGGGTCTAGACGTGGATGAGAACGGTACATTGGACCTGAGTATGAGCAAGCGCCTGTGCAGCGGCGGCGGAGGGGACTCGGTGCTCACCCCTCTGGAGCCCATGTCCCCCCAGAGGCAAGCCGCCCTGCTGGGCTCCCGCTGCTACGGCATGGGGGACGCGGCCGACTGCTGGGAACTGCCCGTGGACTACACCAAGATCAAACACATAGACGAGGACGAGAAAGAGGTAAAGGGGGAAACGACAAGCAACACGTTGGGAATTCACTTGAGGGGGGTCAGTCAGTATCTTTAAAATATAGGAGACGTTTCCTGTCAAGGTTGAGTCACCTTAAAGACATTTTTAAGAGAATTGTTCTAATTGGAGCAGGACACATTTCGTCATCACTCGTATGTATAAGAATGTCCCATTTTTGACCAAAAGACTCACATATTCACTTTCCTTGAAGACGCTCGCCAGGATCGAGACAGAAACGTTGACGGGAAAATAGCTGCAATGCAAATGCTGATTGTAAAGCAGCAGTGATAGCGTGTGGTTTGTGATGCCGGTAGACGGTACAGTCGGCGTACTGTCTGTTCAATGTGTCTCAGCCCAAATGATTTCCCTCCAAGCCGTTGATTCAACACACCGTCTGCAAGTCAAACATTTGCATTGCCGGCTGATTGTCTTGCAGGTTTGGCACCTCCTTGTCTCACACGCCGTTTTGGAATGATTAGAAAGTCATACGAGGGATTTTTGAGGGAAACCTAATGAATCCGCATGTTAATTGATGTCAGCGTTGCCATGCACAGAGGTATCCGCTCTGTTTGTATCATGCTCCCCGCATGCCGGCTTTCTGTTTTTACATTTTCGCTCCTCTCCAAAAAATGAATTATGCAAAGTAGCACCTTGGGAGGGAATCGGAATAGCTCATCTCATCAAAGAACTGCTGGAAATCAATGCAGCACTGCTGGGTGCGCCTGTCGGCGGCGTGCACGAGTGCGTGCACGCACACACACACGCGTCGGTGTGTGTGCAGGATGTGAATATTAATGTGCGAGCGTGTGTGTCTGTACCCAGGTCTCTTTGGGAGTGCGTCTGTGTGGATATGCGAGTTCCATCCCCAGCCTACTTTCCGCCCTGTATGTATGCATGTGTCATCCTCCTTCCTGTCTGCCTCTCAGCCTGCGTTCCCTTTAATTGGAGGCGCTCGCTGGCTGACCCAGCATCACACACTCGGAGACAGCTTGAGCGCCGGATAATTTGGGCTGGATCTGGACCCGTCTCCTTATGGGCATTACTGTACGTACACTGCCAGCGCCAAAGAAAAGAAAGAGGATATTTTTTCTTTCTTTTTTTTTTTTTTGCATCAACAGCCGTCGTGCAGCGGCTGCAAACACTGCAGACGAAGCACAGCCCCGGCTCGGCTCGGCTCGGCTCGGCTCTGACGCTGCGCTGCAGTGCCATCTAGCAGGCTGACTGGTGCATTACGAGAGCAGAGCAGGCCAACTCCCCTTGATGTTCTGTCCTCACACACACGGCAGAATGCTGTACGAACATGTGCAAACCACACACACACACACACACACACACACACACACACACACACACACACACACACACACACACACACCATGTTTGGCACTGAGTCATTATTTCCTCTCGGGATCTATTTTCTTGCTCTGTTAGACTGACAGGTGAGGCTCAATAGTCACTCAATAGTCACAGAGGCTCAACCATTAGCATTCAAATTGACAAGACAGAAGTGTGTGTGTGTGTGTGTGTGTGTGTGTGTGTGTGTGTGTGTGTGTGTGTGTGTGTGTCTGTGTGTCTGTTTTATGAGAAACTCTCGTTATGAGTTTCATCATGTGCCAGTTAATGAAATCCTTTCTAACTGGCAGTTGAGTGCGTGTGTTGTATAATAACTGCACACGCGCATGATTTCCTGAATGTGTAACGATGGAGCGAGAGACAAAAAGAAATCCCTCTTCATCCCTCTCTTCCTCTTCCCCTTCTCCCTCTCCGATCTCAGCCGGACGACCTGGACCCCTTCCACGACCTGCTGGAGGACCGCTCCTACACCGGCGACGTCATCATGCCCAGCCCCAAGCCCAAGTACGGCCACTGCAAGGAGAGCAAGAAGGATCTGATAACGTAAGAGCCTCTCCCCAAAGGGCCAATCCACCCGACTCCCCTTGCTTCTCCCCCTCCTCCCTCATCTTATTTCTCTATTTTGTCTTTATCTTTTCTCTTTGCTCCAGTTGACCTCAGGGAACCCCTGCCCCCGTTCTCTGTGCTGCTGGCCTTGCTCTGTGACTTTTTATTTAACAGCTTCATCCATTTGTCCACACCAATCTCAGAGCTGGCAGCTTCCTCTGATGCCTTCATGACAGTCTTCCCCCCACGCTGCATCTTTCTAAGAGCACAGCTAGTGTAGCCGATCTCAGGAAACCTCGGTTACGATCACGGACAGTGAAGCTAAACTGGAAACAACAAAAAAACAACAGTGAAAAACAATCAGAAACAACCCCCTCTCTCGCCCTCCAGCCTTTTTCTGAAACGTTCACATTTCCTTCTCCTTCCCTTTGGGCTGATAAATCTGTCTATTTTTCCGGTGGCAAATGTCCCACATCACAGTGTGATGGAAGCGGTCACTTGACGAGCAATTTTGCCTCACATGGAAGGTGTGACTTCCTTTTCTCCTGGTGGATTCTCTTTATTGTTTTCAGCTTACCTCGACTATGCTGTCAAACACCGGGAGGCAGATGTCTCTCTCTCTCTCTCTCTCTCTCTCTCTCTCTCTCTCTCTCTCTCATATGCTAGCCCTTTGACTATTGGCTTGCCGACACAAGGCTGTCATGAAACAAGCGAAGACTAAATGAATTAAAGATCGGCTGCACGCTCGTTTTTAGGCTAAACCTCGGGATGAAGTGATTTCTCAATGGGCCGGCCGTAAAGCCTTCTAAGCCGATGTTATTCAGTCCTGCGGGCCCTTCCCACAGCGCAACTCAGACTAAGCATTGGCCGTTCAGAGTGAGGAGACTTGGGCAGAGTTGTCGAGCGTTGCAGTGTGAGGTGAGCCTGCGAGGGCCGAGTGATAGCAGTCTGGAGGCGGACGTACACAAGATTTCCCCCGAACAAGCTTGTGGTTCCAGCTAAGTTGTAGTCTTTGAAAACAACCCCATATGTTAATTCCCTATGTTTTATTCACTCCGTCCCGTTTGAAGTAGAGTGCGGAGCACACCATGCGGGAAAGAGACTTCCTTGTTGTTACATAGGAATTCAAACACTCAGAGGTTTAACTTATTTAAATCAGCTCCCTGCACTTGCATCATGGCTTCTTTTTTTTTTGCATTTCCCAGTTTTATGTATTCATGTGTTTATAAATGTCTGCGTGCAGAGACGAGTGTGGTCTGAGAGATTACTTTGTGTTGCAGCGGCCGGGGTGTGACTAATGTTCCGCTGGTTGTATTTTTCAGTCTCTCAGGTTGTCCTTTAGCCGATAAAAGCATTCGAAGTATGCTGGCCAACAACGCACAAGAGCTCAAGTAAGGCGTGAGATGATTCACTGATATGTGTTTGATTTGTGTGTCTCGCTCATTCTGCCAGCTTATTAGAGTTAGTGCACATAACATGAGGTGAAGCACAGCAGGCTGCTCCAACACGGAGCCATGAGCTTTATTCCACTGCCTTCAAGTCTGCTGATATTCAATGATTTCATGTAGTCAACAAAGCCCTTAAAAAGAACCAAACTGGTGATCCTTCTAATAAGTACTGATTTATTTTATATACGTTGAATGTTATGGCGTTCTTGTAAAGCTATATGGATAGACACAGGACCCCTACCTGTGTATTTTATTGTATTTATTGTAACAGACAGTTACTCCGTACAATGAAAAACGTACTTTACTAGGTCCTCGCTCCACACAGAATAACTTAAAACTTCAGGCTAAAGGTAAAAATTAAAATTAAGAATACAAAAAAAAGGAGGTAAATGCTATTAGTATAAGAAAATATACAAAATAAGGCACAGAAATGTAATGATAACCCTCGTGAAGCAAACCTTTCCTTTTATAGGAAATGGACATAACCACGCCTGTAAAAGCTCGACACATACACGGCCCCGTGTTTACATTATCCTCAGGATGCTCCACCTTTGCTGTAGACCCTGAGCCCTTTTTGTGTTTTCTGCCCCAGGTGCCCGACACCAGGGTGCGATGGTTCGGGACATATCACTGGCAACTACGCCTCACACAGAAGGTACAAAAACATACATCCTAAATGTATCACAAGTAAACTCACTCTGCTACTTCCTCTCTCGCACACACACACACACACACACACGCTATATGCTGCAGCTCTGTAACACACACAAACACATATATTTATCTGCAGTCTCTCAGGGTGTCCGCGGGCCAGGAAAAGTGGGATAAAGATCATCCACAGCAAAGAGAACAAGGAGGACCAGGAACCCATCAGGTACAGCACAGCCGCTGATCATCAGTCTCCCGTCTCCCTTTCAAACCCCTGCTCGCTGCTTGCTGTTTACTTTGCATTTCCCATGAGAAATATAAAAACATGACTTCCCCTCTGCTGTTTGAAAATGACACGAGTAAGCTGCGCGAACGGGCAAACAAAAGAGCCTGGTGCTGTTTTTGTTTTTTTCAATCAGCGCATTTGCTGTTTGACCGAGCACAGGAATAAATCAGCGTTGGCTCTGACGAGGCAACTGTGGCGCGAGAGAGAAGTTTCAAGCCCAAGGAGCAGAGGCTGTATCGGTGTAGAGAAGGGTTCTGCAGCTCTCTGGTGACACACCGGTAAGGAGAGACACGGAGAGAGATTGATCGGACTCTCCCTAAATCCCACGATGGGCGTCTCTGGCCTCGGCCCTGCAGCTGCATTGATTTCTCCGGTGGTGCAGAGCACAAATAACACACCGATCTAGCCGGTGCCGTTCTGTTGGATGGCGAGGGACAGTACCCGTGTCAGCGTGCTCTGCTGACATTCAAATATTTTTGTCAACTATTTTGATTCACTGTTTGAGCTTTGAAAACCAGTAAGAGACACAAGGGAATGCAGCAGCTAAACTTATTTTAGAAAAGTAAAATAATCTATATCATTATATGTGTATGCTAAATGCACTTTATTTGAACTTTCATTTTATATTCTACTGTAGATTCAATTGTAAATATCCATGCTCCTATTTATTGCACTCTGTTTATTGTTAAATGTTAAATGTTATGCACCTCCCACCAGGACAAATTCCTTGTATGGGAAAACATACATGGCAATAAATGGTTCTGATTCTGATATTTAGAATATTTGTGTCGCATGACCTTTCTGATGGGGAAGTACCTTTTGCTCTCACCAAAGCCACCAGATTCTATTGGAAAATGAGCTGTAATGTTGCCTCGTACAACGCGGGGTTTCTGCCTCCATCGGTTAGTTAGTTAGTGTTATTGTGGGACTTTGGTGAATCCAAACCCTTTAAAGCACCAAAGTCACAGCTGGAGGCCAGCAACTCCCGTGTGGTGCGAGGTCAAATTGCAGTTGTTTTTTTATCAGTGGAGTCTGGTAGCTTTGAGGAGCGCATAGTTACTTCATAATGACTTCAGTTGGCTTCATGGAGGAACTATGGCAGAAAGAAAATATTTCCCCCATGAAAGTTCTCACAGCAAGCTCTGTGGATTATCTTGAGTAACAGGGTCAGGATGTCTCGAAAGAGACATCGCTTTTAAGTTTTTTAACTTTTTTTGGTGCTTGAGTACCACAAGCTGAATGTCACATATTCCTAGTATATTGGAAAGCAGGCAGACGTCCTCTACTGCCGATAACTCGATATCTAGACTGATAAAAAAGCACTACAGGTAAGATGGGGGAAATATGTATTTGAGGTTTTCCAGTGGACTGTCCCCTGAAGGCCTTGGTGCTCATGGATCAGTTGAGCAGATTCCTCTGACTCCTGATCCATGTTTTCCGAGAGTTAAGGTCTCATGTTGTGTGGCAGACAGCAGCAGTGCACGTGATAACCCCTGTGTATCTCTTTGCAGTCCAACAGCCATGAAGCTGAACTAAAACCAGGCTGCTGCTATTCGCAGGCAGACTTGATTCTCTCACAACTGTAGCAAGCGTCACCCCATAATCCATTTTGGGAGCTGTGACATTTGGAATAATTTACTGCCTCATTTCATCTGATTAGCACTGTTGCCGATGCCCTGTCAGCATTCCCAAACTGTGATAAGGCTGCCACTGGGACAGCTTTAAATAAGGCGATGGTATCTTTGTTTATATCAGAGCAGTGGAGATAGAGGGGAAACAGAAAAATGATGTTGGCTTATACAGTCTGTGGTGTTTTAGTACTCAGGAGGCAGACACACTGTAGTGTACACCAGAGAGCCAGTAGCAGAGACTCAGCAGGTCAAAAAAAAGGATGACGTCTCCAATACGATGAAAAGATGATGGCATCAACTTTGAATACGTGAGCAAATGAAGGTCACGGTTGAATGGATGTGTGACGATAAATGAACTAAACTGTTGAGTGAGAACTTTCCACTTTGTCGTCCCCAAGGTGTCCAGTGCCAGGCTGTGACGGACAGGGACACGTGACGGGGAAGTACGCGTCCCACAGAAGCGCATCGGGGTGCCCCATAGCAGCCAAGAGACAGAAGGACGGCTACCTAAACGGCATCCAGTTCACGTGGAAGTCCGGCAAGACGGAGGGCATGTCCTGCCCCACGCCGGGCTGCGACGGCTCAGGTCACGTCAGCGGCAGCTTCCTGACACATCGGAGGTGGGTCAAGGGCGAAGTGCGAAGTGGGACATACTTTTTTTATTGTTTGAATCCTTAAGATCTGCATTTCCTTCCTCAAAAAAAACTTAAGCTTAGGTCTAAAACAAGGATAAATACAATGAAGAGAACACACACTTTGGGTTTCATACAGATTACATAAATAGTAATATGTTAATGAGTTAGGGGTGTCACAATGCCCTAAATATTGAAGATATTTAAAGTTACTACATTAAGCTGACGCTTTTATCCAAAGCGACTTACATGTTTTGCTCTATACACCGCAGACACAGCAACGGGGAGCAGTTAGGGGTTAAGTGTCTTGCTCAAGGACACAACGACAGGGACTATCAGAGCCGGGGCACGAACCACCAACCTTCTGATTGAAAGAAGGGCATGCTAACCACTTAGCCACAGTCACCCCGCAAGTGGATGGCTACAAGAAACGTTCATTTTGTGCTCTTTTTGGCGGCACCTGTGGTCAAAAGCAGTATTATTTCTTTTTCTTCTTCTTTTTTATAATAATTGCAATGTCGTTTTTGTAAATTCTTGGCAAAGATTATTGTGTCGTGATATTTTATATATTGTGACAGCCCCGTTTCCAGTTGTTATGCTAAGCTAAGCTATAGCTACATATTTACTGTACAGACATGTGAGTTGTTTGAGCAGCAAGAAAGCAGCTAGTGGAACTTTTCTTTTAAGAGCGACTTCAATGGAAGGTTTCCCCTCAGCCTCCCTGCATGAGTGTGTCACATACTGAATCACTGCTTCTCCTCGCCGCTACCTGCAGTCTGTCCGGTTGTCCACGCGCCACCTCGGCCATGAGGAAAGCCAGGCTCTCTGGAGTGGAAATGCTAACGATAAAGCAGCAACATGCCGGCAACGGTAACTACAACGACCGCTCACCCACACAACACAGCCAATCAGGGACGGGTGTGGAACAAGTTAACGAAGGCTGACCTTGTAAATAAACTGCCGTTCAGGGGGAGGAGGTCAATGATGAAGAACAGGGCGGGGCTTAGACATGAAATATCTCAAGTAGAATATTTGTCTGTGGGATTGTTAAGTCTTAATCAGTTCAGTTCTATTGAGGAGCGCAGACAGTCACTCTCATATTGTGCCTTTTGTAATTACTCGAGTCCAACACAAAGACTGTTCATCTAGTTTCTAACTGAGGCGGTAATGTGTTGCTGCCGCTGCTCCTCTGTAGGACTGGAGCATGAAGAGGATATCAAACAGCTGGATGAAGAAATCAAAGATATAAGTGAATCGAACTCGCAGGTGGAAGCGGACATGATCAAACTCAGAACACAGGTAAGTCCCTTCTACGGTCAGCGGCCTGTGTGTTTCTGTACGTCTGAGTGAGCCAACACAGCGCTGTAACATCCTGTGACCCCCCAGATCACAACAATGGAGTCCAGCCTGAAGTCCATAGAGGAGGAAAACAAGGTGATTGAACAGCAAAATGAATCTCTCCTGCATGAGCTGGCCAACCTCAGCCAGTCACTGATTAACAGTTTAGCTAATGTCCAGCTCCCTCATATGGTAAGGGCAAGCCGCTCAGGTTGCAGAACATAGCCGACCGTAGCTTCTATTATTTGTGCCTTCAACCACACTGTGCATGCCTAGTCTACCATGGAGCATTGCTTGTCTTTCCAAACAGTGTGAGATGAGGTTTGATTGGGCCGTTTTTTACACAGTGTTTTTATTCCAACAAGTTCAGCGGCTTAGGTGAAACAAAAGTGTATATACAGTAGTTTACATTGAGGTTGAGTGTGTGCTTTTAGAATGGTATGGTGATTTAAAGTGTACAGCAAAGTGCTTGACTTACTTTTGGTTGAATAGTTTTTTTGTTTTTGTTTGCAAAATATCCATAACCTTCAGACACTGTCTTTTGTCGTCTATCATTCTGTCTTTTTTTGGGGGCGCTCTTGCAGAAGAAAAAGAAACGTATTCCATTCTGTTTTTCATCCCTCACTGTGCCATTCTTTCATTACATCCTCGCGCATAATGGCTCAGTTGTCATTCCGATAAATCCATGCAGCTTAGTTCGAATTTGACCTCGGTACTCCGACACCATGGTCTGTCCTTCTATGTCTTCATCCGTGTGTGTGTGTGTGTGCGCGCTGTATATCAAACACTGCCCTCTAGTGTTTCAATGTAAGAATAAGAGCTCAGCTTCTCAAATCAAACTAATAGAAATGTTTCCCTCCTCTGCCTCCATAGAAATCGCTGGCACACAAAGAGCCTCCTCCGAGGAACAACAGCTGCTTACAGCTGCACCAGCAAGTAAGAAGATGACTTCTCTTCTCCTTAAATGTTGTCCTTATTATGGAAGCAAAGAATCACAATCCTAATACTTAGTGATGACATTCACTTCAGGACACATGGTAGACTGTAGGAAGGTTTTCAGACTCTTAAAGTTTAACTTTGGTACTTTTAAACCTGGATTTTCACATGTTTTTGTGTCCAAGTGACAAGAATGTCAGCCATTGGTCCAGTATTGAGGGAGAAGGCTGCAGAGCCACTATGTGATCTAACGCCTCACCTTCAGTGGACATCCACTGAAACAGTCTGACAACTTTATGGAAAGAGTCTTGCTCAGATTAGATGTGTTGGCAGAAGACAGCGTCATGGCAGCATGTTGAGACCACGCCCCAACATCTAACTTTTAAAAGGGGCAACCAGGCATCAACTCTCGGTCGCCAGAACTGAAAATACGATCGCCATTTTGAGTCCCCTTTATATTTTGAGTACTACGCAATTATATTGTAACATGACATCATTTGCTGTTTACTGTCCCTATTTTTTCCATATGATAAAAAAAAGTTGTGCCACTGATGGCCAACCAAAGACCAAGTTTGCCAATTTCTCAAAATGGTTACCAATGGCAACTTGGCAACCCATATTTATTTGAGCCAGAGGCTACGGATGGAGAGTGGAGGAGGAGCGAGAGGGTCAACAGGCAGGGGAGGGTGGACCAGGAGGCAGGTGGTGCTCCTGTGGATCCCTTTAGCGGACATAGTAACGTCCCATTACTGCGTTCGTCCTCAATACTGGATCAAGTTCATGAACACAGAAACATGAGAAAACAGGGTCCAGGTGGGGAAGTATGCACCTTTTGAATCCTCTAACAGCTTCCATGTTGTGTCTTTGGTCCTGCAGGAGCCAATCAGCGAGCAGAACTTTGACGCCTACGTCACCACCCTCACGGATATGTACTCGAACCAGGACCAGTACCAGAGCCCAGAAAACAAAGTCCTGTTGGAGAACATCAAGCAAGCTGTTCAAGGGATTCAAGTGTAGAGAAAGTGAGAGACTTTTGTTCCCAGCAGATGTGGGCCACCAATCAGATCCACATACAAACAGGCAGTGATGGTTTGGTATTATATAGTGTTATATATTCTAAATTCTGCTCTCTCAACAAAAAACAAAACAAGAGGTGCGATGCTGAGAAAAGACCTCCAGATGATTTCTTTCTTTCCTTTCTTTTTGGGCCTTGCTTTGAGGAAGAACACAAAAAGAGTCGACGGCAAAATAGTTTTTGAGGACATTCACATTTTGTATGTTTTCATATGAGCTGACATCGTGTCATGTAATGTTTCTAGCTGCTCGTATATGCACATTTTTAGTGTATATTTCTGAACAGTAAGCTAATGATAATGGTACGAGAGTTCTTTTTATTGCTTGACGGCGAAGCATTTTAGATGAAAAAAAAAAAACTGGACAGTGAAATACAAATGAAAAAAAGACTACAAGCAAGGAGGAAGCTACGTATTTTTCTCCTCACTGGATGATTTTGGACTCGATGATTTTAGATGTTTTCTTTTCTTCTTCTTCTTCTTCTACTTCTTCTTCTTCTTCTTCTTCTTCTTGCGTGTAGATTGTCCAAGAGCAAGAACCGGTTAGCGAATCGCTTTATTTTCTGACAATGCTTGAGAATCATTTGTGTTTTGTTTTGATGAAGAACACAAAAAAAGAAAAAGAAACAGAAAATCCAAGACGTGTAGCTGTAGGTGGGGGCATTTTTTAACTGGTGCTGTAAATGAATCCGGGGAGGAAACTGACCTGATGTATGTATGAATGTATGTATGAATAGTTCTATTGTAAACATCATTACACGGAAACCCGATGGTGGAAAATCCCATGATCTAGGAGAGCCAATTCCTTCCTAGAGGAACACATCTGTGCGGTGCATGTTCACGTGCTCATCCGAAGCTAAGCTCAAACAGAAGGACGTGTAAAGACAATGACCACATTCTAGCCTTTCGGTGTCAAATCTGCGCAATTTGGAGACTCGCGTTGGTCGGATCAAGAAACGTCTCAGCAATATAATACCTAAATCAGTCGTGTGTCGTAGGTACGGAATGCAATCTGCAAAGGAAAAGAACAAAAAAGAGAAAAAAAAAGGTTGGGTATATGCAATTTCTTGTTTATAAGCATAGCGGGGTAACGTGAATCTTTTTAATATAGCCTATGTAAAATATTGATTTTTATACAAATCTTTTAATACAAAAAAAGTCTTTTTAAAAAGGAGAGGGGAACCTGGACATTGAGTTTTAGAAGGGAAAGTATATGAGTTCCACTTTTTTGTCTGTACGATTTTGCACAGGGACACCTTCGTTTCCATGTTCTGATGTTCTCACAGAAACTGAAAGCAGTACCCGAGAGCCTAAACGGAGGGTTTCAGAGGGTTTTGTAAAGAGTATTTATAGAGTATGACAGCGGGACTTACAGGGTCACTGTCCCCACTTATGTGCCAGTAGACTATTTGCACTTGTCCTTGAAGATATTACCCTTGCGTACGGCGGCGTGCAATTTTTTTTCCAGACGACCTCTTTGGCACACGATTGGAGCAACCAACTGCTTGGAGCCACTGCAGGCGTGGATCTAGTACCACTGAGAGAGAGAGAGAGACAGAGAGAGAGAGAGAGAGAGAGAGAGGAGGAACAGGGACTTGGAATCAAGAGAGGAAGGATGATTATAACCACAGCAGTGATACTGTCGGCTATTATCAAGTGTAAAAACATCGCTCTTTCATTTTTGCTATGTTTTAGGACGATGAAGTTATCCCCCAGCAGCACTTTATATCTAATCACTGTACAAAGGATTACATAGTCAATCAGTTCAAGGTTTTTAAAAGAAAAAAGAGAAGAGGAAAAAAAAGCTGAAGAGATGGTGAGACGAGACCTTGGAGGGGCGAAGCGGTCCAGACCGTGTCGCCCCTCCGTTCTGTTGTTCTAGTTGTTAGCGATCATGTTCAGAATTGCCTTTTCCGAGAGCTAATGCAAAAGGTGCTTGTCGTTCACCTGATTGAATCTCATCTATTGTACTTAACTGTCCTCCTTTCGGGACTCTTACTACCCATCATCCATGACTGCATACGCCTTTTTCCACAGCATCGTGTCTGCAGCTTTTTTGCCAATATAGTAACGCTTCGGTAGAGTAAATAGCTAGTACCAGTTTTTTGAAATTAATTCTCATTATCAGTAAAAAGGGAAAATGGATCTCAAAGCACAAACGGGCTGCTCATCTGATGTTGGTACGTAAATAACAAATCTGAATAGAGTTATCTGTGACTATCTATAGGGAACACAAACAGGTTGTCACATATTTAGGAAGCTGACTTTTCATATGAATTATTGTGAATTCATCAGAGTTTTATTATTTCATTTGAGCCGATTCATTCTGAAGGTTGTTTTTCAGTGGCCATCAACAAAGACAGGATTTTGTATAAACTATTGTGCTCTCTGTGGAACTGAAGTTTGATTTATTTTTGTACTACACAGCATGGATTTGTTGACATTTTAATTTTGCTATAAATGTGTGAGATCACAAGTTGCTGTGATATTTCATTTATAAATTGTGAACTTTGTACAATTTTTGTCATGCTGGATGTTGACACATCTTACTCTGAATAAAGTAAAAAAAAAAAAAAAAAAAAAAGGTGTTGCCAGAGGCCTGTAAAATGATTTATTCTGTGTGTCCATTACAGGTTGGTGCTGTGGAGCCCCGTCTTCATATCCATTCATAAACTGTCACTTTGATGTATATGGCCCCGTATCATAAACCACACATGCCATAAGGGGCTTGACTGTTAACATGCACTCCACCAGCAGGTGTCAGCAAACTCAAACGACACCATGTGCAGCTCCTGCTGTGCAGCCGTCTGAAACTCGCTCATGGAGAGCTTCATGTTCCCATATGAAGCTCAAAACAGAGCCGCCGATTTGTAAACTCTGTTAGTGACCGTGCAAAAACCATAAAACAGGGCTACTATGCTCCCTGAGAAAAAAGGAATGACTGACATTACTTAACAACTTGTCTTTTGACGGTTGAATCGGTTAGCATAGTTCGGTTGCTAAAGCTGTTGTGATTCAACGCAGGCCAGGCCAATGGTTTCACTGTGTGTTGGGCATTGCAGAGAGAGTTGGAAAACAATGTATGGGAGCCCAAAAAACACAGACTAAACACAGACTACTTTTTTTACTTTGCGGCCGTTATATCTTGAAAATGGCCCATAATGTGACGTGCCATGTTTAACTTTTCTATCGTTAGCTCACAGCGCGACTAGCATCGTGGGCTAATGAGAGTCCGTGGCGGTTAACAATCCCTTGACTCTAACTTAGACTTGTATATTTAGGCCCAGTATGTAAAGTTAAGTCCCCATTGGTTTGGAAGCTATCGTTTGTTACTGGTGCTCTGGCAGCGAAGGTTAATATGATTCCTTTGAGGAAAAAAGTGATTCATTAACCTAGTGGATGACGCGACACCTGTCGGTCCCACAAGCTAATGTTAGATCTCTGGGAAATAATCTCCAGAAAAGAGAGAGAGAGCCCTGTTGAAGCAGACTACAAGTTCACACAGGTTTTCTTGTGTGACTAGCTCTTTAATTAAGCCTCAGATGCAGCCAATTCAATGAGTCATTTAACCCAAATAAGCCCCTTCTCAATGGGACAACTAAAGAGAGCGACTACGCCCCCTCCTGTTCTGCCTTCATCTTTTCCTTCTCTCTCCGTCTCTCCCACTCCAGAGCATGCCTCCTCCTGAAACAGTACTCCAGGGTTGCTCTACCTCTGAAGTGGAGGAACGTGTAACGTATGCCGTGTGTCTGTAGAGGGGTGTGACATGAGCAAAGATGCCCTGCAGCCCATCAAATGATGGATGTTGCAGTTATGTGCTATGAGCTTTAACCATCAGGCCCCTGGTTCAGCCCTACTGTTGTGCTCACACTTGGATTAGTAATAGACAGTGGTGAATGTAAGTACATTTACTCAAACACTGTATTTAAATTAAAATATGAGGTACTTGTACTTTATTTGAGTATTGCCCTTTTATGCAGATGTATACTTACTACTCCACAACATCTCAGAGGAAAAATAGTGTCTCTTTGCAGACGTTACACATGTGATATGAGTCTCTGTGTGGTCATTTTGGGTCTCTTTGTCCTTGTTTTGTGTCTCTGTGTGGTCATTTTGGGTCTCTTTGTCCTTGTTTTGTGTCTCTTTGTGGTCATTTTGGGTCTCTTTGTCCTTGTTTTGTGTCTCTGTGTGGTCATTTTGGGTCTCTTTGTCCTTGTTTTGTGTCTCCGTGTGGTCATTTTTAGTCTCTTTGTAATTGCTTTGTGTCTCTTTGTGGTCATTTTGAGTCTCTTTGTAGTTGATTTGTGTCTCTGTGGTTATTCCTCCTTTTCATATTCATTGTGAGTCTTTGTGGTCTCTCTACTCTGAATAGTTGTTTTGGTCTCTTTTTAGTAATTTTTGTATTTAGTGTCTCTTTGTAGTCGGGTTTTGTCTCTTTGTGGTTATCTCAATCCCTTTTAAAGTTGTGAGTCTCTTTGTGGTCTCTTTGCACCTATTTTGCATTCTCTTTTTAGTCCTTATTGAGTCTCTTTATGAACATGCATCTGTGTTGTTGGTCGATCACAGCTCCCACATCCACAAAATGTGTCATTTGACATTCAATGTTTGAATGTCAATATGTGTCAGGTCATCATCGAGACCCAACACCTTGCCAAGAGACGTCTAAAGTGATCTTGCTGGCCTGGGAGTGTCTATGTTTCCTGTCCTCATCAGAGGCCACAGTCCAAAACAAGTGTGCATAAAGCAGAATGATTTTAAACTAGCAAGACAAGTGGTGTTGTATTGTTTCACATGAGCTTCCGCGGCTACATCTGACAACTCAGCCTGTCAGGAGTAGGCATGATTTGTAATCCATCAGTAATTGATGAATCGGATTTCCTTCTTGATGTGGAACAGCTTTGGGGGTAATGTGGACCATTTATCAGCTTGAAAAGAGGCTTGAAATATGACCTTGGATGCTAAATAGCCTTGGGTTTGGATTTAGATTAACTCTACAAGTAACAGGAGTGGATGGACAGCAATAATGGGCCTCCGTAAAAAATGAAATGCACATTGGTAGAATAGAATATTTCCAGTATGCTCCCTGTAAATAAAATACCACAGTCTATAGAATATTTTTGAAAAAATGCTTCCCCTGTATATCTGTGCTACCAGTCTGTGGAAATGCTAACAATAGAAATAGGACAGCATTGTTAGCGATGGAAATGCTAACAATGGCACAGCAGCATGCCAGCAATAGCAGACACAATTACCTCTCTCGCCCACACACAATACGACAAGCAGGAACACGACGTGGACTGAGACTGAGTGCAGCTCCAATTTGATATAATGGAACAATCACAGGGCGCAAACTACCAGCCTTTTTATAGGTTGTAAGTCAAATATTCTGGTGAAGAGCTCCGTAATGTAAACCAGGGCTGACTGTCGGTCATAGATTGGCATGTGTGATGTGAGCGATGGAACCTTTATCCAGTGGAACAGCTATTACCAGTTTTTCAATTATGTAATTGTAAAACCCAAACAGGTGTATCTGCTTTTTGTATTTACATCACAATTATATTTTAAAAACACAAAAGGATACATTTGTATGAATTATTTCAAATGATGCAACGTCCTCATTCTGTGTGGTGATGCCCCATGAAATAATACATATAGGCCTGTATGCCTGATTGCCTTCTCAAGTGTTGGGTCTACATAGACCAGCAGATGTCAGCAAACCCAAACTATTAACCTGAGAACGTTGTGGCACAGTAATGACGCATGTGTAGGCCACAGATAGTCTATGCTGTTGGTTGACAGGTTTCATGTAAATATGTCTGTATGTTATAGAAATACTGGCACGTCAGCTGATTTTAAATGGGGGACGTATTTACTTGTTGCCCCTGTAGTTCCACAGCATACAGGCCTCTATGATACAGGCACGGCTCCTGTTCTCGCTTCTGATTGGTGCGCCAGTGCCAGCCAACATACCCTAGACTGTACATGGGCCAACCTAACTATGCACACCTGTGATTCATCTAAAGGCTAATTAGCCACTGTTGGAACTTATGGATTGGCCTAACACTACATTGATCATATGAGAGAGAGAGAGAGAGAGAGAGAGAGAGAGAGAGAGAGAGAGCAATTACGTTGTAGCTAAGTCATACCATGACAAATAAATGTATCTTAAGCAGCTAGCGTTAGTGGTAATGCAGTGGACATTTAAGTGCTGAATGAAAAATATATTCTTTCATATCTTCCAGCTGATATGAAATGATGCCAGTTGGTGGATATTTATGGATGTAATCACGTGTTTTGGACTAAATCTTTTATGGGATTTATTTTTATTGGACCTTTACGACGTAACAACAACGTTGTTGTTGGAATGTTATGGATTTATGGATCAATATGAGGCGTCATCGGTGAGTTGCCTCGCTTTTGCTATCGTTTGTTTGTTTGTTGTTGTCTGACAAAAGTCTTGTTTGTAGCTGCTGTGGTGGTCTGATCTTGAAACAGATTGCATAGCTGGAAGCGTAGGTTTCCAGAAACGTGTGGCACTCGTACCGAACTATAAATAAGAGGTACAGTGTACACTAGAATGTCCAGTAAAGGACGCCCGCGGGACGGCAGAACGTTAATGTTAATGTTCAATGACATGTTCAATGACATGTTTGGGACGTATCTTTTTCTTCTTATGATGTCACTTTTGACGAGCTAACCTTTTTTATTTTTGTTCTATCTCAGGCATTAGGCGGGCCCTGCATCAGGGGAGGTGAGCTAACGTTTAGCTTGTAAAAAAATATATTTTTCTTTGTGGGACTACGGATAATATTATGAACCCAGACACCAACGAGTTTGATGTTCCGACGTATGTGGAGTTTACACAACAAGTATAAAGCAGAACTAGTGGTTATTTCCATGGTGGATGGCATAATCGGTATCCGTTTTACGGAGATAAGCCAGATGCAGTTCCTGGAGGAGTCTGTGTGCAGCTACGGATGATGCTATGAACCCAAACACGAGGGCGTTTCATGTTCCGAGGTGTTTGGGACTTCCACAACAAGCAGAACTAGTGGTTATTTATTCCATAGTCGCAGGGCTCTCAAGTTTTTAAGACAGGTAAGAGTGATATATCATCCTCCCCCTTTGATTGATTATTTCCAGGCCTGGAAAAGTCGTTGAAAAAAATAAAATCCCCAAAGTTTTGGAAAAGTCATGGAAATTGGTTATATTCATAATATGTTCATGTCGTTAATTTATGCTGAGTTTGACATAATTAATATGCTTTTAAAAGAAAGATGCTCAAAATATAAGCAGGCATACATACAGGCATACGCTCGCATTCTCATTGTTAGTTTAAATACTACATTTTCTCACTTTTTCATGTATACACTGAGATTTCACAACATGTTTGGTGATGGCAATTTTGCTTAAAGTCATGGAAAAGTTATGGAAATCCTTGTGTACGAACCCTGGGTGTTTTGGGGGCATTGTCGAAAATTGAACATTTTGTTATTGCAAATGACTTCTAGGTACAAACAGTATGTATATGTCTACAGACATATAGACATATACATTACGTTAAGTGCGTTTGGTATTTGGTTGAATGACATAACGTTCAGTTATTGTACATTTCTCCCAGTTTTCCATTGGCCTTTCCTTTTCCTGGGACTGTAACTCTCTCTCTCTCTCTCTCTCTCTCTCTCTCTCTCTCTCTCTCTCTCTCTCTCTCTCTCTCTCTCTCTCTCTCTGTGTGTGTGTGTGAGTGTGTGAGGAGGAGAGAGCAGCTAGCGGTCTGTGCTCGGCTCGGCTCACTGCTAGAGCAATGGCGCTGCGGGCTGGCCAGCTCTTTTCTCCGCGTCTCCTCGCGGCCGCTTTGTTATTGCTCGCGAGCGCACCGCAGTTTGCGTTTTGTTGTCCGAGTCGCTGTTTATGCTTCCGAACCACCGTGAGATGTATGCATCTAAACCTGGAAACCGTGCCTGCAGTTTCTCCTCAGACTACTATCCTGTAAGTAGCTTCTCCCCACTTGAATCTAACGGGAACCGACCCGCACGAGATGGGAATGCAATGCATGCTTTAACGCCTGTTTCAGCATTACCTCACGTGGTGAAGTTATAACCAGGGTTCTTACGGTCATGGGAAACCTGGGGAAATGGTTATTTCCAGGCCTGAAAAAGTCCTTGAAGAAAATAAAAACCCAAACGTTTTGGAAAAGTCATGTAAATGTGTTTTATTCATGTGTTCATGACGTTCATTTACGCTGAGTTTGAAATAATGAATATGCTTTTAAAAGAAAGACGCTCAAAATATAAGCAGGCATACATACAGGCATCTATATAAATGTTTATTCTTTTAATCAAACTATTGTCTCATTCATTTGTGTCACGTAAGGTTTACTGTATGCTTTGTATTCTCATTGTTAGTTTAAATACTACATTTACTCACTTTTTCATGTTTACACCCAGATTTCACAACATGTTTGTTCATGGAAATTTGGTTTAAAGTCATGGAAAAGTCATGGAAATCCAATGGTCAGAATGTGTATGAACCCTGTATAACAACTGGTTTCCATTGCGTTGATTATTCACAGTGTTGTAACACATTTCTTTTTTTTTCAATGATTAATCTCCAGTTAAAGTTTAAATTGAAACAGAGCCTCTTAGGAAATCATGAGTCCTGTGGCAGTGCAGAGGTTTATCACAATGTCCTGGAAAGTTTTCACAAAGTTCTGACACCTGCCAGTGAGTTCAGCTGTTGTCTGGAGAGGTTAATGAACAGGGTTTTTAGGGTCACACAGCTGGTGAAGTCAGCCTCAAGCAATGTTCCCCCAGATGAAAGAGCTCCTATGGAGAACTTCTGAAGTGTTAACATCTCTTTCATGGAGACGTGCCTATACAGCCAGACAATAAGTGAGAGTCCAATTAGAGTTGATCAGAACCTCAGTCCCGTTCGGCAGTCTTCATTTGGCGTGTTGACATGTTTTGGGGAAATGTGTACCGTCTTCATATCCAGGAAACATCCTTGTTCAAGGACTGGCTTGACGAATAGGCTTGCTTTTAACAATGGATCCTTCCAGCACATTGTGATAGAGACGCTATGTGGAGCGCCTCCTACAGCTGCTTCCTCCTCTATAGTCAGAAAAGCTTTTATTGTGCTTGGATGGGTTTTGTTGCACAGGTTTACCTCCATGTTTGACTTTCCCCCTCTGAGATGAAAGGAAGGACATATTTCTCCGTTGACAAGCACTTGTGAATGTGGTCCTGGTTGTCAGGAGCACCCAACTAAACAAGTTCATTTTTGATGTAGCTGGCCACAGTTTCTCCAAACTGCAGTGACACGACGCTCCAGATCGGTCCAATCTCTCAAATATGGGGCGCCCCTTGTCTTTAATTGTCCCCTGCGATCTTGTTTTGCATTTCAGCCCATAATGCATGGACTTATACATAGCTTAATTCAGCCCGTGCACAAGAGGACATGGAGCAACTCAGCCAGCCTGTACCATGGCAGCATGAATTATCCTTGTCCTCTTATCATTCGGGGTCAGCCCACAGCTTTGAAGGGAGCCCATGGTGCAGCCCTGCCCAGATACCCCCAAAAGGAAAGATGAAAGTCACCACAGCAATGAAAGGCTTGTTTAGATCTTCAGTAGGATGTGTCTAAATCTGGTAGAAGGCTGGTCGGAGCATGAGAGCAATGCTGAGGTTTCCCAGAAGCTTTCATGCTGGTGAGCTTTGAAGCAGCAGCCACTTGTCGCCCCCCCTCCTTTCCTCGGCTGTCATGTCAGAACACGAATGAAGTTCCTACCTACTGCTCAGCTTTATCTCGTTCGGCTGTATAACATGTTCAACCCAAAGCTGGTCGTCTACAGTGGAAAAGATCCGAGACGGCCCATTGGAGCTCACCTAAGAGTTAGTTCCTTGGCTGCAGTTTGTGGTCTGTTTGCTGTTGCTGATCACATGAAGCCTCATAACATGGCAGTCTAAGTAGATTGAAAACATGTCTTTTAACAGAGACAATGTCTGCAGAGGAGTGCACAGTCTACAGCTTCTAATTGTAAGTGTAGTTTTGTTATTTGGTTAACTTGTAAGTGATACTGTTGCAACTAAGGTCCTTAGAGTTCAAACTCTACTTCTAAATCTTGAGATTTTAGCAAGATTAAGTCATAGTGAGGAGAGATTTTATAGACTCTTGACCTGTAGCTATGTGCTGTATATGTATAGGCACTGAATTCCTCCTTCCACCTGGCAGCATGCCATCTAGGAATTTAAAATGATACTATCATAAGAGTTGATCCACCGTATAAACATTTAGCCCACAGGTAGTGTAATCTGATGGACATGTCAAACAGTTATTCACCTCTTGCTGGGCAACACAACATAATTTAATCATAAAAAAGTATGTACCAAATGTACAGCATAGGGGGAGACGTGTTGCTTATTATCTATCACCACTGTCTCTAACCTGTGTCTTTAGTTTAATGATCAAACAACATTTGGGTGACTCACTTTAGGTTTCACTAGACTAGGAAGCTCTGTATAGATACAGAGTAGATGTGTATATATATATATATATATATATATATATATATATATATATATATATATATATATATATATATATATATATATATATATATATATATATATATATATATATATATATATATATATACACATACACACAATGTAAGGCGTCTTAGTGTCTTCAACTTCTTCAACTTCTTGAAATTCAAAACATATCTTTCTGTTTTCTCTTGGCCACTGCAGCAGAGAATCAAAAGTATTGTCTCACAAGTACTGCTGCATGTGGGTCTTGTGCCAGGAGCTTGTCTCCATGACCCTTGGAAAAAAGGAACATGGATGTTCTTTCCGCAGATCTTTTAGGTTCTGTGCGGCCTAAATAGTTTTGCGGCTGTTTTCTCGAAGGACTCTCTGTTTGAGGCATGACATTAAATTGTGTTTCCTCTCTGTAATGACACTGCTACATATCTTCTGTGTTCCATGTTTGGAAGTCTTGGCTGTTTGTTTGTAATGTTGAAATATATTTTGATCTTCTTTTTATGGTTCTTTAAGTGTTGCATTATGTGATGTAACAAGGAAGTAAAAATACTCTCAACATTGTGTTCTTTACCCATGCGAATCTGTAAATGCACTCCTTAGCAAAGCGGCTCGTTATTGTCTTTTGTAATTGTGTGATTCCAGCACAGGTATTGGATCAGTCATCTGTATGAGCTTTTGACCAAAACAGTGGCCTGGTCTGATTGAGTAGCAGCGTTAGTGAATCCGGGAGGGAAAGTGGAGGTCCATTGTGTGGAATTTGCTGCAGTCAGGCTTTGTGAGGCGCTCAGTCTCTGCAGCATTATGGAATGCAAAGCCAGAAATCCCCAGAGCTTCACTCATGTGCACAGGGAGATTGGGCCCAAGATAGTTGTTGACAGGACCTCCACCGGCCCCTTCTTTTGCCCATCCAATGCAGGACAGCTGGTGAAATGAAGAGAACACAGGACTAAGTTCCTGAAAATAATGTACCTTGAACAAACCCCAAACTGGCCATATTGATGGTGATTCAATTTCAAGAAATGTGTGTACAGCCACTTATGTAGGGCCAAGGCAGCTTTGAACAAATGTACACAAAAACACACGTTGTGACACATTTAGATGAGAATAGTTTGGTATGCTTCGTGTTCCGTGTACGGATGCTCTTTCATTGTCTCGCTCGCTGTTTAAGTGGTTAAGAAAGGAGCATAGAAAAGTGCAATATAAAAGTATAATTCTCTATTTGTGTTTGCTAAAAGATCAAGTTCAGAAGTGATGGTTATAAATATCTTGCACCTGATTTCAAGAAATGTGGAATCTACTAATGCAGACCAGTACATAGTATACATAAAAACAAAAGTAAAGTAAGCCAAAGAGAGGACTGTTAAGGATAGAGTTGAACAAACCGTCTATAAGTACTGTTGAGTGTCACTGTCTGAAAATAATGCCACATGTTGGGTTTGGCTACCCTGTGGAGAGCAGTGGTACCAGCTGTGGCCTGCGTTGTACAGTGTGTCAAAAAAAGTGTCAAAAAAAGGCCAAGTCTGACAATTTAAAAATGCTAAGAAAGGTCCTTAATGCAGCTCCATTAATTGAGTGGCTACTACACCATTCCCAGCCGAAGAAAGGATATTTCTGAGTACTGGTTAAGGAAAGGCTGTGTAGGATTTTGATGGGTTCTTGCTGTCCACCAGCACTCCATCTCGTTTTTGCACAGGATGTGCTTTGCAGAGAACCATCGCAGCCATGTTTGGAGATCCGGGTTCACTGTTCCTCCAACCGAGCGAGGAGCCGGCCATGTTCTTGTTTAGGAATGACTCATGCGCGCCTGAGAGTCCTTGGCAAGCCCACTTGGGCATGTGTCACAAAGCCAAATGACTCCCCTGACTAGAGGGGGAGAGACTGAGAGGAGAGGTCCACACATGGAACTCAGATGCTGGTTGAGTTGAACTGCAGCCAGGTTCAATCGTTGGCCTGGCTCAGACAAGAATGTAGAGAAACCTTCTAAAAGGTTTTCCTCACAGCTATAGTCCATATTTGAACAGTTTGGCATCATGTGATTTTAGTTTGCTTCGTTAACACACAGAACGGTTTAAACTACCGTTGCAGATAGGGCTGTATACCGGTTCACAAGGTATACCGGTTTCAGTTTTTCGTACGGTATGAATTTTTCATATACCGTCATACCGCCTCTGTTTGGCAGGCAACAACATTTAATGTTCACAGCTTGAAGCTGAAGGAACAGCGGACCGAGCTACGTATGTCTCATGTTAACTCACTTGACTCATGGTGTGCAAGAAATGACTTCGCCAAAATGCATTCTGGCTAAATGACACCGCCCACACAGGAAGACTTTTCTTGTGCCGGAAGAAGTATTTTCCTGTGCAGCAAAGTGGGCGGGCTTTACCCATCATGCATTTTGGCGATGTCATTTCTTGCACACCATGAGTCAACTTCTATCCGTGAGACGTAAGGAGCTCAGACCGCTGTACACGTATCTGTGACTGTAGACATTAAATGTTGCTGCCGACCGAAGAATGACAATAGTCGTTATGGCTGCGCATGCGCCACTAGTATCAAGGGATTCCCCTGGGTCCTAAATCCCTCCATTTTTAGCTCCCTATGTTACAATCAAAACAGCTGCTGGCCAGTTGAAAGCGAGTGGTGAATAGCGGTGGTGGTCCTTTTCGGCGTCTATAAATGAATGTGTTTATTTTGAAAAAAAGTACCGTGATATACCGTGAAACCGCCAGAATCTTACAAAATACCGTGATATGAATTTTTGGCCATACCGCCCAGCCCTAGTTGCAGATATGCACATCAGTGGCCGTGCCAGACAAACATGGATCAGGACAATAGTCAGCAGCTACGAAACATGTGCCACACATAAAAACACAGGATTTGTTGGAGGTTTTGGTCTTCATCCATGAATCCAAAACTGTGCACACGTTGAATGCTTTGTGATTGTTGGTGCTGCCTGCTGTTTTTGATGCTGAGCTTAGTCATGTTAGTCAAATTTAGCATCATGTGCAGGGATTTGAAGACACGTAGTGTCTTCCTTCTTTCCAGGTCAATGTGTTCCACAGAGGAGCTATCTGCTGTTGGTGGCACAGCAGCTCACAGGTGCACTTGTGTCTGCAGGTTTTCTAGATAATTAACAGGTTGCAAATGTGAAATCATGTCGAACGGTGAATAATGAAATTGACTAGACATAAGTGATATCCGGTCCGTTCCACACAGATTTATTGCTGCTCCGTTGTTGTCAGAGCATTATTTAACAACCTTAGAGGCTTTACTATCCTGCCAAGTATACGATCCTGGTAGTGAATCACTTCAATGTGTCTCTCAAACCTCTGAGGTGCCTGGCTAGGGGAGCACATGGTTGTTATCAATGCCATTGACGGACATGATCATTTACTTCAATGAATCACTTATTGATTTGACAGCTGTCTGATGCTAAGGGTTACCATGACCAGTTGATGGGGGCTTGAGGCAAACGTCCCTGTAAAGTTCAGAACGTGCTCCAGGGGCATTAGATGCAGGTCTGCCACATGGAGGCTTTTAGCAGACGCAGCCTTATGCTATTCTCTCTGTGTGCTCTTTGTGTTCAATTTAGAATCTGCATTGAGCTCAAGTTCAGCTGACAGGAATCCTTTGTTAATGTATTACGTTACACGAGGACTAACATATATGGGATTATAGTAAATGTGTCACCCCCGAGACACATCCACATGAATCTGGGTGAATGTAGTTGATCATACAGCATTAAACAGCATTACATGAGTATTTATGTTCATTCAACCATGACATTATGATGAAGTCAGCTGGGCTGCCTGTCCCAGTTCTTCCCAGATGTCGGCTGTGATGCAGTTTGTTGTTTGCCAAGTGAAAAGACGACAAAGAAGAAGAGAATGTTTTCCCACGGTACAGAACATGGACAGAGTTGGCTGGTGTGTTAAATGTGTAGCCTACGTTAACCAATAAGCACTGTCATTCTCCTGAGTTACTCTGTCCCTACATCACCTCAGTGCACTCACTGGACCTGCAGGCAGATTGTCTAAATAGGTCATTCTAATTATCTTTTCAGAAATGTAAGGCTTGAGTTTAGTTTATGCCAAAAAGCTGCAGTGAAAACAAAAGGATGTAATGATCAGATTTGGTGAAGTACAAAACTCTCTAGGAATACATATTCATTTGTCTTTTATTTAAAAAATAAAAGGCACCACAGCAAGTTGAATTATGGACTTTGTTTTTTAGAAATAAATCAAGTGTTGTTTTCCCCTCACTCTATTAATGCTATAACTGTCACATTCCCATGGCTCCGTCATGACTGAGCCAAGGAAGCGCTTCACTTTCAGGCTTTGTGTTTTGGCAATACCCAGAATAGTCTGTCAGCCACTCTGCTGGCTAGTTAGCCTTGCTGTGTTATGGTTCCCTCTGGCGCAGTGCCATCAAAACACATTAATGGGAGTTTTGATAAGTCCCGAAATATCATAAAACATGCTTCTTTTTTGTGGTCACTCAATGAACTTTGTTTACTAAATGTCCTCCATACAGGCCGCTGCTTTCCTCTGGTTCCTTGAGAATAAAGCATCACAGAGCAGCTTTATAGATCATCTCGTTCCTCTGACAAAGTATAGTCATTACTTCTTGTTTATTCGTAAAAAATAATTTGGGATTTCCCCTCATGTTTGCAACAGGAGTATTAGTGTTACTGTTAGGAATGAATCAGCCGCGATACTTCCAGACAGCGAGCCTGTCCTCACACCCTGCTGCGACAGATAACACTCAGCTTATTTAGCCGGCTCCACAAACAAACACCGTCATCTCAACCAGTTAGAAAATAATAACCTCCAGCCAGGACAGATGCTTCAGTGAACAAACTCACACTCACCCACAGCAATCACTAGTGAGAGAAGTCCGGACAGTAGCTCTTAAAGGGGTTTGAATACATGTGATGACAGCATAGAGGACAGTTCAAGGTAAAGCTTTGAACCAACCCTGTGAAACAAGCTGGACCCTTCATTTTACTAGACTGACCCCAGCAGAGATCAGAAACAGTGCTTTCATGTATGCACTTGTCACGGGTGCTACTTGAACCAGCACGTAGCCCTCCTCCTCCTCCTCCTCCTCCTCCTCCTCCTCCCCACCTTATCTCTCCTAGCTGGAGGCAGAGAAGCAGGACAGCCCCTGCCTCAGCATGTCGGGGGAGTGCACTCTGCACACTGGGAGGTGTTTTCTGAAGGGTGCTGTACCTGTTCACCCAGCAGTGATCCCTGATCTTTCCACGGAAAACCCTCAACCCCCTCTCTCCACTTCGACAGTTCATTTTCTCAGTGCTCCCGATGCATTAAACCCGTTGATGCTAAGTCTCATCTTGACATTAAAAACTTGAGTGAAGTTTCTCACACAGATACTGAAGGTGGTGCCAGAAACAACAATATCGTCATAGCTGAAAGACGGTCCATGCAAATTCTTTCACTCCGCTCACAGTCTATATGGAAGGAAGTCAGCATGTGAGAAAGTGGGACTCCCCCTGATTGCATCCATATGTGAAGGCTTTTACAGAGCCAATGGCCTCTAAACATTTCACCAGCAATGAAATCAGTTGAAAATGACTGCCAAATATGAGTAATCATACGAGTAATCAAAAACTCAGGAATGTATAGCTTTATGGTGCATTCTTTGCCCATTGTGCATAAAGGGAAATAGATTAGATTAATATTGAGCAACTGTGCTGAAATACCAGCTTTGAACACAATGAATAGAAATGCAGCATTCAAATGTTGACTTTATGAATGAAGTTTCAAACTACCGGCTACAGCCCTAAAGCTTTCATTGCATAGCAAGAAAGGTTGTGTCTGACATTCCGATTCCTACATTGTCCTGGCGCCTCGGTCCTTTTGCATAATCATTGGAGTACATTATGTCTGTGTGACCCAGTCTCAGAGTTTCTGCTTTGTAGGGTCATTGGCCAACAGGAATGCTGGGAGACAGTTGAAGCTCTTTCTGTGGGAGAAAGGCTGATGTTGTTCTCCCTTTCCTCAGTGCTGGGATGAATCTGCTGTGTGCTTCCAGAAGAACGCTCTCTTCATCTCTTAGGCGGGGAGTGTTTTCAATAGACGGGTCAAATAATGCAACAGTCTACCGTGGTAGTTGTAGATGTGGGTTGAAGCAGACCGTACATCGGTAGAGAGAGTGAATCATTTTAGGAATAGTGTGTGTGTGTGTGTGTGTGTGTGTGTGTGTGTGTGTGTGTGTGTGTGTGTGTGTGTGAATGCCTGGTTCCACTTACATAACTCATCTTGTGAAAATACATTGAGCAAATGGCTTAGCTGAAGATCCGATGACTTGCATCCCGAGACATAACATCAGTGTTCAGATGAGATGGTCCACTTTGGCATAACTTTGGCTGGTAGTGGCTTAAGGAATGACTTCACCTCCACAGGGCTATTTGCAGTATTTGGGTCTCTAGCTGGCACGCTGAGTCAGTCTTTGTAAGACCATACTGAGACCTGCTGACTGCTCCCACTAGCCCTGTGAGTGTTATATAAATCTGCCCTCATGATGAAAGCTTGAAAAAAGGATTCTAGTGCAATGAGTTCAATAAATAAATGAGTTATCGTTAAATGTTAAATGTTATGCACCTCCCGCCAGGACAAATTCCTTGTATGTGTAAACGTACTTGGCAATAAATGGTTCTGATTCTGATAAGTAACGTGTCCAATGATCCTTCAGGATTATTTCATGAAGGCTCTGCTGTGGACTCCAGTTCATGCTGAGGGGTATTGTCTTCAAAGTCTACAACATGCTTAATACTTTACTTCATATGAACATATTTTCTTTTGTTCTACAGAGACCTGAGGTTCAATAAAATCAAGGATTTACAACCAGCTTCCTTCAGACAATTAAAGAACCTCAACACACTGTAAGTATTTGTCCCTGTTCCGGTTTCATGGTTCTGAACCTTTGTAGGCATATATTACATTCTAAATTATTTTTGAATAGTAATAAAATCCTGTTGGTATGACCATGCAATGAATTCAAGAAGGCTACTATTGAAATTGAACCAAGCCAATTTCCTTAAACCAGCACTGAGAGCAATTGTCACTTCCCGAGGAAGTCCTGTTTGTATTACACACACACACACACACACACACACACACACACAAAAGTACATTCTTGCTCTGTTCTGCTTTGGTTTCACACATGTAGGTCAGCTCGTAATCTATGAGGAATTTATTTTTCCACTTCCACCCACAGAGCTATTTATCATATGTCAGGCCTGCTAGACGGCGCATTGCTAAACTATTAAAGCAGAAATGTTCCAGGTTTTAGTTTTTGGTTTTATATCCTGAACAGCTCTTCATAGTTTCTGGCTGCACTTCCACAGACTGAACAATAACACGCCCTACAGTCTTATCAGTGTTTGAACTACAGCAACACGTCCAATATTACTGTCACACAGACATACAAATATGTCTGCAATGTCCGCTGAAGAGGAGAGCCTTTAGTCTTCTCTCACCTTAGTAGATTTGAAGTCAGAAGCTTGAAGATCTTTGTTGTTCGAAGAAGAAATACATCTAATAATGTCCTGTTAGGTTTCATGCAGCACGACTCACGAAGAGGGAACAAGTGATCACTAACCATTAGGAATCAACAGAGCACTGATTTCAAAACAAAGCTGACAAGATGAATGAACCCTATGAACCTCCTCCACATGTTTTATAACTGGGAATGACATTATACTGCCTCTCGTCTTTAAACAGACACAGCAGACTCAGCATGAGGCCAGAACAAACTTACTGTCCATCGTAACCACAGAATAACCCCTGTTTTCCTTCACAGCCTCCTCAACAACAATCATATACGAAGGATCCCCAGGGGAGCGTTTGAAGACCTGGAAAACCTCAAATATCTGTAAGTTGCCCTCATGTCAGTTTAGTTTTGCTTCGATAGATTTCGATAGTGATTCGAGATGCTTAAGAGGCAAAAGGTCACACGTCTTTAAAAGCAGAACAATGTGGAAGACGGCTGATGCTGCTAGACTGCTCAATCAGTGGACAAGTGGTACAGAAAATGCATGAATGAAAAGTCTCCCTTTGTCTGTTCCTCTGTACTTATGTGTCTGGAAGTCTCGACCTGGAGGCCGAGTGGAGAGCAGATTGTCGAGGCGTGTGTAGCCTCGAGGCTTCTGTGGGATTGCTAGTTTGCTCCCTTTGTTAGTCACTTTCATTATCATCCCTCCAGCCAGCAGCCTGCTCTGTTAGATAGGAGGACCTACATAGAGTACTTTGACAACTTGGAGATAGAGAAGGGTATATTTGATTTTTTTACGTGATTTAGTTTGTGTTTGGTGAGATGCATTGTACATTTTAAGACTGAGGATGACGTTATGTTCTATGTGGTCTCTGATTAGGCAAAACTAGGAGTTGGCATGTTGGCTGAGAAAGTAAAAATATGAATAAAGATGTTCACAGGAACTACTGATAAAGGCCTGGGAAATAAGTACTGTTACATCACTGCCCAGCTAATATTTTGGACTATTTTGGACAAGCGCCGATATATATCAGCTCAAAAAGAGTGTGAGTAGATGTGGGATGTGGGCTTTCCTTTTGTTTCTCTTTTCAGCTCACTGACACACACACATACACATTCCTAACACACTTCATCTCTCTTTGTGCTGTAATAAAGTCCTGTGGCTATTTAGTAGCTCTTTTAATTACAGTGCCCCTCTCACTTAAAAGCAGAGTTGATCTAAAGCCGTTGGAATTAGGGCGAGTCCCCCCAGCCTTCTCCCGTCCCACTGAGTCAGTGGTCTATAGCTGGGGGCAAGATTGTATCTCCCACCTCACCTCCTCACTTCCTTTGGACCCCAGTAAAGTCCATTCCCTGTCATCTTTCACGTCCTCCAAAGCTAACATCCATACAGCCGCTCTCTCTCCCACGACCACCTCCATAAACAAGTCAAACAGAGGTCAACGCTCCTCTTTGTGGGAACCCGCCACTGTTTATTTGATCTTTCTCGAATGATTCGGTTGCATTACACCCATCTGCCATTGTCCATTAGTGTGTTATTGTAGGACCACAGATGCTGTTCTCTACTTGCATCAGAGTACATTCATGTAAGCTTTATTGTGTTCACACAGTATCTTACCTTGGTTTGTACGTACAGCTTTTATTTTTGCGAATGTTAATGTAGATCAGAGGCTTTAAACAACCGTGAGGAGAAGGTGAGGGATTTTTTTCACAGCGTGGTTTCAGCGATACGAGTTTCCTCGTTAAAGTGCACACTGTCTACTTTTTGATGAGGAACACCACTAAAGGATATCTGGTCTTTAAAGTCATGGCCCCCTTGAGATTTAAGCCTACAACTTCCAAATCCAGTTTCACACACACCAGTTTCTCTGCTGGCCTAAACAGAATCACAAAGTTATAGCTATTTTATAATGTAATTTTTTTTCACAAATACACTACATGTATTATAATTATTTTTCCCTATTAGCTTATTTTCTCGTTGACCGTCATGCGCGTATTCATGTATATGATATCAGACAGCAGGCTTAGGTAAAATATGCATGGCCCGCCACTGATTATAATATATAATATGTCGCATACCCCTCCGAAAGATAGTCCTGCACCTGACTGATGATTTCAAATGTATTGATAAATTCCCAAAACCAACATAAGAGCTGTGTACAAAGGCACAAAAACGATAATTATGTTTGTTTACTCCTCGTTTGCATTATTATCACACACACACACACACACACACACACACACACACACACACACACACACACACACACACACACACACACACACACACACACACACACAGGCTGCAGTCGGCTGTGTTTCACAGTCATTCACAGGCTCCTGCAGAGGGAAGTCAAAGATTTAAGCCAGTAACTGTTTACATGGTGTCACAACAATTCAGTTTATTTTGTATAGCCCAACATCACAAATACAAATTTGCCTCGGAGGGCTTTACAATCTGTACACATGACATCCCTGTCCCGGGACCTCACATCGGACAATACGTTTGGTTCCTCCAGTGTCACCAAAGTGAACTCAGAGTTTGCCATCATCAGTTTGTCCAGAATAGCTCTGCATGGAAACTGAGTAATAATAGTTTGGGTTTGGTCATGAATCGTCTCTCAGTAGAGTAGCATGTATGAAGGCAGTGTCCTTTCTATATAAATGTCACTTCCTTTAATAGCGGCTTTTAACTCAATTAGCTTTGACCATTTATCATTTTGCAAATGATAAAGTTGTTTATTTTTGTATAAAGCTTTCATCGGCCATGGTAAGAAACCTGATAGCATTTACACAGAGAGGTTATTGCACTGAGAGGGGCCTGCAGTGATGTAGACAGGATGTTTAGTTTTCCATACATTGCATCACTTGTCCTGGGAGGAGATCTGTATCTCTCGACGTGTCTCATCATGAGTGGAATGGTGGAGAGTGAAATGGAGAAGTGTCTGATGAAAGGATGAATGGCTTTTCTAGTATCACGTTTCTTTAACATGCACACATACAGGTGCTAAAATACAAGCTGCATATTACTTCAAGTCCCTGACACAAGGAGACGTGGAGAAAACGTTGGGCACAAGGAATCTGTGATGTCATTGGATACTGAGTTTTAGGATTTTTGATTTGGAATATGCAATCTTTGATTTTGTAATGTAAATGTTTGTCTATTAGGAGTCATTAACTGTCATTAATCACATAAGTGATATATAGAGTGATTTAATTTGCTAGTAAACGTCTTAATAAGTGTTGAAAAGCTTTATTTTTTCCTATATTGACTTGATTACTGTAATAATAATTGTAGCAAATACAATGATCTATAAAATTCCTTGTTTCATTTAGTCAAGCAGATCTGTGTGAAAAGACTGTGCTTGTAATGTAAAGCTATTCCAAAGATGTTCCCACCCATAGTAGTACACTGTAGTGTATTCTTCTGCAGCAAAGACACTGTACAAGTAGTAGCATACATTTCATTTAAAACGGCTTCTCAACAATCTTTATTTGATCAGGTCCTCTCTACTTTTTCTCATAATAACCAGGCTGTGTGTGTGTGTGTGTGTGTGTGTGTGTGTGCGTGCGTGTGTGTGTGTGTGTGTGTGTTACTAATGTTCCTGATTATCTCTCCTTTCAGCTATTTGTACAAGAATGAAATCCAATCAATTGACAGACAAGCATTTAAGGGGCTTGTCTCTCTTGAGCAACTGTAAGTGACCAACTTCCTCGTCCACCTTTTCCTTCTGCTCGACCAACTGCTCCTCCTCCCACCTACTGTCTCTTCTCCGCTATAAACAGTCCACGAAGCCTGGTAAGGTCTACATGGTCTAATGTGATTTAGAGACCCTTTTACAGTCTGTCAACAATGAGGACGTACGAAAGTGTGCCTGCGCAGTTTGGCAGTGGAAGTACAGCGAAATCCGATAGCTATGTAAGAGCATCACCAAAGATGGGGAATGCACCCTAAATACATTTACTTTCCAGATCTGTGTGATATTAGTGTGTGGGTGGAATACATTAGCGGCCCAATATTTAGTGGCCAGATAAATATATATATTTGGTGGAGAAACCTAGTGTGTAATTACCAGTGCACAAGTCACTAGACGCTCTGTGTTCATGTGCAGACATAGACCCGTGTTGAGTTTTGAAATGGACACAAAAAACTGCAGTGGTAGTCAACACGTTTAATAGCTGGTAGCCAGTGGACTCTCTGTCAGACTCGTGACGGAGCTGTTAACAACACCAACAGAACACCTAGGTGTCCTTTTTTTAAAAAACAGACTCACCTGTGGTAAAAAATCTACGTTCCCTTTACCTAAGCTATTACAACGGCGGACGCATTCGGTCGTTAAACTGAAACACATGTTTGCTCTGAAGCGGCCGGGATGTCGTAGGAATTCTTTACAACTTCAACTGTTGGAATATCAAGTCTGACAAGCCAAACATGCAAGGACCCAGATGTTGATGCGTTAAAGCTAAGTCGTCTGGATGAATGGAGCAAAGCGCCGCTTCCGTTTCCAACATGCGCACACACAGTTTTGAGGACGTCCGCTATAAAAGGGTCTATAAATGAAGTCATGTATAGACCGGTTCAACTGAATTGCGTTGAAGAGGTCTATTGTGACAGGCATGTCACAGATGTTGACATCTTTTCTTTTGGTCTGTTATAAATGCTGTATGACATGACTGTGTAGGCCTTACACAGGGGTCCTGAGAGCTCTGTTAGTTACTTGTTACTGCAGTGACACCTTCCCCACCTCCCTGACCCCACGTGCGCCCCTCTATCCACTTTTCCACCGCCACCATGCATGCCGTGTGCACCCACCCTTGTATGCCGTGCTGACCCCTCTTTGACCCCTTTGCATGAGAGTCGCATGTGTTGTGGTCAGGACATTTTGCCACCGCCATGCAAAGCTCAAAGCATGCGATCTAGCCGCGTGCTGCTGGTAGCGCTAGCAGTGTTGTGCTGGAGTCGGAGCTGCTGCTTTAGAGCAAAGCTGGACTCGCATTGCATTTCTCCTAATGCTGCAGAAACTCCTCTTCTGCTCCAATTTGCTGTAACCTGCTCCAAGTGTTAATTTGTCAGAAAGCTATCATGTATGTTAAAGTCTTGATACTCAGAAACCTCTCTACGTGCATGTTTGACACACATGCGCTACTGTTGATTGATGTTATTAATACAAATTGTGTTTTCAGAGTTGTGATGTATAACTTGTGAGTAGCTGTATATAACTGTAGTGAGCCGTGAAGCCAGTGTGTCATTATAACAACCAATATGGCTGATATATTTCCTTCAGCAAATGATCTTTGAGGAGACCAAGACTTACTGCACTCAACAGAGAACAAATGGCCAATTCACCACGTCAAACCAATCCCAGCCTCCGGCTTCCTGCCTGGCAGCTGTTATGAGTTTCGCTACAGCAATGAAGGATTTTATATGTGAGGACAGGTTCTGAGCCACATTGCATTTAGTTTAATAGCTTCTACATCCCCACTGGGCAACAGAAGCCTGAAGGCACTGATCTGTTGTTATCAGCATGCCAGTGGGGTTCGTAGGGAGCACAGGAGGATCACACAAAGTAGGACATCTTCCAGTTAGGGCTGCACGATTATGGCCAAAATCATAATCACGATTATCCATCCATTATCTTAAATAGCTTATCCGGTTCAGAGGGGGGGGGGACTGGAGCCGATCCCAGCTGACATTGGGCGAAGGCAGAGTTCACCTGGACAGGTCGGCAGACTACCCCAGGGCTGACACACAAAGACAGACAACCACTCACTCTCACATCTACGGGGACATTTAGAGTCATCAGTGAACCTAAGCTGCATGGGAGGTAGCTGGAGAACCCGGAGAAAACACCCATGCTGACATGGGGAGAACATGCAAACGCCTCACAGAGGGCCGTCCGGCCCGGGAACCCAACCCAGGCCCCTCTTTCTTGCTGTGAGGCAAAAGTGCTACTCACGATTATTTTTTGATCAATATTGGAACTACTATTATCCATTGATTTTTAGGGACACTTTTACATTTTAATTAACAGAGCACTGCTTTCACTTCCATGTTGTCTGACATTCCTGCAAACGTACACATTATTTGCATCAAAATAAGACTTTCATGTATTTGCCCATCTGCAGGTAGTAGACAGTGTTTTCCTCTTCCACTCTTTGAGGAAAGGTTTTCACAGGCTGCTCCCCAAAAGTGAAGCCAAAAACATCTGGCTCGCCTCCTGGCTGTTTAGGAAGAGCTCGATTTCATATGCGGCAAAGTTTTCCATTAGCGAAGCTCACATTCTAAACATCAATATCACGGTCCATCGTGTTCATTTAGTCATGTGAAGTTAAAATGGCGGTCATGATTCATATTCTATTCTAATTCTAATTGTGCAGCCCCACCTTAGTCGTCTGATTACCGAGTAAACCACAGCTGATGGATTTGACGTCCTCTCTATCTAAAATTGTAACCGCTACACTGGACCACAAATAGCATTGAAAGTGTAATGAAGGATGCCGTGGGATGCTGATTGAGATGAAGGACTCCAAACCCATTTGACTGCTGTCTTCATTAAACCTCTCTGTCCATCTGTGTGGACAGAAGAAGACATTTAGACTCTAGGAATATTGTGTGCTGCTTGTAGTCTTTCTGTTTCTGTCTGTTCTGCAGCTGCTTTGTCTGTTGCTTTCTCTGTCTAAACAAGCAGAGACCCAACTGAGCCTCAACCTGCAATTTACATTCAGCCATCAGTTGGATTTCATTTACCTAACCTTTTATTTGTTTAGCCTACTGTTTGATTTATGTTTTCTCACTTCAAAGGCTTTTGGGGGTATTCATTAAGTTTGCATTCCATGAGATAATCGTTATTTCAAACTTCAGCCATTGCTTTTCAGACGAATGCCTGATGTATAAATTCCTCCTGTCTGGCTGCATTCAGCCACAGCTAGATATCACCTTTTCTGAGGCGGTAACTTTCAGTAGTATGAAGTGGACAGGTGGACAGGGATGACTGGAGGACATGTCGGTGTTCTCATGTACCTCCACCTCTTAGGCCCTACTAGGACAAATCACTTCTATTTAGTCAGACAGGGAGCCCTAATCCAGTCTTACTGTGCTTTGTCTACACTTTGTTCTCCTCCAGGTACCTGCACTTCAACAACATTGAGTCTTTGGAACCAGAATCATTCGCTCACCTACCAAAGCTGGAACGACTGTAAGTTCATGCTGTCTGACCATTCGCTTGAGATTCATACAAAATGTACGGTACGCAATTCACACACATTCCTAGAAAAAGCAGATTCCGACTTAAATGCTGACATAAATCAATGGCTTAATAGATCCAACGGCGGTGCTGGTTTTACCAGGGAGCTTGATGGAAGCCATAAAGCAATAACTAACATGCTGTACTTGGTATGGAATTAAAAGTGTCAAGGCAGGCAGGTCCAGACTTTGCTTTGCATGACATTGGAATGACCTCCTGTGGTAAAATGTCAGCTGCAGTATACATCAGTACAGCCTCTAGTACAGTACTGTATAGTAAGAGATTAGTTTGCCGTTGCTTCCGACAATAATACAGTGATGATAGCAGATTCTGGGAGTTGGTCCCTGACTTATGCTTAGTTCCCATGAAGCTAATTTAGTTCTGTGAGATGATGCAAGTGTTCCTTTCACTCTGTAGTTTATTTGTTGGACAGATAACCCAGACCTATGTTTGGAAATGCATTGGGTTTGTATGTCTTTGCTTATTATACTGCTTCCAAAGATACTCACATTGGGACAATCGGTGAGAGAACAAGAAACCGGTGGAGCTGAATGAGATCACAACTCTCAAGCCAGAGTCCTGGATTGGATTGAGGATTGAGAACACATTTTGGCCTCATTACACAAAGAGCTGAGCTCATTGACGACCACCGATAGGAATGTCACACTGCACGTGTGTGTGTGTTGATCACGGGTCACTGATTACATGCTGCAGTAACATCTATCATAATATATGTTGTATTATCACGGGATGTGATGGCATTGTTCTGTGGAATCTGTAGAAGATGATCTCGATGTGTCAACTTCATAATTCATTTATTAGTGATATTAATATTGCTGAGCTTGATCACAATAATAATATCTCCGTTAACATGCTTTTACCTTATGTCAACGACCTATCGAGCAGCTACTTTTGTAAATGATTTGAAGTTGTGCTTCTGCCATAATGTCTGGTAGCGCAACGGATCATAAACTCAGGCTTCGGATCGTTAGCGCAGCTGGTCAACACGGCTCCAGACTATTGCTGTTTTTTTTGCCGCTGTCCCAAAAATTATTTCAACCATCAAAAATTCTAAATGTTATCGTTTGACTTTGTTTTAGTAATTTATAGTGGGGGGCTTTCTTCATAAAAACACATCATTCAAATTATGAGGAAATAAAAGATTGTATTTGTATTGATTAAAACAACCTGGTCATTAATAGTTGTCATGATCTATGAGCTGCTTAGTGTTAACAGCTCATAATTCATCTCTAACATCTTTTTATTTTGTTGTGAGAACATCTCCTTCAAACATCTGGATTCATTGAAGTTTCTCACCAACACTACATTTGACAAGATGACATGTGAACACATCATGATAACATTATAATGTACCTTTGCCCAATACGCTGATCATGATGTAACTGAATGGAACCGTTAGCCGTTAGCAGTTCAAACATGGTGGACTCCATGAAGAGGACATGCTCCCTTTGTAGATATGAAGAACCAAAACAAAAAGATTCTTGGTTTCAGGTAATAGTTATGAATATTATATTCCATTTCTGCCAACAGGTCCCCCTAAATACTACACATTGGTCTTTTAAGGTTGAATAGTTTTGGGGTCAGAGCCTTACATAAACAGTCAAATGTTTTGATATGTGTTTTTAGCCTCTGGGGTCATCAGGTTAAGCCGTCATAGCATGTCTGGGAAAATCAGGTTTTCGGTCCCATTTGGAAAATGAAATATGATATTAGCAAAGAGTACATCCTCAATATGTGTTCCACTATTATTAGTTTTTAGTCAATTATTATTATTATTATTATTTTTGCTGAATGGAGTCTTTGGGTGTTCTTTCCAGCCAGCCATATAGCTATTATGAGCATTGATGGATCATCTTACAGTTTTTCTCTCTCTCACTCAGGTTTTTGCACAATAACAGAATCTCCCAGCTCGTCCCGGGAACCTTCTCTCATCTTCAGGCCATGAAGCGACTGTAAGTGGGAATCTCCCAACAACCCCTGAAACAGCTGTGTTAGAATGCATGTCTCTATCAATTCCTGTATCTCACTCCCATGACACCCAGTATCAGCTGACTGTTGTCGGCTACATGCCCTGTAACCACACCACGCGGTTCTCACACTTCCTTGGCTGCGAGGTGGTTTCTCTAACTCAAGGCCCACAGCGCTGTCCTACCCACAGTTTGACTATTTTCGGGGTGGGATGAGAAAAGAAAAGAAAAGGTCAATTTGAGCAAAAAATGCTTAATTTTTTTTTACATTTGAGAATTCGGGGTCTTACAACATGAGGCCAACTATCTGGATCAAACACAGCGTCAAACCCCGACCTGCTCCAGCCAACAGGCAGTGAAGAACACTCAGCCCTTTGGCCTCATCCCATAGTTGCCCTCCCCTCTTGTCTTTGCACGAATGACCTTTTCAGAATGTGTCAGATTGTAGGCAAGTGCTTAAAAAGACTGAGAAAAACTACAGTTGACTCATGTCAGTAGTGTTGGAGGATATATATTTATATATTTATATATATATATTATCCGTTCAGGGTCAAAGTGATAAGTGTGGCTAAACATCTAATGTGTTTACAACACATAAGGGTCACATTGTGGTAGAACTGAAAGCTGGATCAGTTACCAGGGGAGGAGGCCAAGCAGAGAGATAGTTTCCCACGGCAGCAGCAGAAAGTCTTCCAATACGGCCCTGCTGAGCCCCATGTTTGGACGGAGCTGGGCCTGGCTATGCCAGACCGGTTTGAGTTCATTAGTTTACACAACACCCCTACATGCACAACTCCACAGCTACATGTCATATATATGCTTTATTGATGGACTACATGCCCATTTCTCCCCTGCTGTGTGTGCGTGTTGTCCGTGTGTTCAGGCGACTGGATTCCAATGCGTTAAACTGTGACTGTGAGCTGCTGTGGCTGGCCGACCTGCTGAAGCAGTATGCTGAGTCGGGCAACGCTCAGGCTGCTGCCACCTGCGACTACCCCAGCCGCCTACAGGGCAGATCTGTGGCAACGCTCACCGCAGAGGAGCTCAACTGCGGTACGGAGAACCCAACCAGACGGCCCACTGAGCATGTTCAGAATAACTACAGGGACAGCCATGTATTTAGATTTGTGTGTGTGTGGGGGGGAGGGCACCTCTCCACATCAGGCCCAGCTGGACAACTTAAACGTGCTGCAACATTAATAGCATCAACTAGGCACCATGTAAAGAAAGCCTTCTGACTGGGTTAATAAAAGCCTCCATTTTTTACAATGGAGGACTTTTGAAACTAATAGAAACACACATCTGGGCAAGCATACATAAAGCCATACTGCGCACACGTAGTTGCTTTCCGCATGTGGTTTCCGTGTTTCTATTCCTATACACACTCTCCTAACTTAAACCACAACTCAGTCCACATACACAACAATACACTACGGCCCTCCTGCCTGCAAGTAGCAGGTATGCATAGTCACCCCGTCTCACAGATACAGGTGTATCCTCTTTGTGTCTGAGATCTGCAGACACCCAGCTGTTTCACTCTTCATACACCACCAGATGTGTCTCTGGGTAGAAGTCAGTTGGCCTCTGGTGGAATGGTGTGATAGGGCGTCCACTGCCTTGTCATGTCATTCTTTTCTAGTCAGTTTTGTCATCTATACAGGGATGAGTTACAGATTTTTTTTAATCGGATAATTCTGTACCTCACTGACTCAGATATCACTAAACACTCCCTCAATACCATTTCTCAATCGGCAGAGGGTCCTCTAGTCTCCAATTAGAGGAGAAGTGAATCATCACAGACAACCGAGACGACCTTTGTCTGAGTTTAAAGACCTGCATTGTCTGCCTGTCTCTAATTATAGTTTCTATTTTTATTGGGAAAGTTGAATGTTGCATATGAACCTCCCTGTGAGCTCTTTAAATGATAACATCTCTTCACTCTCAATAATTTGTGAGATTTCTGTAATTTTGTGCTGACAGAAGATGTCCTGCAGCTTTGAAGGCTGCATTGTGCCGTGTTGGGTGGGACGCTTAGTTCATGTGTTGCCAAAATGTTTTGTATTTTTTGGAAAATGTACTGTAAATAAGTATGGAAAAACAAACAATATGATTAAAAAAAAAAAAAACGCACCGCAATGCAGAACAACATTTACTGTTAATAGGATGAATTAAATACGTTTTAAGATCGACTTTGTCTGAAGTATGCTTAAGCACAGGTTTAAGTGCGCTGATGCTGCTTAACTACAAGTAGAAAAGAAAGTCTACATTTCACTGTAAGTCCGTCTGGCACATTTTCACTTGGTGTCTATAACAAGCGGTTAGCTCCTGCAGTAAATCCAACCGTCTTAGCTCTGTGTTTCCTCCGGCTCCCACAGAATGCTTTAGTCTGGGCCAGGCAGGCGGGCCAGTTGGCAGCTGACTGTAACCCAACCACATTTAATTCTCAGCAGCTAATTTGATGGCACCAATTTGCCCATTCTTGCTCGATGTTACCCCCTCCACTTCAAGACAGATGAAGTTCCCCCTGAGAACGAAGTGGAGCGATGCACGGCAGGTGGAACAGCTGTCAAAACGTTCTGGAGATGAAGTGCCCCCTCCCTGCACCAGTGGTATCTGATGAGCCTGGCTTGACTCCTCATTGGACCACAATGGAGGTTGGGTTACTGCAAACCAGATTTAATAAACTGCAATTACAATCCCCAGTGTTAATGTGTATTTTGGTGGTCAAAGGAGACATGGGTTGATAACCCTCTGTGTGAATTACAGAAGCTTTTTATGAATTTGGGTTTTGTTTACCTGCTGGTGTACACAGATTCACCCTCATCCCTGTGGACTGTTCTCTGTTTAGAAGATTGGAGTTTAACTGAGTAGTTCTGAACCACATGTACAGGGAGAGTGTGCTACACGTTGACACTCATCAGCAAGCTCTGTGTCTAACACCAGAGACATTTTCCATGATTTCCTCAGGAGTGATTTGTATTGCAGGGGCACACCCTCATCTCACCTTAAGAGAGCTTCTAATTGCACCTTCGGGTGGGGGATGCCTGCATACACAGTGGTTAGTTCTGAGGTACACTGTTCTACAGCTCAGGCTCAGGATCTGACAGTGTCAGTAATCTTTGGATGTGGCAGCTCAGGAAATGTAGCCAGAGGATAGTCTCCTATTTGTCTGAACTACTTCTGAAGATCTGCCTGGACATGATAGATTGGCTTCAGACTTGGAGAGACTAGACAGGCTTTCTTCACCATACAGTAGTACAGGCACATACAAATGAATGGACATGGATTTAAACCAGCCCGACAATTGCCTTCCCATCCTTCTATCTGTCCTTTTTCTCCAGAGGTACCTAGGATCACCTCAGAGCCTCAGGATGTTGATGTGACATCAGGGAACACCGTCTACTTCACCTGTAGGGCTGAAGGCAACCCGAAACCCCAGATCATCTGGCTCAGGAACAAGTAAGACACCTGTTAAGACACAATGTTATGGCCGTGTAACCAAGTAACCAAAGACTCCCTTCTCTGACTGTTTTTTTGGTTTTCTTGTGAAAGCGATATCTCAGGAATGCCTTGAGGAATAAAGTTAAACCACAAAATGCTATCAGATTACGTGAATAGAATGTATACCGATACTGAGTTCTGTTTAATCGGTTGTGATTCCCATCTCTGTGCGCCCCTGACAGCAACGCTCTGAACATGCGCGATGACAGTCGTCTGAACCTGCTGGAGGACGGGACGCTGATGATTCAGGACACCAGGGAGACGGACCAGGGAGTCTACCAGTGCATGGCCAAAAACGTGGCCGGCGAAGTCAAGACTTCACAGGTCACGCTGCGATACTTCGGAGCCCCCTGTAAGTGTCATCACGAGCAACCTATTCCCTGCTAAAAAAACTTTGTGCAACATTTCATGTTTCATGTCGATGTCCAGGCTGACATCACTTTCACTACATAATCCAAATGAAATCTACTGCATTTGTTAAGTTTTTTATTCACATTTGTTCGGGTTGGAACGGATGCCATTTTGCCCTTAATGAGTTCTGCTGGTCAGACTTGATGAACATGATAGGATCTGTTTCTGGTACCAGAATAGAGCGAGGTGTCTGCATTGTGAGTAGCACCTAGGCTCCCCTCAGTTCAGCTGGCCAAATAACTAGGATGGCTCACCGAGCCGTGAGCAAACCCCGCTGGCTTTCACGTCAAATGTATCTCCCACATACTTACACACAATTCTGTCCTCCGTCTCTCACACATCCATCGGTCACAGTGCCATTAGCTGCCGCTGGGTGAGATTAGCGCGGCTGTCTCTAGATGACCCGAGGATCATCGCCGGGGTGACGGATGGCCCTGGCGACGACCCCTTGTTAAGGAACGGTTTCTGAGAGCAGATGTTGTGCATTTCCTGTCTGTGTGATTGTAAACGCTAGGCCTGTAGTTGTGTACATATTTCCTCTGACTCCACTATAATCACTGGCCAAATATGGACAGGACTCCATCGTATTTTGTGATGTACGTAGGAGGTTGCTTTAGTGCCGTTGTGAACAGAAATAGATGATCTATGTGTGTGAACTGACCCTGCAGACGCACAACCGCTCGTTCAACAGTTCTTTTGAACATTTTGGTCATCAGTAGCTTCCTAATATCCCTGAAGTTACTCAAACCAGAAACCCGGATGAATTAATGTCAACCCATTCCCAACGTTCATCCCCCTCATGCTTCTTCTCCAGCACGGCCAAGTTTTGTGATCCAGCCCCAGAACACTGAGGTGCTGGTGGGAGAGAGCGTGACCCTGGAGTGTAGCGCCACGGGCCAACCGCAGCCCCGGGTCTCTTGGACGAAGGGCGATCGCACACCCCTGCCCAACGACGCCCGCATCAACATCACCCCCTCCGGAGGGCTCTACATCCAGAACGTGGACCAGGCGGACGGGGGACAGTACACCTGTTTTGCCTCCAATAATGTTGATACGATACACGCTACTGCATATATCATCGTACAAGGTAGAAATCCAAATTCACTGTTAGAATCAGTTAAAAAATGAAACGTCTTTATTCATGTAATAAAGTGTTTCCCTGATGGAAACATCTATTCACACTAGGCAATGAGACCACACAGTGCTTTTTACTGCTATTATCCTGATTATGAATCGTTATATTGCTCACATTTCCAGTTAGGTTTTCTCTAACTGATAATCCTCTGGATGTACCACTGTATGTCTGCAGCTATTGTTGGTAATCAGGGGTCCAACAGCTCTGTAATGTGTCCTGTCATGGCAAGTAAAGGCTCCTATGAAGTCACATTTCACTGTCATACTAAATGAAACCGCTTTCCCCCCTTTGCCCACAGCGATCCCCCAGTTAACGGTCACTCCACAGGACCAGTCAGTCCTGGAGGGTCACACGGTGGACTTCCCCTGTGAGGCCAGTGGTTACCCCCAGCCGGTGATTGCCTGGACACGTGGGGGCAGTCCATTACCCCTCGACCGCCGCTACGTGGTCCTGGCCTCTGGCACGCTCCGCATCACTCGGGTGGCGGCCCACGACGAAGGCCAGTATGAGTGCCAGGCTGTCAGCCCTGTGGGGACGGTGCGCACCGCTGTGCAGCTCAGCATCCAGCAAAGAGGTGAGGGTGTGGGGCGGAGCTTCAAACTGACCATGTGTACTAGGGCCTTCAGGTCACAGCTATGCTAGTTTAGGTGCACTTAGCTGAGGATCAAGCCATTCATCTGCTGGTGAAGATCCACTGCAGTGGTTAGCATGGGAGCCACTCTTGTGTTAGACAGAAGAGTAAAAGTGTTTGGCTGCTGAAAGGCCCTCATCAAACACTGCATGTTAGAAAAGGAGGGGAGTGGTAGGTGGTCAAATGTGAAGAGGGTTGGAGTGGTGCAGCACTCTCCATTTCCAGCCAATTGGACATTTTCACATGCAAATCTTCTATTAAACAAAGCAAATTTACATTGAAAGACATTTAGCTTGTGTCCACCTTATCTTTAAATGTATTATACTGTCCTGTAATTCATTCTGCATGTACATATGGGTTTGAATCTGTCTTTGTTCGGAAGAAGGCCTCTATAAGTTGGAGTGTCTCACTGCTTCTCTCTTGTGTGCAGATGGTTGTTTTTTTGTGTGTGTGTGTGAGTCGCTGAAATTACAGGCTTGACTGAGCACAGGAAAGCATGGCAGTCTGTAATGACACCATGTTTTTCCATGTAGTAATGGCTGTTAACATGGCGCAAAGTACACGTTGCATAATGGCCCCTCACTGCTAAAGCGCTGCACCAGCCCACAACCATGCTGGAGTGTACGATGGCTTCCCTCTTCTAGGAATATCTGCAGAGGAATAGACAAAGCATTAGAAGAAAGTGAAAGCAAGGATGTGTTTTGTCTTCTGTGGATTTCAGCGTCCCTCTTGATAATATGAACTGCTTTGGAGCTCCCTGGTAGCCAAAAGGGTTGCAGCACACGACCCTTTGATGCTGTGTACTGTGCACGGCAGTGAACCCTGTGTTTTAGAAAGTTCAACTTTGATTTAAAGGCAGTTAATTAGTGTCGGACTACTATGAAACTGCCTCTCCCCCCCACTTTGTGTTCCTAAAACTTGTTGGATTTTCCCATGGCCAGGTGGCTCACTGCCGGCTGCTACATGGGAACCATGAAGGAATTTGAACATGGTGTGTGTGGGAGGGGGTGGAGGGGGGGGGAACATTTCACCCAACACTTCAGCTGCGGAAGGGTTGTATCATAATTGTTAGACGGTATAACACAATGACTCACTCCATAACAATGCTCAACGCTGTTTCTGAGTGTGGGGGGTTCAGTGTCTGCTGGCTTTCTCTATCTCTGTCCACAAATGGGAAAACGGCTCTTTTTACTTCCTGTAACTGAAAAAACTGAGTATGTGTGTATGTATCACGTCTGTGTGGTAAAGTTCATTATTTAAAAACATAAAATGAGAGACACTCCTCACACAATATGTTGAATTTGGGGGGAAAACTGAAAACCACCCTATGAAATGCAGCATAAATTGCTCTATTTGCTACCACATGAAGCAATGCATTATTTCCTCTTCCAAATACAGTCATCTCCCTTTGAACTCCACACAGACTGTGAGATGTTGAGTGTGTTGCAGCTCTGTAATAGAGGGAAGAAAAATAGCGACTGCAGTGTAACACAAACACTGAGAGTGTGTTTGTGTTCTGTGAGCATATGCAGGACACGAAAACGCAAAGATGCATATCAGCTGTGTCATGTCTGCTCTGATAGACTGTAAAATGCAGTTGTTACATGTACATTACGTTGAGCACCGGCGCATAATCATTAACACATGCGTATGTGTGTGTGTATGTTTTAACTCATCCAGTAACGCCTGTTTTCACAAATGCTCCAAGGGACCTGACGGTGGAGTCTGGCCAGGACGTTCAGATTCCCTGCAGCGCTCAGGGCCAGCCACAACCTGTCCTCACCTGGAACAAGGTTAGATGATAGAGCTCCTGTTGTAACCTCATCGCCGAAGAGGTCATGGGGTTAGTGGTTAAATGAGAACAGTGAAGAAGAAAAACAGGGACTGGTGTGTGGTTACTTTATGTGTCCTTATATTAGTAAATAATAACGCAAATAATGGCAATGAAGTAACTCAGTGATTTTAATATGTTTCTGCCCTAAAACAAATGGCTCAGTGAACTTCTATAACAGGTCCCATACACTCCTCCACATGCCATCTCCCATGGTCTTAACCTCTCCCCTTTGTCCCGCCCTCTCTCTACCAGGATGGTGTGCAGGTGACAGAGAGTGGCAAGTTCCACATCAGCCCTGAGGGTTACCTCGAGGTGAAAGACGTGGGCATCGCTGACGGCGGTCGCTACGAGTGTGTCGCCCGCAATCCCATCGGCTACCAGGTCGCCAGCATGGTGCTCACTGTCACAGGTAAACGCGTTGCTGTCTATTTCCCCCTGTCTGCGGAAGGGGCGGGATCAGGTGGTGCAACCATAACACCTTTGGTGAACCTTATCAATCTGCTGTCAAATGAAGAGTAAATGCTCTGATAATTTGATAGCTTACATCTTGAGGGAGGAACTAGTGGAGGCACTAAGAAGAGAAAGTGAAGCAGGAAAGTTGGAAAGTCATTTGTAAGCTGTGAAACAGGTCAGCTCTTCCCTGCGTGTGTTGGTGTTTCCTGCTGAGATTTCTCAGGTCAGACTACAGCACTGAACCGTAAACCGTATCAATGTGTTGTTGTTGTTGGACTCTCCTAGTCCTCACCTTGCACACTGTGTTCAATGGAGTGTGCCAGAAATGTATTCACTGCAAATTTATGAGCTGAAAGTGCAGCACCTTAAAAGGTCCAGTGGCTTATCGTAACCTAAGCTGTATTTCCTGACTACATGGCTCTTTCCTTGTGAGTTTCTAGTGCTTTAACACTACATGTCACTTTAAGCACTTTAACACTACATGTCATCATTCACCCATTCATACACTGATGGGAGGAGCTACCATGCAAGGTGCAACCTGCCCATCAGGACTTTCTAACATTCATACAACATTCACGCACCGTAGATGCTGGGTTGTGTGAATTACATAGATACTTAAAGGGTGCCTAGTAAGAAATGTATTTATTGCCTCCACATGGCGCCGGTTGAGCCGTCAGCAAGCAGCTAACAGAGCTGTCAACAACTTTATTGGTCAGGACGGCTTCCTCTACTGTAACCGCCGTATGAGAGCAGCGCAGAGCATTGGTCATTAGCTAGCCAGCGGGACACGCTCACATGCACTAAAAGGTACGCAGCCAGCTTTGTCAACTAAGCCCTGAGAAGCTTTAATCACAGCACACTCAGAGGGAGAGCGGCTCAGGAAGACATTACTGCTGTGAATGTTGTATAGAGAACCTTTCAATGAGCATTTTAATGGGCCTTTAAAACAAGATAAAAATGAGTGAAACATAAAGGTGGAAAGGTAATAGTTATGTTGAGCAACTGCATGCCTCATTAAGATCTCAGGTCCAAACGTATTGTTTTTTTGTCTGTCTCTATGTGACAACAGTTCCTGCAGTCAGCAGACAGGGCGACACCTTTGTGAACTTGTCCATAGAGCAGGCCATCCGCAATGTGGACAGTGCTATCGAGTCAACAAGGAGACGTCTCTTTGATGGGTAAGTTACCAGTTTAAATGAAGGCTACACTTATTCAGGCAAACATATGTAATGTCATGTAATTATTAAATATAGTTGATATAAATTAGATGTAACTATTATTCTGGTTTCCTATTAGCCTCATTTTGTTTACTTTAAGTTTATTGTACTTTTGTGTGTGAGAAGGACCCAGCAAAACAAGCTTTTCATTGTACAGAGTAAATCTGTTATCTGTGCATATGACAGTAAAAAAATAAAAACTTGAATCTTGAATAGTTGTGGATCGTACTGAGCTTCGTTCTAGGTTATCCAGCTGAACCAATACAAGGTGGAGTTAAACTACTGCAGACGGCTGATTGGTCAAAGAGAATTGTGACCAGCTCAACACAGGACATCCTGCCAAACAGCATCTTTAAATAGCAGAGCTACTGTCTACATTGACCAGTATCTTCTAATTCACTCAACCGAGACTGAAACAAATGGCAGCCAGCAAGTAAATTACACCGTACCGTCAGCTGAGAGTCCTGCCTTTGTACAATGGAAATCTAAAGCGAGAAAAGCTCCTGGTACCAGGACCATCCAGGGGAAATGAGGCATCTAGCCGAGGAGCTCTGAAAATCGTGAAGACCCATTTTGGGGTTTTAATCACAACTCGCAGTCATGTGATTCTGATTTGTAGAGAGACAGTGCTTTTGATTAGACTTGCATTTAATATATTGTATTTTTTTATTTGAAATGCATCATTGATATAGATTGTTACCAAGCAAAAGAGAGCAAAACTCTGCAACTATAGTGTGTCGTGAGTCCTAATTGAAGTATTTAGCTCCGTATAGTCTCAGTGCAGAGCTACACGCTCATGGCGCCTCAGTTATGAGGCTTGTCTCACATCATCTTGGCTGAGTCAGAGCCTTCAGGGAGAGAGTGTGGCCATTCAGAAGTTCAGCTAATGTTGCTGCTCTTTCCTGTTTCGGTGCACAGGGTTTCGCACTTTTAAAGATGCAGGTCAGAATGCTCCATTCCTTTCCTTTCCTTTGGGACAGACATTTAGTTGCTCTGACAGCTGCAGTCAATATGTGGGACTGCTTGCCAACTGCCTTTCATGACATCTTTATCAATGTCTTTATTCTGTGCATCAACATAAACAGTTTGGGGATGATAAGAGAAGTGAATGTGTCTTGAGGTCTTTGTTAATCTGCTTTTCATTCACCCTGTCACTGTTAGAGATGTACTGTAGGTGGTTCCAATATGGCTCCTAAGTGTTCCCATCCTGTTGAATGATGTGGTTAGCAGCTGTGTTTTTCTTGGCACGCTCACGAATGCACTCTGCCCACACATGAACGCACCAACACGTATACACAAAAACACACGTGAAGAGGAGAAACGCACACATGAAGCTGCAGCGGTAACCTGAATTGAGATGAGGGGATTTCCAGCTCTCTTTAATGGCCATCACAGATTCAGTGGCCGCCCCGTCCTGCACCCGGGTCTTCAAACATGCTTTGAATACAACAGAAAAAAACAGAATGACATTGGACAAAGAGAGAAAAGCTAGTAGCACATCGGCTGTGCTGCTGCTCACCATGACAGTTAAACATGGAGTGCTGTTTGTCGACGACAGCAGCTGTTCATTATAGAAACAAATTGCATCTGTGACGCCAGCTTTTCCAAATTATCAAATGCTGTTATGCAGCCGGTTTCCCACAGAGGAAAAAACAATAGTGTAAATGCACTTTTGATCCGTGAACAGCTGTTCACACCAATGTTAGTGTTGTCAACTGTAGGAGGAAGGTGATTCCACTATTCTATGATAAAGTTTAAAATACATGTATATATTTATTTATTTTGTGTATTCTACATGTATACTCCATGTTTATCATCGAATATACTGTATATTTGAATATATGTATTGCTGCTATACCAGCCATCCAATAAAAAGTGATGTAACTTAGCAGATTCTTGTAAAAATGAATGTGAAACCCACTAAGAAGTCAAAGAAAGTCTTAATATTTCAATACTTGGCTCATATGTACATTATGTCATCATTTAAATGTGCTTGCCAAATTACATAGTTCTGTTTTCTCGATTTTTGGTCTAGGTAGGACACGTTTACAAAAGTAGCTTGAGGTGACAGTAAAGCAGTCCAGTAGAATTCAGGAGGGAACACCACACAGACTGACATGTTCTGGAGTGTCAGAGAAAGCTCTGCCTGCTTTTCAAGTCTTCGTAACAATTGAATTTAACCATGAAACCTTTCTCCACACTATCATATCCATAGTCTGATCTCCTCGATCACTCGTTGGTTCTCTCCCTCCTCCCTTACACCGTGTCTCTGTCCCTCATTCCTCCAGGCAGCCTCGTACCCCAGGAGAGTTGCTAGCTCTCTTCCGGTATCCACGGGACCCCTACACAGTGGAGCAGGCGCGTGCCGGGGAGATCTTCGAGCAGACGCTTCTGCTCATCCAGAACCACGTCAACCAGGGTCTCATGGTCGACACCAACGGCACCGGTGAGTTTCATGATCAAATAGTCTGTGCTGCTACCAAAAAGGGCGGTACCGTTTTGTTCCTCTACTGTGTCTGCAGTGTCTTAAGATGTGACTGTATACAATGTGATGTGTCTGACGTAGTAAACAGACGTAGCATATCATATTATGATAGGAATGGGAAAAGTTGACCTAGGCTCTGCCGGTTTCCGAGCTTGCTCAACTGTTATTTGAGGGGCGGGATTTAGGGAGGGTCAATTGTGACTTTGTGGATGAACTCTTCTTTTTTTTTTGTTACGAAATGAAATCGGGACGTTGCATAAGAACATTGGCAGCTGGACCTGCCGAGTTGGTGAACATGAACCTGCTGTTTTTGTTTTAGTTACCTAAAGCTCAGTTCATAGTCACATCTTTGACGTGACTTTGAAGTCTTAATTCACTCTTTTTTTAATAACCGTTTCTTTAGATTGTGGATGCTGGTGATAATAAGAATGAGGTTATTTTATCTTATGTTTAACCTGCTTCCTTTCTTGCATCACCACGAAGGAGAGTGTCATGTCCTTACAGGACGTCTGAGCGCTCCGTCGCTGCAGAAAACTGCAGAAAGCCAAGTACCGCTGCTCTCTGTCAGGGTGTGAACAACCTCGGAGGGCCCATGGGAGTCTGCTCTCTGGTTTACTGGTGTTGAAGGGTGGAGCCTTTGGCCCACCGTTGCTGTTGATTCTGCTACCTTCATAGCATGGGGAATAACCACTGGAACGACCTACCGCTGGGAGGAAATGATTAATAGGTGTTTTGCGTTTCGAAAGGTCTGACGTCATTCAAGACAAAATGGTTTTCATCTTGTTTTCTGAGGTGAAAATCACGAAACGCTTTGCAGATTCTAATCACTTCATTCAGTTCAGTTCAAAGATGTTTTGTAGTTTGTAGATAAGCGGTTGGATTACAGATGCACTTCCGTGTGTATGTCAGTAAGTGAACGCATCATCTTTCAAATGGGCCGATATTCTGTGCGGATTCAGACATTTGCATAATGTATTTATATATTCATAGAGCTGCCAGCCATATTTAGCAATACATTTTGTTAGAATGAATTAGTTCGCGAAAGTTAGTGGCCAGATTTTGAGAGAGTGTGTTGCTTAGACAGATGCAGACAGACTAGATGGCTCTCGTTGGCTTTCTGTGAAAAATGAGGTGGAAATGAATCTGTCATTCACCTCTCCCATTGGAGTTGATAGAACTGGCAATAGCCTCTTAAAGGGGCAGTGTCTCAGTGGACAGTACACGGTCTCTGATGAAACCTTTAATATGCTTTCAATGAAGAAGAAGTAGTGTGAGTCACAGTTGAGCAGACCACGGCTCTCAGGTCAACACTGCTAAAAGCTGCTGATACAGTCAGAAACAATAGTGAGTCAGTTGAATTTGAAAATGTGTTAATACATGACAATTATCTACACAGTGTAAGACATGCATGAAGTCATCAATACATAGGAAGAGGCTATAAAATGACTTGTACGCGGGAAATGGCTTTAACTTTGTTGAGGAAACAGATAACGTTTTCATATGTCGGGTAAGATTTAATGAGGCTGTAAATAGGGCTGTGCGGTATACCGGTTTCAGACTTCCATACGGTATGAATTTTTCATATAACATCAAACCGGTGGCCGCTCTTTAGCAGGCAATGTCATTTTCCCCAGCAACCCTCAAGGATGAACGGAATTGACATTTTCTTGTGAAACACACACCATCCTGCTAAGGTCTCACTGGATTCAGTAAGAAGCTCCCATCCAGTCCCCTAAGCAAAGTCTCATGAACCAGTAATTTGATTCTCAAGCACTCTTACCATGTTTTTGTGAGCAACTGTTGGCTGCGGATATGCCCTCCATCTGTACGGCATTTTCTCTTAAGCGTGGCCCGAGGCGTAGGGACGTAATCGTGGAGCAGTTGACGAGGAGCCCGTAAAACATTTTATTAGCCTTTTGTCACACCACACAACACTGAACCTACAATCACTGCCAAGCACAGGGCACATTTTAAAATGGTGTGTGTTAGTGTACAGATTGTCTCAATTATGCATGCGTGTGGGGTGACCAGCAGAGCAGGGGGGGATTTGGATGTTTATATGCATACACATCTGTCTTTGTTTGCATTCATATATGCATGGAAAATGGCTTTATGGTGCATGAACGTACTCTTTGTAGTGGAGGGTTACATTTAATGGCACAAAGGTCAAATTGAGTGGTTGTGTGACACAGTCTGTGTTCTGGGGGATGGCCTCTCAGATGTGGTGCTTTGGAAAACTTTGGCTGAACAATAACCTATTTATAAAGAAAAAAGAGAGTGTAAACAAAGAGTTTCAGGTTCTCCGGGGGAAACATTCAGGTGAGAGTTAGTGCTGGAGGAGGAGGAGAGAAATGAGCTGTGTGTAATATGAACAAAGAGAGAGAGAGACAGTGTTTTCATTCCTCATGCTTCATTGTTGCACTGGCCCCAAACCAAGCTAACCCAGGATTTTCTGGCCGTCAGCAGAAACAAATGTGCTGTTTTTATTGCATCTCTGTTATCAGTGAGGGCGACACCGCACAGTTTGCCCACACCTTAACACAGAGAATCACACACACACACACACACACACACACACCACACACCAACAAGGTGTGGGGGTGGGGGGGTTGCTCTTCAGACAGGACGTCTCACCCAGCTTTCATTGAGGTTGGCCACACACATTTCACACTTGTTCTCATGCATGCACCATATCACACCACAGACCCACACTCACACACACACACACACACACAGACGTACTCTTTGACATGCTGCACACTGGGGCTTTCACAGAGGAGCTCTTGCATATCAAAGCAAGTCAGTGCAGGTTAGCGACACACTGCAACTAGTGCCCTCGGGACAGGAGGCGCTTGCTAGAATATAATGGATGTGAATATTATGTAATAGACACTTGGTTACTGTGTATCCTAATTGAAGGCTTGGATGACGTTGCATGTTACTTACAGTATATGAAGCATTTTAACAGCCTCTACATGTGTGATTTGTGTCGCTTTCCCGCAGCATTCCGTTACAACGACCTGGTGTCCCCTCATTTTCTGGAGGTGATCGCCAACCTGTCCGGCTGCACGGCCCACCGTCGCTTCAACAACTGCTCCGACATTTGTTTCCACCAGAAGTACCGCAGCCACGACGGCACCTGCAACAACCTGCAGCATCCGATGTGGGGCGCCTCCCTCACAGCGTTCGAACGACTCCTGAAGTCGGTCTACGACAACGGCTTTAACCTGCCGAGAGGGGCCAACGAGCTGCCGCATAACGGCTACAAGCTACCTCTGCCGAGGTTGGTGTCCACCGTCATGATCGGAACGGAGACCATCACTCCCGATGACCGCTACACCCACATGCTGATGCAGTGGGGCCAGTTCCTGGACCACGACTTGGACTCGACAGTGGCGGCCCTCAGCCAATCGCGGTTCTCCGACGGCCAGCTGTGCACTCAGGTCTGTAGCAATGACCCGCCGTGCTTCCCCATCCACTTCCCGCCCAATGACCAGCGGCAGCTGCGGAGCGGCGCCCGCTGCATGTTCTTTGTCCGGTCCAGCCCCGTGTGCGGCAGCGGGATGACCTCTCTTCTCATGAACAGCGTGTACCCAAGAGAGCAGATCAACCAGCTGACCTCTTACATCGACGCTTCCAACGTCTACGGCAACTCACGCCATGAATCTGAGGAAATTCGAGATTTGGCCAGCCAAAGGGGTCTGCTCCGGCAGGGTATAATCCAGCGGACAGGGAAGCCTCTCCTGCCCTTTGCTGCTGGACCTCCCACTGAGTGTATGAGGGATGAAAACGAGAGTCCAATTCCATGTTTCTTAGCTGGAGATCACCGTGCCAATGAGCAGCTGGGTCTGACCGCCATGCACACGGTGTGGTTCAGGGAACACAACCGCATAGCTACGGAGCTACTCAGACTCAACCCCCACTGGGACGGGGACACCATCTACCACGAGGCCAGGAAGATAGTGGGGGCCCAGATGCAGCACATCACCTACAGGCACTGGTTGCCAAAGGTAACAGCTGTCATCTTAAGTCTAGTGTTTCTCTGTTTTGATTCTCATTCTCTTTTAGTTGGTAGTGAAGTCGCAATGATGAAGAAGAAAGACTGTTGTGTTCCCTCTCCTAGATCCTGGGTGAGGCAGGCATGAAGTGGATGGGGCCGTACACCGGTTACAACCCCAATATCAACACCGGCATCCTCAGCTCTTTCGCCACTGCTGCGTTCCGCTTCGGGCACACCCTCATCAATCCGATACTCTACAGGTTAGACGAGGACTTCCAGCCCATCCCCCAGGGACACATCTCGCTGCACCGGGCCTTCTTCTCCCCGTTCCGCATCGTGAACGAGGGCGGCATCGACCCGCTGCTTCGCGGGCTCTTTGGCGTCGCTGGCAAAATGCGAGTTTCCACACAGATGCTGAATACGGAGCTGACGGAGAGGCTGTTCTCCATGGTCCACGCTGTGGCTCTGGACCTGGCTGCCATGAATATACAGAGAGGAAGGGACCACGGTATACCTCCGTACAATGACTACAGGGTCTTCTGCAATCTGACCTCGGCTCAGACCTTTGATGACCTGAGGAACGAAATTAAGAATCCTAACGTCAGAGAGAACCTGAAGAGGTAATTATAGTCAAGATGATGATTGTTATTGTTTTGATGTATTCTATTTTTTGCTTTAGACCAGCATGCAATACATGCAACTGGGTTATCTGTAGGCTAGTCATTCATGCCTGTGAACAGCTTAGAGATAGCTTAGTCATTTTGAAACAAATCATGGTTTGACTGATATTCACTTTGGGGACTAATATTTCTGGATTGTAATGCATTCACATAGTTTAGTGTCCCTGACTATCGTTCCTGTGTGGCAGGCTGTATGGCACTCCTCTGAACATCGATCTGTTCCCTGCGCTGATGGCTGAAGACCTGGTCCCTGGCAGCAGGGTGGGGCCCACCCTCATGTGTCTGCTGGGCACCCAGTTCAAACGCCTGCAGGATGGAGACAGGTACAGTAGGGTCACTTCAGTTAGTCTGAGGGGATAAAACCTCTGCTGTGACAGTATGTTTTAGGAATCATGTAAAGTGCACCAGGTATTTCTCCATCATGTGAAAGTGTGGTAAAAAAAAACAACCTCCGCTTCCCTTTCTTCTGTCTGCCTGGTGCAGGTTCTGGTATGAAAACCCAGGCGTGTTCTCTCCTGCTCAGCTGACACAGCTGAAGCAGACCTCACTGACGCGGGTGCTGTGCGACAACGGGGACAACATCACACGCGTCCAGCAGGACGTCTTCAAGGTGGCCGAGCTGCCCCACGGCTACGGCAGCTGTGACGACATCCCTCAGATTGACCTGCGCATGTGGCAGGACTGCTGCGAAGGTGACTTCGAAACGTCTTTCATGGCAGTATCGATTTACACAAATTAGCTGCAAACATGAATTACAGGTGCTGTAAGAAGATCTGCAGGCTCGGTTTTACATTTCCAGTGTTGGCGTGAATTATTCTGAAATCATAACCTCTCACATCTTTAAAAGCGTGTGCCTTCCTTCATGATGAAAGTGCACATGGTGTAGCAGCACAGGAAGTTGCCGAGACGTTTCAGCTGACAGTGGTGTAGTATCGGGACTGCTTAGTCAAATTAAAGCCACACAGTATCCTCACCCTTTGGTTCAAAGCAGCCTGGCCTCACATTACCACTTGTTCTATGCTGCAATTGAGAGCAGCCCCTTTGAAAGGGTTCGGGTTATTCTGTCTGTACGGCTCATATCAGATCATGTGTGCTAGTGGCTTGACTGTGTGTGAAACTTGGAGGCAGAGATGAAGAATAAACATAGTTTCAGGCTTCAGCACCTCCATAATGAAAAGGAGATTTGACCGGAGAGAAACGCCGTCTGGGATCATTTCTTCCTTCTGTCAGATGTGGATTTTGTTTTGTTGTGAAATCAGCGTCAAAGTTGGAACACAAAAGCTGTGAAATGTCATTGCTGCTCTGCTGGAGCAACACTTGAGTGAAACACTCATGACAGAAGTTAACCAATACTGTACCTCTCACAGACTGCTCCAGCTACCTGTGCCGGGAAGCGATTGTATTTGGATGTTTAAACATTCCACCCGTGGGTGCTGCCGACGGGGCGAAAAGGAGCTGAATGAAGAGGCACCCTGCTGTGATAATAAACCAGCAATAGGGTTTATACTGCTTGTTTGTGTCATTTATTTGAAGATGGGATCCATTGGGAAACAAATAATTGGCTGAGATTAGAATAGATAATAGGGACTGAAAGCCAAGCGATGATCTTTTAATAATAATTGAGCAAACGTAATGATGAACTTTCCTGAGCCTTGAGATTGGGCTTGCAGGAGCAACATGATCCAAGAATGCTCCAAGAGTCCCGTTTATAAACTACTCCAGTATCTTCTGGGTGGTAAATGGAAAGTACAATGTTTTTTAGTGACATAGTGTGGCCTCCGTGTGTCTGTCGTTTATTCCCAAAATATGTGTGTTGCATTTGAGATGAGTGAATTCTTGTGTGATGTAGACACTTGAGGAAAATGAGTTCAGTACACTCTTGTGACATAAAAAAAGGGCAAGTCTAGTTTTAGGTCTCAACTTCCAAAACAAAATGTGGCAGCTTCATCAATTCGTTGTCTTCGGAGAACAAGCTACAGCGTTCAGGGTTTAAAACAAAACAATGCAAAAGCACCTTAATAAGCAACACATGGTGCCTCTTAATTATTCTCCTTTCATCCCAGATTCTGACCCGGGCGTTCACCTCCCTCGACATATTGTACAAGGAAAGAGCAAAGCTAACAAACAGAGAATCTCCTGGCCGAAAGAAGAGGGAGGGAGGAAGTTAATGCACTTGTGAGAGTGTGTGAGCACGCGACAGGACGTCCTGTTGTGTTTAGATAGTCGTTACCTTTTACAGACTCTGAATCAAAAGGCCCTCTGAGGCAGGGCAGCCTCACCACAGGACCAGGTCCCAGCAGGACCGACCTGGTCCCAGTCATCTATCCTCAGGTGCATTGTGGGCCGTCTCTCGTTGCTCTATGCTGACGCTCAGCGTGCCCCAGGTGTGATCTAGGGCAGGAGCAGGGTTCTGAGACAGTGTGTGGGTCCTTCTTCTCCCTTTGATCTGGGTGCAGTGGTGGCAGCCTGATAGGGAGTCATGGTAATACAATCAGCCTCAAAGTCTCAGATCAGCACTTTGAAGCAGAGAGAAAGTGGCGTCAGCGTTCATGCTTTCCTGTTTTGTGTATGTATGGCCTGCATGGGTGGGTGGATGTGTTTGCATGTTCGTGCAGAGATGGAATACATTAACCTTATTTCCCTGCACAGGTTCCCTTTTGTTATTGATGATGATACTAACTTTATTTGTTTTGAACTTTATCGGTGTAAAAAATCACTTTTCACTGACGTCACAGAGACTCCGTATTTCATAGTCTACGGGTTCAACCATAAAGTTTCCTCTTGTCGTCAGTGATTGTTTGTGCCTCAGTTGGTGAACCCCAGTGTGTTGCGTTGTGCTTATCCCCTCCAGACTGCAGAACCAAGGGTCAGTTCAACGCCCTGTCGTACCACTTCAGAGGACGCAGATCAGCTGAGCACAGCTACAAAGAGGAGGGACTGGCCAACAGCGTCCAGGAAAACAGGTGACACAGTGGGACAAATACAGACAATGTGTGACCGTATGTGACTTTCGTGGAGCTGAAACGCCGACTCGGAGTCTGATGCTTGAAACTGAACGTTTTCTGTGTTGTCACATTAATTCAGCATTGGCGAGATTTACGTCAACGATGAACTTGTACGTTTCAATCAAAGGCGTTTGTACATTTGCCTTTGCAGCCCAGTGAAGGAAGCCGGACAAAGTATTGTAAATGTCACTGTGACCTCCAAAAAAAGCACTGAACCGTCAATCAACGACTTCCAGGACTTTGTCTCCGACATGCAGAAGACAATCACGAGTTTACGAAAGCAGGTGAGTCTCGTCTCTGAACATGCTGCATGCCAGTCTCACACACTTGACAGTCAAACCCCCGCACACTCAGACACGTTTTTCATTGACACTGTTGTGCCAGATATCAATGCTCGCCGAGGTACAATCAGATGCTTGTGTCCTCGTGTCTTGCAGATTAAAAGACTTGAGACTCGTCTGAGCAAGACCGACTGCGTGGACAGCGAGGGACGTGAGCGGACGGATGGAGACCGCTGGAAGCAGGACTCCTGCACCATATGTGAATGCAGAGTATGTCCAACATAGCAGTCAATATGCAGTGCAAATTCCTCACACACACAGTTCTGAATCCACACAGACTGATCAGGTTTTACTATCTCCATGGTTTTCCAAGTCCGCCCGCTTTAAATGCTCCTCCTCCTCCTCCTCCAGCTCCTGGCACCAGTCTCCCCACAGTGTTTGCGTGTGCCGGCCACTTCTCTGCCTTTCATTATTTATCTTTCACACTTTTTCATTGCCAACTGCTGGCAGAGGTGATGGCAGCTCCATCCTGGCTGCCCCTGATTCTTCTTCAGCCCTCTCTTCCCCTCCCACTCCCGTTGTGTTGCCATCTTTCCCCTCTCACAGTGTATTTAGCTCACCGCATGTGATAGCACACCTGCCGCTTTTCTCTTTTTTATGGTTCTCTCGTTCCACTCGGCTTCCCCCGGCTGTCTCTTTCCACCGTCCACGCCTCACTGTAATTGGAGGATTTTTTGTTCTGATTCAATTTGGCAGGGTGAAGCACAAGGAGAAGGATTGTCTGGGAGAGAATCATTATGTTCGACACATCATGCTGTTGCTCTGAAACAAAGCACGTCGTTGTTCTGTTCAGCCATGTCGTCAAGCACTTTATAGTTGTAGGCAGAAGGTTTCTCTTTCTGTTCTGTGCCAAACTAGACAGCGCCAGCTCCCCTCGCATTGAAATCCTTCTGTGTTCACATTATATACATCTATTTTTCTTATTTAGACACATTTTCTGATACTATACAGAAGTTTGATGCATGTTTTTCTGCCTCCCGTATCTTGGTATCTGCCAGATCAGGAACATTCCATCCAGTCTAATCTAATAAGTGAACTGACCTGTCGCCCCTTCTGCTCCCCACCCTCAGGACACCCAGGTGACCTGCTTTGTGGAGTCTTGTCCACCAGCTGAGTGCAAACGGCCCGTCAAGCTAAAAGGCGCCTGCTGCCCAGTGTGCCGTGAACAGGCCGATGTTGAGAAGCCGCCTCGACCGGACGCCCACCACGAATAACCCTCAGGACCCCCCCGACGAACACACTCCAGTGGCTGAAAGTCACACAGTCAGACATCCAGAGAGCGGAGGGGACTCATGAAGGTGTGCCGATCCACAGCCACCAATAGCCTCAATAGACCCAATAGCCTCAGTTGTTATTTTGTTTCATTTTGTATTATTTTCCGTTGATTGGGGGAGGGGGGGGGTGATCTAATTTTTTGGATGGTTGCCCCCACCAGGGACAGCAGCCTGAGGCTCTGTTTGAAATCTGGCCAGCAGCCAGTGATCACTAAATGGATTTATTACTGAACGGATGGATGAATAGGTGGATTGTAAACAAGACAGACGGACACGTCTTCTCCTTGCTCGGAGCCCTCTGAGGCTCCTGAAGTGTAACACACAGCCACTGGGTTTGTCTCCTGCCAGTTACACACGGGGACAATCCCGAAGGGCCACATGCCGTCGACCAGCAGGAAAGGGAAGTAGATTGAAAGGCGGCAGCCCTGTTGTCTCACAAGTTTCTCAGGTTAGAGATGCCGAAAACTGGTGCTATTTCCCCCCCTTTTTTGATTTTAATCACTAAATACAAACCTTTAAGTATTGTCTTTTGTACGGAAAACAACCTATAAACACTCAGTATATGCCTTTTTATGATAAATCACAATTGAGAGGATGGTTTCCTTCAAACTAAAAGACTTTGTATGAATAGATTTACTTCAGCTTTTATTCAAGGTGCTTTTTTTTTTATCATGTTATGAATATGTTTTGTTTTGTTCCCCCTCCCCCCCCCCTACCTTTTTATATAGAAATGATTACATATGAAGATAATGTGAAGCCCTAGGAACATGTTTGTAATGCAAAAGAGATGTCTACTGATCACTGCTCCTCTAGCCATGGACAACTCGTTAGTCGACTTCCTCGTCGTCTCTGCTGGCCTGTCCTGAACTTGAGTGAAGTGGAGCCGCGGAGCACTCCCCATCGCAGGACACTCAAACCAGCTCTTGCACTGTTGTGCTCCTTTCCAAGTTTCATTTTGCTTTCAGAAAGCAGTGAAAGATAATACATTTTTTTTTACCACTGTAATGTCGTGAACTTTGACCCAGTATTTCCCTCGGTTCTCAAAGCCAAATGTATGAGTTAGTTTTTCCCGACAGTGACCTAAATAGCACATGTGAAACTCTGTATGAATGTTGTGATGAGGTCAGGACTTGGTACTGCTAGCTCTACCACAGCAGTATTGTCCCTGTGGCCTGCTCCACGTTGTTTGTTGTGCATGTTTAGTCTTCACACACAACTGAAGGACTGCTTCCTAACTGCTCCTCTCTGCCGTGCATTCCTTTGTCCAGCATCCACTTTGCCTTCTCCCTCTTCTACGTCTTTTTGTTTCCCCCCCTCATGTGTGTTCAGCGTTTGGATATTTCCCCCTGCGGTGTTGATATAGGTGAGGAATGCTCGTCTTTGCTCATGTTTCTTTGCCATGTTGAAGTTTTTGTATTTTTTTTCCTCGCCCCGGGGTGACGTCATTTGGCAGAGCATGTGTGGAGCGCAGGCCTCTCCGGCGCTCTGACCCTCATTCCGCTGTAATGGGAGCCATATGAGAGGGTAAGCCAGGGGTGATGTTGGGGGAGGGCCGCTCGTGATTGGGGTACAGTGTCAATCAAAACAAGTCTCCGGCCTTGCCATTGTGAGCTTTAGTCCGCTGACCCCGCCCCTGTCAGCCGGTCCTGAACATGTACTGTACTTGGACCACCCATTGTTCCCGATGCACACGAGTCACGTCTTTGTGTTCCTGTTTGGCTCCTCGTTTTGGGGAAGAGGCTGCAGGTTCCTTTCAATTGTTTTCTTTAAGCGCTGACGTCCTGAGCGAGCATCTGTCACCCAACAGAAATAATGCTCTCCGGAATGTTCCGTCCGGGATTCCAGATGGATTCCTGGTAAATTGGTATGATATTGAATGTTTAAATATACTGGACAGGTTTGTACAGCAAACTGTGTGTTTACAGCCGTTTAAACATATTTTTCTTCTCTCCATTACTTCCTGATTGTGGCTCTTCCAACAATACCTACATGTACACATCTTATTCATGTGCACCAAAGTGTGTACGTTTGAGTGGATTTAGTATTTTGATATATTTTCATAAACGTTGTGTTGTATGAATGAGTTTTCTCTTTTTTTTATTTACAGGCTGAATGCATTTTGGCAAGTGCCCCGAGGTTTACCTGTCAAAGCACTGTGAGCTCTCTAAGTTACCAGTCTTCATATTCATATATCTGTTGAATTAGTTCATTTTTTTTTGTTGTTTTTATTTCCACCACCCCAAAAAAAAACTCCACAAGTGTCAATGCAATGCACTGCTCTGCGAGACTGAACATGCTTTCCCTCCTCGGCCCCTTCTCCAGTGGTCAATGTGGATATAATAGAACCTATCATGACATGTGTATTGTACGTTTGCCAAAGAATGGTTTGCACTGTAATGTACGCCTCTCGACAGTAAGAATAAATAAATAAATAAATATGCCACATTTGGATTATAGTGCTGCATGTTGGTGCCTGTTCTTTTTCAGCTCGCCAGCTGAGATCACTGTGAGAGATGTGACCCGTCATCAGTGTTCAGCGTCTCTGCTCGTCATCAACACGGATGCTTCATGAGCTCAATCGAGCGAACACTTACTTTCTTGGTAGTTTCTGCACTTCCTTGAGAGCCTACAGCGCCTTTTGAGATGTGCATTTGCAAATTTGAGGATGAACTACTTCCTATAACTCTTAATTCTCTTTTAATCGCTGTGCTAGTAAAAAAAAAAAACTCAAATTCTGTGTAATAGGTGGTTAAGAAAGTTCAGGTAAAAGGGTCATTTTGGCTGGTGATATAATTTATTTTCTTGTAATTCTTCGTTGTTGTAATACTCATTTCAGTCACAAGAGAGGCTGCACCAAATACAAACTAAAGGCAATATCAGTAATGTTATGTATGTGCTCTGTGTTTAGAGAGCATGGAGAAATATAAACGCCCCTGGATGAAAACATGAACGTACAAATTGTCCTGGCAAAAGCTTCAAAGCGCCTGACATCAGCAGGTTAGCATGCTGCCGTCAGCTGGTTCAAGTAGAGCTGACTACACCCTCCTTTGTCCTTCCTCTGCTCTTACCCAGGTTTTGGCGCGAGGGCCGTGACTATCTAAAGCCAGTGTGTGCAGACAGAAAGCAGCTGTGAAGTGATATCTGAGAGGGGAGTCATGTTGGAGGCCGGAGAACCGTAACCATGTGGAGTTGGTCACGTGTTGCCTGGCACACAAACTATTTTTTATTTATTTATTTATTGATACCGCTGCTTTGATGAAATTATTCCTTCTTTGGAATGAAATAAATCAGAATGAAACAACATGAATAACAAATTAGCAAGAATCAGTTGCTTTCAGGTAAATACTTGTCTGCTTCCTCCTGTCGCCTTCCCCCCTGTGTCCTCGGCCCCTCCCTTCGTCCTCTTCACTTCCCCCATGTGTCCTCGGCCCCTCCCTTCGTCCTCTTCACTTCCCCCCTGTGTCCTCGGCCCCTCCCTTCGTCCTCTTCACTTCCCCCCTGTGTCCTCGGCCCCTCCCTTCGTCCTCTTCACTTCCCCCATGTGTCCTCGGCTGCTCCCTTCGTCCTCTTCACTTCCCCCATGTGTCCTCGGCCCCTCCCTTCGTCCTCTTCACTTCCCCCATGTGTCCTCGGCCCCTCCCTTCGTCCTCTTCACTTCCCCCATGTGTCCTCGGCTGCTCCCTTCGTCCTCTTCACTTCCCCCCTGTGTCCTCGGCCCCTCCCTTCGTCCTCTTCACTTCCCCCATGTGTCCTCGGCTCCTCCCTTCGTCCTCTTCACTTCCCCCATGTGTCCTCGGCCCCTCCCTTCGTCCTCTTCACTTCCCCCATGTGTCCTCGGCCCCTCCCTTCGTCCCTTTTCACTTCCCCCCTGTGTCCTCGGCCCCTCCCTTCGTCCTCTTCACTTCCCCCATGTGTCCTCGGCTCCTTCCTTCGTCCTCTTCACTTCCCCCATGTGTCCTCGGCCCTTCCCTTCGTCCTCTTCACTTCCCCCATGTGTCCTCGGCTGCTCCCTTCGTCCTCTTCACTTCCCCCATGTGTCCTCGGCCCCTCCCTTCGTCCTCTTCACTTCCCCCATGTGTCCTCGGCCCTTCCCTTCGTCCTCTTCACTTCCCCCATGTGTCCTCGGCCCCTCCCTTCGTCCTCTTCACTTCCCCCATGTGTCCTCGGCCCCTCCCTTCGTCCTCTTCACTTCCCCCTGTGGACTCGGCACTGGCAGCTAGCGGGTCGAGGCTCTGGAAAAAAACAAGAAGAAGAAAAAAAAACACACTGGACCAGGAAATGAGGTTTCCAGTGGCTGCACAGATAAATAAAAAAAGAACCTTCATCTTCCAGCCAGGCAGGAAAAGACACTATCACCCTGACAACAAGGCCCTACCTTCAGCTCTATTGTTGGAGGATACAAACACACAAACACTTCCTCTGCATTGCTCACATATCTGCTGCAGAGCCTCCGCCTCCAGGCTTGTTGTTTGAATGAAACATCTTTACATTGGAGAGAGGTGGACATTCTGATTATTATCCTGTGGGCTGCACCCCTCCCCGACTACACGGCCGACCTCTCGTCCCCCACTCGTCACGTAACCTCCTGGAATTTCATTTAGGCAATTGGCGCTCGGTGTTGCACCTCAGGTGAGGGATTCTTTCCCCTCATCGTTCTCCTTTGCAGAGCGAGGCGGATGAAAGAGAGAGGCGGTGTCCCACTGGGGGGGGGTAGGCTTTGCATCCCGGGACTCAAAGCACTGCAGTGATGGCTTGTCACCGCCAATAGGTGGGAAATGTCATGAGAGGGCTCCCCTGCTGGTGTTTTCAGCACTGACACGCAAGCCCTCTGAGTTGCTGCTGCAGGTGTTTGCACGGCCAGTTGATGTGTTTCAAAAGGGCTTCTTGGAAAGGTGACTGTCAGGGATGCATTCCACGAGCAAACAGCAATATAATCGTTTTACACACGCGCGCACACACACACACACACACACACACACACACACACACAATCTCCCCCAAGGCTTACCCCTGGAAGAGATAATTAACACTCTTCCTGTCTTTTTGCTCATATTTTTGGTTTTCTGGTCACAAGTTAGTGATCACTAACTAAGGGTTCACTCAACCGTTTCCAGCAGTTGTTTTTATCCCAAAAAGTTAACGACACGGTGCACAAAATATATTTTCAAAAGCCATATGCGCATCACTACGATTGACAGCCCCCGCCCCGGTAGATATGTGCATTCAGCTACATCTTCTGCCTTATGGTGTAGTCATTAACAGTATAGCAGTTGATGTGTAATATCCAACTGTGTGTGTGTGTGTGTGTGTGTGTGTGTGTGTGTGTGTGTGTGTGTGTGTGTGTGTGTGTGTGTGTGTGTGTGTGTGTGTGTGTGTGTGTGCAGCTCAGCACCTCCACGCCTGTGTTTCTGCTTTCCTCTTCGGTCCCTGATGTCCTTCTCAGCTTTTGTTGTTTTCAACTCCCAAACGTTTAAGTTACACTAATTCGATTTGCGGCTGGAACTCGCCCCCTAACAGAGTGCCCCCTCCCCCGTATGAAAATACCAAACTCCTTTCCCAGGTCTATTAGCTGTAATTGCTGAAACAGAATGGGACGATTTGCTGGAATATAGACAAAACAGGTCAGGAAGGTAATCTTCTCTGTCATCGAGCACAGATAAGATCATGGTGTGTGTGTTTGTGTGTGTGTTTGTGTGTGTGTGTGTGTGTGTGTGTGTGTGTGTGTGTGTGTGTGTGTGTGTGTGTGTGTGTGTGTGTGCTAGAGAGCTGGGCTGTGAGTAGAGAGGGACATCCAGTTCCTCCAGAGGAGCTGATGCTGATAGAAAAAAGCCGAGCTAATCTCATGTGAGGACCGGCGGAAGGCCTCGCAGGCGGATGTCTGACGGGCAGATGGACGACTCGGTGCGTGACTGGCTGACTGATGGCTGACTGCCTGATTCGCCTGCATTCCTCAGTGGACACCAGCAGGGTACAGTCTGACCCAGCGTGATAATCCCCTCGCTGCCAGGACCCCTAATCAGCAGCCCTCTCGACCTGAAATGGGCTAGTTAGCGGGGGAGGGCAACCTGACACACTGAAGGAAATGTTGTTTCTCTCACACACACACACACACAGTGGTGGATTGGCCATAGGGAGTAAACTCCCGGTGGGCCGTTCAGTAATGGGCCGGCAGTGGCTGACCTTTTTTTTTTTTTTGTATGTAAAGACGCATAAGAGGCCCAGTGGCCCTATGATAGGCCCAGTAGTCCCGCCCACGCATTTTCCAGACCCCCTCGTCCAATCACCTTTAATGATGAGCTAATGACACATCATTAGCAATCTGTGAGCGAGAAGAGAAAGCAAAAATGGAGAAAAAACGAAAAGGCGGTGCAGAAAAACTAAGGGAAAATATTGGAAAACCGCTTCACGGCCCAGATGATTTTTTTTTTTTTTTTTTTTTTTTAAGTGGTCGTGCCGCCCCCCACGTGTCATGAAAAAGTGCCCGGGTCAGCAGGTGAGTGTGCTAGCTAACATGTTGTGGATAAACACTCATTCACTAAATGTTCAGAAACGTTGTCTATGAACTTTACTTGACATAATAGATAGCGTGTGGTGTAAATCTAGTTCTATAGTGTTGGAAAATGATATACTATCCTGATTAATTAACCACTATTTTATGGTGCTGTGGTTTGAGCATGCAGATCTGCTTTTTCACAATTTTTATAATTACAAATCAGGTCACCAGAGTTAAAGTGTTTTAAGTATCAATACACTTTCTTCAAGCCCACTGTCCAATTTGTTCAAATATGCTTTACCTATTTTTTTCTGTCAGTGTTTATGGTTTATTGTCCTTGCTTTTATTTTTTTTTAACACATATTTATGGACATTTTCAGATTAAATTACATCAAATAAGAGACAAGGAGACAATGACCCCATTTCAGTATAGTAGTGTTATTAAGGGCTTGTGTGATTATATGTACAGTACATCAACGGACCGAGTTGGCACAGTATCTGCGTGCGGATTGTGGTGGGTCAGTCTGGACCAAAAAGTCCAGGGCCAAATTTTTGTCCCAGTCCAGGCCTGCACACACACACACCGGCTGCAGCGCCAACAAAATAACTGTCTGTCTGCAAAACATCCATATCATCCAAAATGAAAAGATAAATTCACTTGGCTGGGATTTTTTCTCCCAGAGGTTTTTTCTCCCAAAAAAAAATAGAATTGGATCATTTGGCTACCCAGCAAAATCAAAACATGTACACAAAGATTTGTATTGAATAGAATTGACCTAATATGACATCTCTCCAGCTGTGAGCCAAGCACTGTCAACAGTGGAGGATTGAAAGCAGGCCCCAAAACAAAGTTTCCTCACTGGGATGAGTCACTGTAAACTACACTTGTGTGTTGGCTGTTCTTTTTGTCGAGCTCTGCAGCTGGAGTCCGAGTCATCGTCCTTCCATCGTCTCCTCATTCCTCTAATTGCTGTCTCGCCTTCATTAGAGAAGTGTCTCCCCTCACCCAACTCCACCGTCATCAGCATCTAGGTGGAGTCATTGTAGCAGAAGCCTTTGGAATCCTTTAACCCTATTTAATGATGATTTTTGCCTTTGAAATATTTCTAAATCTCAGGTTTTTGGGTGGTTCAATTGTCACCTCAGTTGGCCAGTTGCGTGTCAACAAGGTTTCAAACGAAATATTTTTTAATTAAATGTGAAGAAAGATCTAGTCAATCCCCTTGGTATAATGACAATATAAGTCAGACTATCGTTGGACAGATCAATTTCTTTGCTGACTTACTGGACTTGACTGGTATTTGTTACCATGCACTTCCTTATCCATGGCCAGGCTGTTGTCTGTTTATTTGACACAGTGGTTACAGCGGAAGCGTAAAAAATAACAATACAATACTGTACGACTCTCCCTGACCGCGCATAGAGCCAGTTGACATTGTGGTTCCCTCCTGCTGGGAAGAAGATGCTGTGGAAATACAAACTAGGGCAGTTTGACTCTGTTCCAGGTTATTGGGCTTTTAGCCTCCTTTCCATTTCCACCACTAGGTGGTTGTTAGGTGCAGCATAACCCCTCAGACCACACTAACGTAGTTCCCGTTCCATTGACTTTCCCTTCAACAGTCCACAGGGGGAGATAACCTCGAGCACTCACTCACACTACAGTATATTTCTCCGTGCTGAACTCTCAAATGTCGACCATACATGCAGCATTTCCAAACAGGCCTCTGCACAACTTGGCAGTGTGTGTGTTGGCCGAGCAGCAAGTGAGTCATAGCTTGGCATAAGTATGTTTATGTTAAAAACATGCTTCTCTGTTTTCCCTCATCAGAACTAAGGTGGTAAGTCTGGACAAATCACACAGTTAGACAAGGGCCTTGTGATCCACAAACAAAGGTGCTCACAATGAGATGAACAAACCCACAGTCTGTTCCCTGTCTGGGCGGAGTTAGTGAGCATGAAGGGCCTACCAGGACAATACACCAGGCTGCTGTAATAACAACCCCCGGGGGAGAGTGAATAACAAGCTAATTACTGAAGTGACTTCATTATCAAATACCAGATGTTTAGATGAACACATTCAAGTGTGGTTTAAAAAAAAAAATATATATACTCTTTTGGAGAAGCCCTCTTCACCCTGCGGCGCCAAAGATGGCACACAGAGTGCAGCCTTGTTAAAGCATGTCCCTAACGCGGGAGACTAAAGAAGCTTATCAGGAATGAGCCCGAGGCCAAATGGTCTCTAAATCATCACAGTAAAATGGTCTTTCACAAGGTTTCTCTGAAGAGAAATGGATGCTCATATATCACCCGGTGCCATAATGCTGCACCAGAGGGGACTGCTTCATATCAGAGACGCTGCTGGTGTATGTGAGCATATTGTCGCGTAGCCCCAAGGTTAGCACCAAAGTGACCTTGTGCAGTGCAGAGCACCCACTTCTAAAGGTATTTCTGTCACGGAGAACTGTAAAGGTGCACAAATCAATGTTTTGATGTTTGATATAAGGATGAATGTCATGTCAAAGGTGACACTCTTATTTACACTATTTCCTTCAGATACCTGAACTTGCCTAACCGGCCGATACCAAGAACTGACCCAAATATTAGTGATGGCGAGATGAAGCTTCCTGAAGCATTGGAGATTTCCATCCAATTGATGGGCCGAAGCTTCATGGAGCTTAATTTGCTCTACTGCGCCACCAAGTGGACAATACACGTAAAACAGGCAGCGTGTGTCTGTCTTTATGATATAATGGTGGGGTCAAAATCAAAACTCAAAACCAATGTGACTGGGGTCAGTGGTTAGAGTATCTGACTTTCAGTCAGAGGATCGGTGTTTCGAGCCTCGGCTCTGCTAGTCCATGTTGATGTGTCCAATTTTTTTAAAGTAAAAATAAGAACTTTTCCACAGTGCTGGGCTTTTTGAGACTATTTCGCCTGCTTTATAAAATACCCTTTCACAGGCACAGATGAAGCTAGGTACAGAGAGGAAGGGGGAAATCCATTGAATCTACCTGGATTACTCGACACGCGCATCGAAGCCTCGACACGAAAGGACACATCACTACCAAATATTATTTTAAAGGAAAAAGTTCACCCCAAAAAAGAAAAAGACAAAAGTTGCTGAGTGTTGTACATATTGACCGTACAGATGCCTGCTTTCTCTCCAATATATTGGCGCTCTTTCCAGAAATCAATGCTAGCTGATGCACGCTAGCTGATGCATGCTAGCTGATGCACGCTAGCTGATGCATGCTAGCTGATGCACGCTAGCTGATGCACGCTAGCTGATGCACGCTAGCTGATGCATGCTAGCTGATGCGCGTGCTGATACGGTCACCCACACTCAGCAAAAACATCTGGATTGACAAATAGCACTACAGGTGAGATGAACTGTTTGTTTGATTTTTATTTTGGGGCAGGCGGTCCCCTTAACAGTTGTATACTACAGCCCTGTATGAATGTGATATGATTATATCATCGTTGCTTGGCTGAGGTTAAACACGAACAAATGCATGCAGAGAAAAGAACGAGACGGAAATCTCTTTTGTTTTCTAGTTTGACAGTCAGTCATAACTGAAAAAATTACTTAAAGAAACAAATCCAGAAATAAATAAATCAGCCACAATTCAGCAAAATAACAGTACAGTAACAGTAACTTGACAAACAAATGAATATAGGAATAAATAACATGTCACTGCTCTCGACATGTCGGCCCTGTCGGCCATGACAGGAGGGCCTACTGCATGTTATTTAGCTGTTATGGCAGACAACAATCTGTTTACTTTAGGCATACAGAGCTATGCTGGTCATCACGTGAGGTCATCACGCTAACTGTGATGAAGTAGAGTATGAAGGCATAACTGAGAGTGAGTAAGATGTCCAGCCAACACTCTGCACACTCCGAGCAGAGCTCTGTCCTTAGTTAAATCCCCCGTGAGGGTGAAGCACTCACTCGGGGCCTTTGAATAGTATCACATTGGAGGAAACTGGAGACGACGCCCAAAGGTGGTCACGCAGCGGTGCGGTGGAAGAAGTACTCAGAGCTTTTACTTACCACAGTATAATAAATACTCTGTTAGAAAGGGAAAATCCTGCATTCAAAATCATATTTCGTAAAAAAAGCATTTAGTGTGATAACATACTTAAAGGACCCAACGTAAAAGTAATGACCTGCTGATATAGAGACATCTCGCACCCAATTCAAGTCAATGGGGCACGCTCACATGCACTAAGAGGTAAACAAAGCACAGAGAAGCTCTAGAGAAGCCAGAACACCCACTGACTGACCTCTTTCTCTGCTCAGGTAGACAGTACTCCTTTACATCTCTACCAAACAGCTGGTTGACGCTATATTAATGGTCTGAATATTGTATTAACCTTAAAGCAGAATGGCCCTGAATAATATAAATCATATCCCTGGATTATGATATGTACGTGCTAATGTGTTAGTATGTTGCAGCTGGTAAAGGCCGGGCTAATATCCTGCCGACAGTGGCGGGCCACCTAGTGTACCGGAGTGTGAGAACCCATCTAGCTGGCTCTCACCATGTATTTAACCGGCTTCTCTACCATAGAGAGAAACAGAGGTGAAATGTGATTGGATGATCTCTGCTTAATTAATAACCCTCTGGAGTCGGGGGTCATTTTCTTAATTTTACATAATTTCTTAAATTCACTTTTTAAAGTCACTTGCATATGATAGATACCCATGTGTTTTACATCTAAAATTGCAGAACAATCTCAGCTCTCTATATAATAAGGCACCATTGTCATAAGGCAAAAATGTAAAGAGAAATATTACTCTAAAGCTGAAAAATGTAATCTAGATTTTGGAAACGATTCATATATCTTGTGAAAACATAACTTTACTTAGGAGGTCGAACTGTTTTGGTGCTTGAAATTAGTTTACCAAAGATCTTAGGTGAAGCAGTGAAATATATGAATAAAAAAAAAATGGTAGAAACATGTATGTAAATGTCTAAAACCAAATGTATTATTATATGGTGAGATGGTGAGCTGTGGCTGGCTTTGTGGCCTGCAGTGGTGATCTGGCAGAGACGGACTGGAGGCTGCTAAAGCCAAGCTGCATGTTGTCCTCTGGACCCTGGCAGCTGCAAATCCTCTGTAAAATACATTACTAATAATTAGTATAAGTTCACTGAAAGAAAGTAACGGGATAGTGACAATATTTGATTACACCCCGTTCAGTCTCATAACCACCCTGTACCCATTTAGCTACTGCACCGCTACTTCCGGTTAGCGCGCAGCTAACCTAACAACACGGTCATTTCAGTCTCACAAACACATAACAGAGATCCAACACTACTATGCGTACTACGTTCACTGAAAGAAATTTAACGGGGATCGTGACAATAACTTTTCATTATTAAAAAAAAAAAAAATATATATATATATATATATATATATATATATATATATATAGCTATAACTTTGTGATTCTGCTGACGGCCCGCCACTGCCTGCCGAGTATAGTCTATAACAATACACAATATTATATTAGTTGATTCTAGATTTTGTTTTAATAACAAGTAACTCATGTTGTCAAATAAATGCAGTGGCTTCCAAATGTAGTTTAGTAGAATAAGTTAGCATAAAATGAAAATACCTCAGAGGTGTACTGAAGTACAGTTCTTGAGTAAATGTACATGATTACAGCTCAACGTTGCTCGTCACGTCACGCTCACAGCTTGCATGACGTCCTGGGACAGCTAAGTGGAACCACTGGTGATGTCACTTCCCTCTGTCCTACACTGGCTTACCACATACTCTGGCACTTCAATACATACAGCATGAAAAGTTGCGCAACGTTACGACATCTGTATGTTGGGGTTTCGCAGTGTCCCGTGAGAGAGGCACTCAGATCATGTGTGGATGGCTTTTGATTGTGTGCGTCCGTCCTCATTTGTTATGACTGCAAACAATCACAAAAGGCTCACGGACGGTCAACTCTCTGAGGACACCTGGTGGCCAGTGAGGTGGCAACGTACTAGGAAATTGAGGCCGATCCCTTGCTATCCCACTGGGGTCCATTCAGATGCACTATCTTGTGTCCAGATGTGTCCACACTCCGCCTGGATCCAGCTGAGTTTAACTGCAGTTCACATCTGGTATTCAAATGCGTCTTAAGCGGGTCTCGAGTGAAATATCAATTTGATTGAGGGATTTACATTGCGTAATGCCATTTCTGGAATTCCATACGGTCGACCTCTGTGACCAGCTGGCTCAACGTTAGCAATCATGCCACACATATTCACAATGCACAAGGGGCTATAGAGCAGCCACAGCCCAAATATCATCATCAGCTATGAGGAAGGTCTTTATGTCACTAGCTAGGAGAGTGTGGTATGAGGTGTCATGCGCTGCTAGGAAAACAGGAAGGTGAAGCGTTGAGATGTGAACTAAACAGAGGAAGAGCCAACAAGCGACTGCTGAGGAAATACAGCAAAACATCTGGAACACAGAGCAGGTGAAGGATAGTATTTCATCCATGAAGTAAGAAGCAACAACTCAACAAAGCTGACTGAGGACATCCAGTGGACGGAGAGCAAGGATGCTGCTTCCTTTTCCTCATCATCAGGTTTACTTATGAATGAATACTTTATTAATCCCCATGGGGAAATTTGGTGTCGAAGTAGCAGCAATTTACAGACAACAAATAAGATACTACTATCTACTCGCCTCTCTCGGTGTTAGCAATGCCTATAATATGTTGATTTTAATGTTGATTTTATTTCTATAGTTCAAAGTCTCTCTCAGAATCCTTCTCCGGACATATAATAGGTGCTGTGTATAGCAGACGTACAATATGGAGACACTAAATTACAATTTAAGTAAATTAATATATATTTAGTTTACTTTGGGCCTGTGGTCTCGGTGTCTCCTTCCATAAAGGAGCTTAATTCATACTTCAAAGCATTAATAGAGTAACGTCTTTACATATCTAGCTGTGTGTGCCTCAGAGGGCTAGAAATCATCTGTTGTTCCACTTTGACAGCTTCTGCTCACAAATGTGAGAATCTTTTCCCCCTTGACTCTGGAAACTTGTGGCATTTGCCCCTTTTGATGCATATTCTCAACTAACCACAGGAAGTGACCTTCATGGCGACAGGAAGACACATTTTCTGTCTTGCCCCACAAAGAAGACATTCACTGACAGTTTGCAGAAAAGTTGCTTTGAAAAAAGGTCAGCTTTCAGTTAACTGTGTTGTCCATGCTATTTAATGGCACAAAATCTATTTTACAGCACTATTTATGTGATGATTAAAAGTTAAAAGAGTGTAGAGGCTACGAGCCAGTTAAGATGATGAAGAGCTAAATGATCGCCACACGATAGCGTAAGGTTCTTTGATTGCATTTCTGCTAAAGCCTTCCACCTCTTCTCTCCACACAGACCTGCATGTAACGTCTGCTCCAACGTGATTGGTCAATACTGCTCTGACCACGAACAGAAACCAGAGCGCTCCTGATACCCAAATCTTGTCCCAATGCCTACAGATCCTGCACAGGCAAGGGATTGTAATATTAAAATGCTGATTGACTGTCAAAGAAAATGCACTTTTTCAGCAACAGGATTTTATCAGGAAATGTGACAGAAGCAAACAATCAGATATAAACATATGGAAAACTTATTCACAAAATAGGATGCCTATGGTTCTAGAATTTGTAAAGAACTCTTAGGTTCTCATGGTCAACATCAAACACAGGAAGACAAGAAAACAAGATGATGTTATCATACATCAGTGCCTCCAGTTATATTTTTAAAGGTGGAACCAAAAGCAGCCCTTGTTAGTTAGTTTCAGGCACTGAACATCCAAGTCAACCAGTCCAGTGTGTCCCATAGTTTATGTTGCTGTGTCGTAACAAACAGCTATGTGGTCGGGTTTCTGCCATAGAGGGTGTTTTGTAAATACAAATTGTGTCTTAGTTCATCTTTTTCATATTAATTACATAGTATGTAACTTATTGCCCGGCTAGAAAAATATACAGCAGTGAAGAAGGGGAATATAGAAACAAAGAAAAGCCTCACAATATCTTCAAAATACATCAATCACAAATATATCTCGGGCCATGTATGTGATGATTTGTTCAAAATCAAGGGGTGAATTTATAATTGTGAGATTTTCTGTAAAAGTAAAGATCAATCAGAGATTCCTTAATTGAAATGAAATGCAAGTGGATCAAAACTTGCTAGCTACCAGATGTAAAGAGAATGATGTCATCAACAGAGAAATGCACTTTTTGGATTCACATATTCTTGAGTCTAAAAAACATTCATACATAGCATGTTGAAATCACTTAAATTATCGAACCAAAAAAATATCAACAATTGTAGTTGACATGTAATTTCATGTGTGAGAGATAATATTAAATCATAATGAAATGTTTTCATGTTTGTCCATCTAAGTGCTTAGATATTGGCATAGGATGTCTCTTTTCAACCTCAACAATCGGCAGATATTATTCTCATGTTAATGCCCTAATAATAAAACCATGGATCAACATTGTACAGATGTTTCTCACAGCAGACATTTTGACCTGCACAGGTTGGCTAAAGCAAAGCAGCTGCTAGTTGGGAAAGACGAGAGGCTGCTCAATCACTGGCGCTGCTCGTGATCGTGGCTGCGGTGTCATGCGCTGAACGATGTGATGTTGTTGGAGCCGTCTGAAGACATGCGGCCCGAGATGCAAAAATCTGACGTTGCGTGTGACGTGCGGGCGGTGTAGATGTACCTCTTGCTGAAGCACCACAAGTCCAACATTATCTGCCGGAAGTGGCTCCTGAACTTCACCCCTATGAAGGCGTAGAGGATGGGATTGAGGCAGCAGTGGAGGTAGGCTATGCTCCTGGAGACGGCCAGCACTTGGAGCTTGACCTTCTCCGCCTCACAACTCCTCTCCCTGAAGAGAGACACGGTGTGGGTCAGCAGAGTGACGTTGTAGGGGAGGTGGCACGCGATGAAGACCACGACCACTGCCATGATCACGCGGACGGCCTTGTGCCTCTGGCTGCTCTGGGCCCTCAGCAAGGTGCACACGATGCTGGCGTAGCAGAACACCATCACCAGCAGAGGCAGCAGGAAGCCGATGGCCATTTGAAGGCTGGGAACCACCACCTTCATCAGCTTGGCTGTTTCTGTATTTGTGAAGGACAGCTGACACATTACGCCGGCGGTCTGACCCCCCAGACTGGTCTCTTCGAAACGCTCGGTGTAGAGGAGTGTGGGCAGAGTCAAAGCCACTGCGAACATCCAAACCGCTGAGCAGATGAGGCGGCTGTAGAGCAGAGCGCGGGAGCGCGCCCCGAAGGAGCTTCTGGCCCGCACGATGGCGACGTAGCGGTCGCTGCTGATGCACGCCAGCAGCAGCATGCCGCTGTAGAGGTTGATGCTGTAGGCGGACCGCAGCATCTTGCAAGCCACGGGGCCCATGAACCAGCTGTGCTGCTCGTTGTAGATGATGAAGGGCAGGGCGACCACGAAGATCAGGTCTGCCACCGCCACGTTGAAGAGGTAGACGTCCGTCATGGTCTTGGCCCTCTTGTAGAAGATGTAGGTGGCGATCACGAGGGCGTTGCCCAGCAGGCCGAAGGCACAGATGATGGAGTGGATGTATGTTTGGGCGATGGCTTCCAGGGGGTCGGGGTCCAGGTTGCAGGGCTCTACATCAGGTGCACTGTAATCATAGTCTGGAGTCGCCGACGTCATGTTTTGCATCTGGATGAGAAAAGATGAGCAGTTACACCCAAACGGACAATAATTAGGGGGGTACAACCAAACGTGTTGTCACGTTTTGATAAGGACTTTGTCATGGGGTGAACGTCCACTGAGTACATTTACCTAAGCAGATACAGTTTTGAGCTACTTTCATTTCATAGTACTTTATACTTTATAGCTTTTCAAATATTGTACTTTTATTCTGCCACATTTATTTGAGTGCTATAGCTAGAAGTTAATTTACAAATACAAAACACATAAACTATGATGCAGCGCTTACTATTAACCTTATTAGTAAAACAGTTAAAAGTGGCTAGATATTTAATATCATTTTGTTAAAAGCAGAAAAGAAAATGTTGTTTGGCTCAGATTTGCAATAATATACCCTTGAATGGAGTTTTTCTTTATTATTAGTAATTTCCCTTTTGGTACTATTATTACATTATGATAATACCTCTGTACAATTAATACAGTGAGGAAAGGTACTCAGCTATTTTACTTAAAAAATAGCAGTATAATTATGCAGAATGTCTCCTTTTTCAGAAGTATTATATTATCACCATGCAGAAATGTGCACACCACTTTACTATTGCAACTGGTAAAACTGGTTCATACTTCAAATACTGGGGAGCTAAATCTATGTTTTGACATCATGATTTATTAGTAGAGTATATTTATATATCAGGTAATTAGTGGGGTGAAAAGTACGTAAAAACATACCACAAATGTGGACTTAATAAGCACAGTACGTCTGAGCAAATGTACTCAGTTACTTGCCAGCAGCATTTTTGAATACCGGACTTTCCCTTGTAATGGAGCATTGTTTATATTTCTACTTTTACTGAAGTACTTAATTGTAACCAGTGGCGTTATTAACGGTTAATAACTGATGCGGTCATTCTCAAACAGATCAGTAATACTTGTGAATTATTTAAAAAGTGGTACCACTAAATAACCCATGGCATCATTGTTCTATATAATTTAAACTTTAGAGCACCGCGTGCACTGCGATGACACTGACGTCACGCCGCAGCCTGCATGTCTGTTGACGGGACACGCGAGGTGTTCTAGTTCCGCTCAGTGACCCACATACACACCAAGCGGTGCGCACGGGCTGCAGCTATTGCATCTGATCCGAGATCAGATCTTTATCTCGGCCTCGGCGAGAGGTCGCGACGTGTCACGCGCTCGATCAAAGAGTTCCTCTTGCACCGAGAGCAGAAGGCATCTCCGTTATCTGATGGCGCTGCTGAGAAAGTGCGCGTGAACATGATTTCTCCTTTTTTGCGAACAGAAGCACGCGGAGAGAACGAGGTGCTTTTTACTTACTTCTTCAAAAAAATATTAATAAACAACCCGATGCATTGGAGAGATAAGACAGCGGGCTGATATCTCTCGCCTCAGCTCTTTCACTTCTCACAAAGAACGAGATGAAATATGCGGTTAAGGTTTTGGGTTCTGCTCATATCTGTTTGAAGATCGACAGAAATGTGAACCTTTGTTTGGACATTGGATTTGAGAAATTCATGCTCCATATTTACAGAACTGACTGACAAATAGTTCCGCATGTGAAACACTTGTGCATTTAAAAGTGTATCAGATAAAACTCAATACAATCCTTTATGCTTACAACGGATCGAAGTCTCTTTAACGTGGATCAGTGCAGCTTTTTGAAATCCAGTGGCGTGCACTATAAGGCCCAATCATTAAATAACAGTTGCACTATTAGATGCTGCGAAATGAATAATATACAAACACATTAAAATATTAACATTTTTGCAGTCACCAAACTGGAGATTAAAAAAAAATCCACAATAAATAAACACATTTTTGTAGTGTTTAGCGCGTACACGCGCTCACGCACAGCTCTCCCTACCTTGAGGTCCGGTCTGCTCCTCCTGGGCGTCCAGCTGCGTGAGAGGAGCTTCAGCGGGCTGATTCACAAAAGATCTGTGTGTGTGAGCATCACTGCTCTTCCTACTTTTGATGTGGCACCTGCTGGGACATCCCCCCCCCCCCCCCCCCCTACACACACACACACACACACACACACACACACACACCTGATGCACATTTAGTTTCTGTTGCTTTGATTTACTGCAAGATTGCTGATTTACAGAAGCTCAGCCGGCAGCCACCCCCTCAACGTTGATCTTTAAGAGGAAAGTATTTGTTTGTGTGAGCAACTGTGCCATCCGGCTTTTTGTCACATTGAAGTTACAGATCTCTGTTTACGGATACAGAACATGTCTTTTCATTCTAAATGAGCTTAGAATGAATGTCCCTCTCGCTCTCTGTCATGCATATATATATATATATATATATACCATAAGATGGTTTTGTGGTTTTTGTGGTACCATCTTATGGTATATACATATATGTGTGTGTATATATATATATATATATATATATATATATATATATATATATATATATATATATATATATATATATATATATATATACCATAAGATATATGGTATATATATATGATATATATATATATATATATACATACCTGCGCCACCCAGCTGTCTGGAGTCCTGCAGCACCTCTACAACCTGAGCCTGGGGCAGGACGAGGTCCCGGTGCTGAGGAAGACGTCGTGCCTGGTCCCTGTCCCGAAGAAGTCATCTCCATCCGTCCTCAACTACTACCGACCGGTAGCCCTCACCTCCCATGTGATGAAGGTGCTGGAGAGGCTGGTCTTGGCCCACCTCCGACCGCAGGTGAAATCGTCGCTGGACCCTCTGCAATTTGCTTATATTTTACTTTATTCTTATTTTATTTGTATATGTTTTTCATCCCTGTTGCTTCTTTATATATTTTATCATTTATCTTGTGTGTTTATTTGCATCTTCAAATTGTAAGGCACTACTACGACTACAAATTTCCCCTTGGGGATTAATAAAGTATCTATCTATCTGTCTATCTATCTATCTATCTGTCTATCTATCTATCTATCTATCTATCTATCTATCTATCTATCTATCTATGTATAAAAGAAACATAAGAAGCTGAAAACAAAACCGTTTCAGATAAAGAATTAAAACCAACGGAGGTTTGAGGGCACATATATATATATATATATATATATATATATATATATATATATATATATATATATATATATATTTTTTTTTTTTTTTTTTTTTTTTTTTTTTTTTCATACTGTTTTTGACTTTGACTTTTGGGGTTTTCTGCTTGTTCAAAATCTGTAAGCTTTATTTATTCTATCATTGCCAGTTACTGGTTGTGTCAGGATGCTGGTGAGAAAGGAAGTGAATGTGCACTACACTGTCATAACGCGGACTGCGGCTGCTTTTCCTCAACATGACCAGCAGATGGCTCTGACGTCACGTCCGTGGATTGTAGATAAGAGGTGAACTTTGAGGCTGACACACATGTTGGATAAACTACGTCGTCACTAACTTTTAAACATGTGGATGTGGACAGACTGATAGATGTTTTATTATTGTCAAATCTTAACTGGGCTTTTATTTATGGAACCAATTACCTTCTGTTCTCTTAAAGTTGTAGCCATTTAACAGCTTATAGAACATTACGTTCAAATTGAGATAACACCCTAATTATCATGAAACACAACTGAAATCTTTGTCCCTTAAAGTTAGAACCAAACATACAGACTTATATAAAATAGTGATAGAGAGCGTAATGAAAGGACAAAGGGCTTGCATCAAGGTGGGACTACATTGGAAAGGTGTTGAGAAATCCAAGAGCCTGCTGTATCATGCAAGAAGCTGCTGGTAAAATAGTTGCTTTCAAAATAAAAGCCTTTTGTTTTTTGAATGGGTCCAACAAACACAGGACTTTCAATTAGGAGGCCGGTGTTCAACACCAAGTTGTGGTTTTATGGTCCTGGTTTTGTTTGTTGCCTGAACCTAACTGTACCTATTTTAAGCCAAACCATGATGTTTTAACTCAGTGGTTTTGTTGCCTGAACCGTCGCTCCGAGTGTCCTTGAAGGGGTCAGGAGGGTACTTGTACAGCAGATACTACTAATGTCCAGCAGTGGTAGTAGTGACCCCTTTGTGGCCTCTCGAGGTGGCAACAAAAACAACCCAAAAACGGTGTAACCATTCTTGCTCGGAAAATACACATCTTCATACGTCGCCTTCATTTTTATCTCAACTACACACCTGTAACGCGTTGTGACGGTTGTGACACTATCGCGGTGACAAAATCTGTCCACCGACAGACAGACATAATACTGGAAACCCCCTCTGTGGTAGTTCCTGCTCCAGCATTTTAACATTATTCCCATTTCCATTTTCTTTAAACTTAACTTGCATTTCTGTTTATTCTGCATGAGGAAGTTGTTACTCTCTTCTAGCCACCATCCATATATCCTTTAGGATATATATTTACATACAACACTTTAATTCATTCAGCTGGTGCAATATCAAATACGTGCAATACGTTTAAATACTTTTATATACTTTTATTTTATTTTGTATTCAGTCTGTATATTTAATATTCTTAATATTCTCTTTTATTTTGTTTGTATTACTGCTTACCATTTTACTGTTTATTTATACTACTTTTTTATCTTGTATTTACTGTGAGCAATGCTGCTGTAATCCTGCAATTTCTTATTTTATCTTATATATAGTTTTGCTGGATATATTTAAAATAAATAAATATATATATATATATATATATATATATATATATATATATATATATATATATTTGTGTATGGACACACACACACACACACACACACACACACACACACACACACACACACACAAGTATGAAGACTAACTTTACAGCCCTTATTTTGATCATTTAAACATTCACTTTATATACAGTTTATTCTGAAGGGAGAAGTCGGAAGTGTCCTTTTGTTTTTGTCAAGTCAAAAGCGCTCGCGGGAACTCGCTCTGCAGGTTGCTCCGGTGAGCCCTCCTCCCCTCAGCCAAAAGCAGGAGCGCTCTCCTCGTGCGCGCACTCTCCTGCTCGCAGCACCCGAAGGAGCGGCCCGTCTCCGGGCGCCATGAGCAAGTCCAGCACGCTGAACGTGAAGCGCCTGTTTAAAATAAAGTCCCCCGGGAAAGACAGCAAGGAGCCCAAGCGGTCGGATGACGCCGCGACCAGCCCCCGGGACCGGCCGGGGACTCTACCGGCGAGCCCCGGTCCCCTCAGTCCGGGACTCGACCCCACGCTGGACGGGGACGCGCCACCCGCCGCCCCGAAAGAGAAGAAGAGAAGGCGGCTGCTGTCGTTCAGGCTGAAACGGAAGAAATCCAAGAGCAAAGAAGGAGAAGGAGGAGGAGGAGGAGGAGGAGGAGGAGAGGTGTTCTTCCCGGATGAACTGGACAGCTTCAACAGACACGTGTAAGAGAACAAGTTCAAGTTTCCCTCCTTTTCATATTGTTTCTGCTGAACCTGCATATTGATATGTACATATGAAAACAGTGTTAATGGACTGTACCTGTTGCATGTGCTAGTTTAAAGGCAACACACCCCTGAAGGACAAAGAGCACGTTCTCCATTAAAGAATGGTTCAGTCCCTGTTATGAGAAACGCTCCGCGTGTCGTCACAGAGCGACTGTTTACCCCGCGGGCCCTTCACACCCGGAACCACCGGGTCACGCGCAGAGATCCGGAGAGGCTGCTCACCTGCATTCAATCATTTCATTAGTCATTATTTAGTTGTGCATGTGAGGTCTTTATTCTGTGCGAAGTTGTGAAAAGTGGATGCAGAGAGCAGGGTCGTGCTTCAATCAGAGGGTCGGCGGTTCGACCCCCGACTCTGCATGGGGTATTCAATGAATGTTCTACGAGGTCCAGTGAGAGAAAGTCCTCATCAAAGGTACAGAACATCCCAATACAGTCTAACTTGTGCTATGATTTAGTCCCATATAAGATATATATATATATATATATATATATATATATATATATATATATATATATATATATATCTTAACAGTTGTATCAACATCTGTATGTAGTCAACTACTGACTGTCATTTCAAATACATTATTATAAATAATAGATACTCTAATAAGAAAATAATTTTCTCTCATTTCAATTACAATAAGAGCTCGATTTAAAAATGAAAACAACAGACTTTTGAAAAACGTTTATCTTATAAATTACTTCATTTTACAAAAAGGAATTGAACTAAATTGTCCTTCAGCTTTAAATTCAGTTCCTTCAGGTGTGAAGTGATAAACTAGATATGATATTGTGCTCATCTTCTAATAAGATAAATGAGAGCAGGGACTGTATCTGTGGTTATTGAACCTCTTAGTTTCAGCTCTATTCTCCTCTCTGCTCACATCCTTGATGGGAGTGAATTCATGAGTTATGATTCTGATCATATTGAGCTCTGAGGTTATTGTATGTGCCTTCATCTCTGATGTGAGTGGGTACGTTTGGTCTAAAGAGTTGTGCTTTGCCTCGTAGTGGAGCTTCATATTGCTGCTTTTAATAATCCCCACGGCCTCTGAACATATGAGACATACTGGTGTAGAACTGCCCGTGTGAAGACTGAACATACAACAGTCTGTCCATTCTGGGTCCAAGACTCTGGTCTCTGTCCACTTTTCTCTTAACTTAATAACTTCTGACTCGCTTTCTATTCCAACTGTTTGGCCTCTCGTCCCGTCTCTCCTGTCTGTTTGTATCTCACTCAAGCCACGATATTTATCAGAATACACATATTTGATTGGCTGACTAGCATCACGTGACCTGATTTACAATGCATCTACTTGGTCGCTGTGTTTTCTTGGACCGCTAAACGAGCGAATGTTAGTCAGTCCTGATGGCAGGTGGTACCTTACCTGGTGGCTCCTGCCATCAGGGTGTGAATGGGTGAAGCTTGGAGTGGTCAGAAGACTAGAAAAGATCTCTACAAGTACAGTCCTGTTAGCAGTTCCTCGATGGGGAGGCGTGCTGAGTCACTCTTCCCTGGATACATTCAAGATTTAGGAAAACACAGTGGTTCACCCTAAGCGGTCACAATAATGACAGAGCCATTTCCAGTGCTTTATTTATCCCGGATATTTCCAGTTCTCTTTTCTCCGGGTGTCTTCTCTTCAGTCCTCACGGCCGGTGTGTCGACAGAGCCGAGAGCCGCGGCCTCTGACTCAGCCGTTGTGTCACATGCAGTCGGGTTACCGCACACTTGACTGAGATGCTGTTGTGATACGAGGAGGGCAAACCTGCACTGCAGGTATCGTGCATTTCCTGGGCTGTAAAACAAATTGCCTACTTCCACTTCCGACAGATTTGGAGAAACACTGGTCGTCCCACTGCAGTCGAGCTTCCGGGCAACTGACGGTGTGCATTTTGACAGTTCAGCAGGGAAGATTTAAATGTGGCACAAAACATTTAAATCCAAGGTTTTCCCGCCAGAGCTGAAACAATTACGGTAATCCAGTAATAGATGAGTCGATCGTCTGAACTTTAATTGGCAACAAAAGCTGAAGACCATCTGGTGATGGGATGAAATTGGCCGCGATGACCGAGGGCACAAAGCAGGGGGCTCAGCGGCCCCTTCCTGGCTCGGATCATTTTCATTTCAACTACACATCTGTATAGCTTTGGGAGCGCAGGTTGCACGGTGACAACATCTGTCCACAGACATTAACACCCAGAAAGGAGCTAAGTCACGGCTGGTAGTCATTTCTCTAATAGCAAACATTCTCTGTTTCTAGCTGGTGAAAAAAAACAAACTAAGTCTCTGTGTAGTGTCGGGATCGGGGATATTATACGTTATATTTTACGTAAATATATTGATGATATGTGGTTTTGAGTCGGGGTACCTTGATTTGTCAGGTATTTAATTAGACCAAAAACCCAAAACACAACTTACATTTTCATTGTAAAGATGTACTATCATAAGGATATCATGACTTAAAATAACATTCCAATACAGAGGATTGATAAACACAGAGTTAGTTTTGAGAGTTTTCAGTTGTCATCATTCCCTTTAAGGGAGGTAAAAGAAGACCCTATAATGACATCATGCAGAACACGAACTACCAGTTGGCTGAGATGTTTTAGAAGAGAGTACTGAAAGTGACAGGGACTAAATGAGCTATGGGTTTTACACCCATGGATCATTTAGTCCCTGTCACTTCAGCTTTACATTTTAAAAGTTGCCTCATCATACTTTTTTTCATACAACATATTTTTGTGTATGTTTCATATTTCCTTTTCTGGGTCAGAGCCTCTCAATCCTTCATTTGACCAAGCAGCTAACGTACGGAGGCTCCATTATGATGCATTCATGCTCATTCATGCGTTTTGGGCGAAGAAGGTCAATTATGATGTCATGATGTGTTCAATGGAATCTCGGGAAATGCAGTTTTTGGTGAGAAACTTGAATAAATCCAAAGTAGATGTTTTCACAACAACATAAACAGATATTAGTGATGAATTATGAGCTGATTACACTAGCTCTAAGCAGCGTATGATACGTCATTAAAACTACCGTACTAATGTCAGGAATACGTTTTGTCAATAAAATACTTTAATTTTCTTCAAATTGAAATTGCACAAAAACATTTGCAGAATGGTTGTATGCTAATAGCGACTGTAGGTGACGATAACAAAGTACAAGGATAGCATTTACATTTATTTTATTTATGCAAAAAAAAAGTGCTTCGGCATCTCTGAAAGTTCTACTTGCTCCCTTTTTTTCATTTTTATTTTATCTCTGAGATCCGATCCGTGACTCAAAACCAGGATACGATCCAGACCTCGAGTCCCGTGATCTGCTGCACCTCTTATCTTTAGCTCATAAACATTTGAAACCATGCATATGAAGAAACTGTTTTCAGAACATGTCGTCATGACGGCATGAGGTCTGCCACTGAGTGATCAGTTTGTAGGATTGAGCAAACACACAGCTGGGGAAGTACAGCCTGCTCAACCTCACAGATCGTACGGAGGGATTAGAAAACCATCTCAGTTTGTTTTTGTGGACTGTTTGTTTGAGTTCTAAGGTGCTGTCCTTTCTTCGTGCGACCGCAACAATATTTTCAAGGTCTGCTCTGTCCAGAAGCTATCGGCTCAGTATTTGAACAGGAGGCGAAGAGGCTCATGCAGTTTTCCAAAATAATCTGCTCTAACAGACTAGATGAGCCTGTTGCACCCTTCCGCAGATTCCTGCCGCTACAGTTTCCAGACAATCCCCCGGGTGAGGGCGTGGAGTTTGAACATTTCAGAGCTCAACGCTTGTGGTCCCCGAGCACTGCAGGAAGTAACAAGTACATCATCCTCAGTGCACCACTCATAACATGAATGAGAATTAGGAACATGGACGGATCATCAAGACTTGTGCAGTACGATAGATCAGAGCTCACTTTAAATATTCAAATATTTTCAACAAGCCGACGTGTGTGTGTGTGTGTGTGTGTGTGTGTGTGTGTGTGTGTGTGTGTGTGTGTGTGTGTGTGTGTGTGTGTGTGTGTGTGTGTGTCATCAGATGTCTGTGCGGTCGGTCTCCTCAGTCTTTAGTGTCATAAGGAAGCTTTGCTTGTAAGTATGTTGTGAATGTGCGGATCAATAGCTGCTCATGATTAGAATCTTGTTGCAGAAATTCTCAAGAACCAACGCTTTCGCTTTCACTTGTCTCGGTGTTTATGTCTAGGGCTTTTATTGTGAAAGGGAAGAACGGAAAAGAGGGAAGATGTAATGTGCCACCGCTGCTGTTGACAAGGCGGGGAGCAAAGAGTCGATAGGGTTGATACTCCGGACCAGTTTAAATGCCAATATTGAATTTATTTTTAAATATTAATATCAGGTATTGGCCCTGACGAGACGGATCCAGTGTCTCCTTGTCAATTTCCCACACACACACACAAAAACACACACACACACACATGCCCGTGTGACGACTGCTGTGCAAACTGTCTGCAAAAACACTCGACACATATTTGCTCAAATGCCAGTTTACCGTGTCCTCCAATGGAGACATGTCCGGATCTTTGTTTGCATTCCACAGAGCGGATCAATAGCTGCTCATGATTAGGATCTCGTTGCAGAAATTCTCAAGAACCAACGCTTTCGCTTTCACTCGTCTCGGTGCTCCTACAACATGTTTCCGTGTTTAAATGGCGTGTGTGTGTGTGTGTGGGGGGGGGGGGGGGACTTGTGAGGAACCTTTAACGGGTGATGAAACGGTTTCAATTTAATCCTGATGCATCAGTGACCATCAAGACCATCAGTGACGATATTGGCAGCAGCGACTCCCTCCCCCCCTCCTCCTCCTGGTCCCCGCTGGGAGCCAACCCCACACTGCTGGAGGTCCAGGCCGTATTGCTGGGCCCGCTGGAGGGAAGGGAGGCTGCAGCAGAACCAGGGCTGAGCGGGGCAGACTGTCAGACCTGCTGCAGTACACATGAGAGCTTTGGTCCAGAATGCTTTTCTGTCACCAAATGAAAGCTTGTTGCAGTCGCTTCAGGTCATTAATCAGAAGCTGAATACCAGATCCACAGGCTGTCAGTGTTGGAGACGTCATCGTAAACACTAACTCGGCTCCTTTCAGGACTTTCCGGTGCAACAATCCGGTTTCAAGTTCTCTTCTAGGGAAGAGAAGCAATGCTAGTTGGAAAGGAAGTGTTGTTACATGTGACTGAACAATCAGGTCTATTATTTGTTTCATGGAGGCCGAACAAGCATCTCTCACTGACAGCACTGACACGTTGATGAGTAGCAATATGCACTCGCTGTAATAGAGTTGATAATTATCTTCAGGTAATATGTGCAAACAATACAGTGCTATTAACAGATGGCAGCACATCAGAGGAGGATGGCAGGGCTCGCTTAGTGCTAAGAACTAATGAACTGTTTTTCAATGTTGTTGTTGACGCATAAAGGCAACAGCAGTGAGGCAGCTGATGTAAGACCAGGTCAGAAATATTCAAGAAGATTAGTCAGGCATGATGCGTCACAAACTAAACAATCAAAGCAAAACCAAAGACAGGATGACATGAGTCATAATAATGTTCATACTATCATCTTAAATAGTAGAAATATTAAAGAAATAACTATAGATTTACACATGTGCAGTGTGCAAACAATTGTTATTGTGCAAACTGCAAAGTAGTAACAAAAAAACTCCCAACTGCAGCACTCTTCCTATTGGTTTACTGGATAAATTGCAGCAATTCCACATTGGATGAAAAAAAGTCTGGCGCCAAGTGGTTGTCAAGACTTTATTGTGGTACACAAAGACAGTGTAGACACACACACACAGACACACACGCGATTAAAATAAGTGTTTTGTGCCGTTGCTCACGTCTCAACAGATCTGCTTTACCTTTGGTGTGATCCAGCAGATCAGATGATGAGTGGTGATGCACCACTGATTGATGGTTCAGAGCAACTACAAGAACAACACCTACAAAAAAACAAAAAAAAACAAGGCCACACAGCTTTTTAAACGGGGGACATTCTGAGTCCTGATGCACCTGTGATGTCTGTATTTTCAACATGATTTGTTGCGATATGTAAAACCGGCCGCACAGCCACTGATTGACAGGTTGATTATTCAGAGGTCGTGACCTTTTCGTTTTGGCTCAGTGAGCCGAGTGCTTCTGAGGAATGTGCCGCAGTTCAACTAGATCCTCCGCGCCGACATCGTCCTCCTCCTGACGGAGCCGTCTGCCTTATGCCGTGTTCACACCAAAACAGTTGCGAATTTTCGCAACGGCACTTTGCCTGTATCGCGCCGCAGATGAAAAATTCGCTCTATGTCACTGGTGCCACGACGGTTTGAAAGCCATGAAATCGCAGACCCGTTTTCAGTGGTTCGCGGACCCGTTTTCAGTCGGTCACGGGCCTTTGCATGGGCACAAAATAATCCTGTGCTTTTATTTTGAAGGGAATTTTTAATGCAGCAAAGTGCCGTTTATTCAATTCCTGTCATATTCATTGAATGTACTGTAACTTATGTTGCGTTGTTCATTCTGTACACATGACATCTATTGCTTCTGTCCAACCCGGGAGAGGGATCCTCCTCCTCATCCTTTACTATCTTTATTTGGGGAGTTTTTGTGAGGCCCCGGGACAGGGGATGTTATGTGTACAGATTGCACATTTTAATTTGTGATTTTGGCCTACATAAAATAAACTGAATTGAATATTCACACACTCCTCAATGCTGCGTTCACAACACACTTTACTTGCGTGAGTTTACACACCGGACTATTTGTGATAGTTCGCTTCATTCACAACCTCTTTTTTATTTATGTTATGTTAAAAAAGGCTGAAGTTATAACATTATTATGTGTGTTCTATTACCTTGTGTCCTTAAGATGCACTTTTGGGTTTTTAATTGAGTGTGAAAGGGAATGTTTCTGTGTTTGGCAAACTGTGATAGTATCTCAGGTTCAAACGGCACCATATTTTCATTAAATCAAATTGAGAAGTTGAACATGTTCCTCGCGTTGGATCTCGGCAGGTCATTCCAGGGGTGACGGTGAGTCCTGCAGCCAGACCAGTTGAACCTCTGCCCCAGACCACATGCATGTTCTTATTAGAGTTATGTCCTTCTCAACTGTGACAAAAAAAGCTTTGAACGAAGTTAATATAATAACGTGCGTTTGTTTTTGTTGTTTCCATCTGTGGAAATGGATTTAACCGGCCCTTTGAGGGTGACCATGATGCTGATGTGGCCCGGGGTGAAAATGAGTTTGACGCCCCTGCTCTATGTGGTTTATTTTCACCTAGATTCTCATACAGCCAAAGAACCTGCTCTGGGAACAGGGGCACTATTTTTTTTTTTAATGAATACACATAAAGTAGCTGGAGGCGTCTGCTGACGTATCCTTGTTTCTCTCTCAGGTTTTCTCAACCAAATATTAAATATAAATCTGCTAATTCATTCTACCCACTCACTCAGTGCGCACACTTTGTGTCTGTGGTCGGCTGTCGCACGCAACTCGCACACAAGTTTCCACAGTTTGAGTCAAAACTCATGACTCACTCAATCCGAACCCACAAACATGAAACACATTTTTAGATCCGGCGTTACTCGGGATGCCCATCTATCCAGCCTTCACTCAACCATCACTTTCTTTAAAACGCCTTCAGTATCAAAGTAATCCACTGACAGTTGTCTGTTCATCCATGGGTAAGATTGCTAATTCAGCATATTTATTACCGAGCCACTTTGAAATGCAGGGAACATGCGACCTCAGATTGGGGACGGGCCGGTTTGATTGCTCACTTGTCTTTTCAACAGAAGCCCGGCACGAGTTGTCATTCAGGTCCTGAGTCGTGACTCTTGTTGTGACTCTTGAGCGGTTGGTTTGTTGTTTTCATACATGGCCTGTGCTCTGCTGGCTTTGTAGTCCGCTGTCTTTGTTCAGCTACTCAAACCACGCACAATCCTAGTTGTTACTCTTTTGTTCTGCAGTAGGGAGTATTTCCACCAGAGTCCTCTCTGTAGAACTTCAGTTCTAAGGAAAGTGGGAGGGATCTTTCATGCACACGCGCGCATGTTTGTTTTTGCTTATTGCAGAAATGTTCATTCCTCTCTGTCAGTCGGTGTTTGCACGCTCCGTACGTGTTGACATGCGATGGTCGCTGGGTGTCGACACCCCCCTGGTGTCCCTTTGTGCTGCAGCAGGCCCTCAAACACAGCCGCTAATCTCCGGGTGAGATAGCAGCCAACAGGCAGGTAGAGGCCGACTATGTCAACATGACCTAGTTCTGGTCCTGAGACTCGTACTTGAGCCTGATGGGCTTCAAACCCCACACTGTACACACAAGCGCTCTCTCACACAGGCCCAACCTTGGGCCGGCTGAGGTTTCCCCGCGGTGGAACCGTTCTTCTTAAGAAGGGAACCTGGAGGTCGTCTGAGGCACACTGGGCGCGGCGGCTTTTGGTTATGAGTTCTGTCTGTCAAAGCTTTGCTCTTCCGCTCACTTTGCATTTGTGTTCCAGCCTGAAACAGAGATGCGTTGTGTTCAGCCCCGAAGGCTCGGCTGTTAATTAATGTGAGGGAACGACCTCGGCAAAGGTCTTGTGCTATGATTTAGTGCCATATGTATTACAGAAGTTTAACAGTTGTATCAACGTCTGTATGTCAACTACTGACTGTCATTTTAAATATAGAAAGGTCCATTGAACAATATCTCAACAATATTTATAAATGTTCTTCTCTAGTTTCAAGTAAAATAAAAGATGCATTAAAGTTGAAAATACATAAAAGAAAGCTTTTGAAAAATGTACATCTGAAGATAAAGTTCTTAATTTTTCAGTAGGGACTTTACCTCCTTGTTTCAGCTCTATTCATCTCTGCTCACATCCTTGATGGGAGTGAATTCATGAGTTATGATTCTGATCATATTGAGCTCTGAGGTTATTGTATGTGCCTTCATCTCTGATGTGAGTGGGTACGTTTGGTCTAAAGAGTTGTGCTTTGCCTCGTAGTTGAGCTTCATATTG